>NC_086450.1:514922115-515228102 GCF_028390025.1 Pseudophryne corroboree | reverse complement strand
GCACACTTGTGTCGCTTAGCTTAGCCATACAGCTACCTCATTGCACCTCTTTTTCTTCTTTGCATGATGTGCTGTTTCAGGCCTAGTTTTTTATATCTGCCACCCTGTGTGACACTGCAGTGCCACTCCTAGATGGGCCAGGTGTTTGTGTCGCACACTTGTGTCGCTTAGCTTAGCCATACAGACACCTCGGTGCAACCCTTTTGCCTAAAAACAATATTGTGAGGTGTGAGGTGTTTAGAATAGACTGGAAATGAGTGGAAATGAATGTTATTGAGGTTAATAATACCGTATGATCAAAATTACCCAAAAAATCTGTTTATGTTTTGGGTTGTTTTTTTTTTCAATCATCCAGATCCAAAACCAAAACACAAAAGGGTGGTTTTGGCAAAACCAATCCAGATCCAAAATACGAGCGTGAATCCAGATCCAAAACCAAAACACCAAAAGTGCCGCCGCACATCTCTAAGAAAGTCATCAATTTATAGATAAATCAGATTCATAACTTCATTTACATAACAACATAATTCCAACAACCTAAATACTGAGCTTCTCTCCTAGTAGCTCTGAATGTCTCCTGTAGCTTCTACTCACTGGTTTGGAAATAGCACAAGTTCTATAAATGAAAGATTACAGACCGGCGGTTACTGCGTAGGTGGAAGTTCAGTGTACAGACAGTCCTGAGCACAGGATATAAGACAGAGAGACGGAGAGAGCTAGGAGACATGGATCACACACAGCTGAGAGACAACATCCAGAACTTCAGCCTCGGTGACTACGCTCGGGGGAGTCAGGGGTATAACCGGGTTCTCCTGCAGATATTGGGTTATGTAGGTCACAGGAAATCCTCTCTGATCAT
Source organism: Pseudophryne corroboree (assembly GCF_028390025.1). Lineage (NCBI taxonomy): Eukaryota > Metazoa > Chordata > Amphibia > Anura > Myobatrachidae > Pseudophryne > Pseudophryne corroboree. The sequence goes on along the minus strand of NC_086450.1, from coordinate 515,227,243 downwards.
CTCTTGTATATACGCCCTGGATGATGAGAGGGGATTTATAGAACATGATTATGCTCCATATTCACCATATTCACCCGGTGCTGCCACTATGATAAGGAAAACCTATGAGCTCACCAGTAACATCACCATAGAGGACAACAGACCGTACACTACAATGGGGAAATTCCACATGGCTGAAGTTTATGCTCAGCTGGGTAAGTGAGAGCGGTGACTGTATTGTTATACACATTACTACAATCACCTGTACAGCTACACTGCTGAGAGATGACTATTTCTGCTATATACCAGCCAGGTAGGATATAAAATAGACATATCCTGAGTCATTGCCAAATACTGTAGCTCCTCCCAGGAATGGGCGTTTACTCAGGGCGTGCACGCACAAATAGGGGTGTAGCCATTGGCGTATTTATAATGGGTGCAGAGTGTAGGGTGCACACCGGCCCCCGGCATCCAGGGGGGTCCACACCACACACCATGCACCCATTATTATTAATACTTGGCATGGCAAGTGAAGCGAGCCCACGAGGGGATGAGATCTCACTTATGGTGGTCAAAGATGGTAAAATAAACAAAATACATCCCAAAAAAACACTATAAAGTATGACGACCATTTTTTTGTGTCGATCATTCCCATGTTGACCATTTGACCATGCCAACTTTTGTACCCATCTTCCTTGTTCACCGTTAACTTGTTCACCGTACCTTTTACATGTAGACCTAATGACCCTGTTGACCTTTGACCCTGTCAACAATGTCCATGTCGACTTACTAATTAACAACCTAATATTGGTGGAATCATTGATCCACTCCCAGCCTATAGGCTACAGATTACAAAAAAAGTGCCAGGAGAGGGATCGGAGGTCAGCAGAGCACATGTGATAGGGATAAAACAAGTTAGCCATAGAGACTCCATTTTGTATAGGTTCTGTGGTGCTTATTCATAACAACTACTGTACGATTCCAATCAATAGTTAAAAATATATTTTTAGCCAACAATATGATTAGAAGCAGCAGCTTGTTAGGAATATGACCTTCCAGAGGAACCCTCTACAGGTTCTCACTGCTCTGTATGTAACTTGTTAGAATAATAAGTGTGAGAACAATGAATATTGTTTGCATAGTAACAATTAAGGCTTACACCTGGATAATCAGCAGCTGCCCGGTATCATATCCAGGACTTGTCTCATGCCCAGACATGGTAGACCTTATTAGTATGTTCAGAATAAGATAAAAAAGAACTAATTGGACCTGTAGATGGTTGAAGCATAGAATTATGTTTCAGAATATATTAATTAGCTTTGTGTGAAATAGTGTGAGCTGTATATTCTATATCTTGATTGGTTATAAGTAGTGATGAGCGGGTTCGGTTCGTCGGAATCCGAACGCCCCCGAACTTCACCCTTTTTACTCGGGTCCGAGGCTGGTTCGAACCTTCCCGCCTTGCTTGGCTAACCCGAGCGCGCCCGAACGTCATGATTCGGATTCTATATAAGGAGCTGCGCGTCGCCGCCATTTTCACTCGTGCATTGGAGATGATAGGGAGAGGACGTGGCTGGTGTCCTCTCCGTTTATTGTTGAACTTGATTGCTTTATTGTTTAATTGTGGGGAGGACTGGGGAGCAGCTGTATAATATAGGAGGAGTACAGTGCAGAGTTTTGCTGACAGTGACCACCAGTTATCCGTTCTCTGCCTGAAAAACGCTCCATATCTGTGCTCAGTGTGCTGCATATATCTGTGCTCACACTGCTTAATTGTGGGGACTGGGGAGCAGCTGTATTATATAGGAGGAGTACAGTGCAGAGTTTTGCTGACAGTGACTACCAGTATACGTTGTCTGCCTGAAAAACACTCCATATCTGTGCTCAGTGTGCTGCATATATCTGTGCTCACACTGCTTTATTGTGGGGACTGGGGAGCAGCTGTATTATATAGCAGGAGTACAGTGCAGAGTTTTGCTGACCAGTGACCACCAGTATACGTTGTCTGCCTGAAAAACACTCCATATCTGTGCTCAGTGTGCTGCTTTATTGTGGGGACTGGGGACCACCAGTATAATTAATATTATATAGCAGGAGTACAGTGCAGAGTTTTGCTGACAGTGACTACCAGTATACGTTGTCTGCCTGAAAAACACTCCATATCTGTGCTCAGTGTGCTGCTTTATTGTGGGGACCACCAGTATAGGAGGGGTACAGTGCAGAGTTTTGCTGACCCAGTGACCACCAGTATACGTTGTCTGCCTGAAAAACGCTCCATATCTGTGCTCAGTGTGCTGCTTTATTGTGGGGACTGGGGACCACCAGTATAATATATATAGGAGGAGTACAGTGCAGAGTTTTGCTGACCAGTGACCACCAGTATATAATATATAGCAGTACGGTACGGAAGGCCACTGCTGTACCTACCTCTGTGTCGTCAAGTATACTATCCATCTACATTCTATACCTGTGGTGCATTTTAGTTTTGCAGTTTGCTGACACAGTGACCACCAGTATATAATATATAGCAGTACGGTACGGAAGGCCACTGCTGTACCTGCCTCTGTGTCGTCAAGTATACTATCCATCTACATTCTATACCTGTGGTGCATTTTAGTTTTGCAGTTTGCTGACACAGTGACCACCAGTATATAATATATAGCAGTACGGTACGGAAGGCCACTGCTGTACCTGCCTCTGTGTCGTCATTAAGTAGACTATCCATCTACATTCTATACCTGTGGTGCATTTTAGTTTTGCAATTTGCCGACACAGTGACCACCAGTATACTATATATAGCAGTACGGTACGGAAGGCCACTGCTGTACCTACCTCTGTGTCATCAAGTATACTATCCATCTACATTCTATACCTGTGGTGCATTTTACTTTTGCAGTTTGCTGACACAGTGACCACCAGTATATAATATATAGCAGTACGGTACGGAAGGCCACTGCTGTACCTACCTCTGTGACGTCAAGTATACTATCCATCTACATTCTATACCTGTGGTGCATTTTAGTTTTGCAGTTTGCTGACACAGTGACACAGTTTGCTGACACTGCAGATGGGCCAAGTGTTTGTGTCGGCCGCTTGTGTCGCTTATCTTAGTCACACAGCGACCTTGGTGCGCCTCTTTTTTTCTTTGCATCATGTGCTGTTTGGGGACTATTTTTTAAATCTGCCATCCTGTCTGACACTGCAGTGCCACCCCTAGATGGGCCAGGTGTTTGTGTCGGCCACTTGGGTCGCTTAGCTTAGTCACACAGCGACCTTGGTGCACCTCTTTTTTTTCTTTGCAACATGTGCTGTTTGGGGACAATTTTTTTGAAGTGCCATCCTGCCTGACACTGCAGTGCCACTCCTAGATGGGCCAGGTGTTTGTGTCGGCCACTTGTGTCGCTTAGCTTAGCCATTCAGCGACCTCGGTGCTAATTTTAGGACTAAAAATAATATTGTAAGGTGTGAGGTGTTCAGAATAGACTGAAAATGAGTGGAAATTATGGTTATTGAGGTTAATAATACTATGGGATCAAAGTTACCCCCAAATTCTATGATATAAGATGTTTTTTAGGGTTTTTTGAGAAAAACACCCGAATCCAAAACACACCCGAATCTGACAAAAAAATTTCGGTGAGGTTCTGCCAAAACACGGCCGCGGAACCGAATCCAAAACCAAAACACAAAACCCGAAAAATGTCCGGTGCACATCTCTAGTTAAAAGCCACAACACCCTCTTTTTGTGTATAAATAAACCACGTTGGGAGCCATTTTCAGAACAGATTCTTGGTGCTCATCATTGTATCTTATCCCATTGCTGAGTGTTATCTCCAGATAGCTGCTTATTTGGAGAATGAGTGACACCGCAGGGAATTGTTAGTACAAGGTGACAGCTTGTCCCCCGTCACATGACCAGTAGCACAGAGGTCTGCGGAAAGTGGATGTAAAGTGATTGGTAATGCGATCACTTTCATTTTACACATTGCGGACGCGCTCATATCTGAGCCTCTGTTCTGCATGTGATCTACAATACATCCCTGCTGTAGATGTTCTCTGTTGCTGCAATTATCTGTAACAAGAAATTATAATTATTGAATCGTAAGCTTGATAATTAGTAAATGATCCCGGTAATATTCCAGTACCTAGAACCAACTAATCTGGTCATTTAGTGACAGTTGTTCCACCAGAGCCTCTTATCCCACAAACACATCAGCAAGTACAGGACCCTATTCAGGCTGGAGTGCAGATTCTATTGTATGCTGGTAGCCGCCCAGCACAGGGCAAGGCCGCCCACCATGCTACCCTCCTCCCTGCGGCTGCTACCTCAACGTAACTGCGATTGTGATGCAATTATCATCTATGGATGCCCCCTGGATCTGACCATGGCTGGGGGCAGGGCCATCTTAACAGCAGTGTGGGCCCCTGGGCACAGCAATGCACTGTGGCCCCTACCCATCCTCCAGGGGGGGGGGGGGTGCTATCAGCGGCAGCTTTGAAGTCCCGTGGGTAGTAGGGGGTGTACCATCTTCTCAGCATATAGGACCTGGAGCAGTAATTTCTGCTAATTAGTCCTTTACTGCACAGATGGGGAAGGAGGGAGAACACTAAACAGTAGAAGGGGGCATTGGGATGAATGAAGGGGCCCCAGTACATCACTTCCAGGGTGGCAGGGGGCATACTTGCCTACTTTTGAAAAAGCATTTCAGGGAGATTGTGAAAGTAACACCTATAAGTGCGGACGTGTACTGCTGCATCTGAGAGGCGTGCCATGAAAATTACTTGCATCGCAACGTAAATGCGCCCCAAAGTTAGTATACTGTATACACATATACTGTAAGTGGGCATGAGAAACCTTATTTAAAATGAATGTAGCCATAGGGATCATTGTGCCTTATAACCAATACAGGGAAATGGTGGTAATGATCCCATTTGAATGTATATATCTCTAATTTATCTTTTCCCCAAGAATGTAACAACTATATAATGGGGGTAAGGTAAAATCAGGGAGATTGCTGGTCTATTCAGGGAGTCAGGGAGATTGCTGCTATTTCAGGGAGTCTCCTGCAGAATGAGGGAGGGTAGGCAACTCTGGCAGGGGGTGTTTAATACACAGGGGAGGGGTGGATAGTGGAGTGGGCTTAATATTCATAATTCTCTGGTGAGAGGTCAGCTTGCTTGACTGCAGATATCTTAAGTTCCTGGAAAAAGATTTCTTAGCTTTGAATGGGATAAAAAATTAGAGTGTCTCACCTGTCAGGAGGTACTGGGGACTTGGGGATCAGAGGTCAGGAGCCAGAGCAATCCACCAACGAATATATAAAACTTCATATTAGGCGTGTGAAGCTTGAGCAGGGACCAGCTGCTTGAAGGCTGATATCTCTGGTTCTGGGCACAGTCGAGACAAGCTGCCAGTGTCCACCGAAAGGGGAGAGTCCCAGATTTTGAAATGTACCCTCAGAAAAACTCTACATCATACAGAGCCCGAGATATATGGCTGTCAAGAGCAATTAACAGGCTTGGATGGGGACCACTGCTTTGAAGTCAGATATCTCTGGTTCCCTATGGCCGATTTTAAAAAATTTGATACCTCTGGAAAGAGGGAACCCTCAGCTATCAGCCTAGGGCCCTTATACTCCTGGGGCCCTTGGGCAAGAGCCCATTGAGCCCATACGAAAAGACGGCCCTGGCTGGGGGGTCACAGTACCTCCCTGTTCAGCGTGTGCAGTGCTGCAAACACTCTTCTATTTTCTTCCAAAGGGACTGTGGCCACACCTCCCACAATTAGGCCACACCCAGAAAAGGGTCAGTCTGACGTCACCAGACACAGGCACCAGTCAGCGGCAGCAGTAGGATCCGATGACCGGCTGCCCTCACCAGATCACCGGTCCCTGGATGTAGGTAAACATCATTTGATTATTATTTTCTATTACTGCGATCAGCTTGTGTACCCATCGGACACACAGAGCTGATCACACTGCCGGCCACTGCACAGCTTTCTCTGCCAGCGGGCCGGGACACACAGAGCTGATCACACTGCCGGGTCCCTGCACAGCTTTCTCTGCCAGCGGGCAGGGACACACAGAGCTGATCACACTGCCGGTCCCTGCACAGCTTTCTCTGTCAGCGGGCCGGCACACACAGAGCTGATCACACTGCCGGTTCCTGCACAGCTTTCTCTGTCAGCGGGCCGGGACACACAGAGCTGATCACACTGCCGGTCCCTGCACAGCTTTCTCTGTCAGCGGGCAGGGACACACAGAGCTGATCACACTGCCGGTCCCTGCACAGCTTTCTCTGTCAGCGGGCAGGGACACACAGAGCTGATCACACTGCCGGTCCCTGCACAGCTTTCTCTGTCAGCGGGCCGGGACACACACAGCTGATCACACTGCCGGTCCCTGCACAGCTTTCTCTGTCAGCGGGCAGGGACACACAGAGCTGATCACACTGCCGGTCCCTGCACAGCTTTCTCTGTCAGCGGGCAGGGACACACAGAGCTGATCACACTGCCGGTCCCTGCACAGCTTTCTCTGTCAGCGGGCCGGGACACACAGAGCTGATCACACTGCCGGGTCCCTGCACAGCTTTCTCTGTCAGCGGGCCGGGACACACAGAGCTGATCACACTGCCGGGTCCCTGCACAGCTTTATCTGCCAGCGGGCCGGGACACACAGAGCTGATCACACTGCCGGGTCCCTGCACAGCTTTCTCTGTCAGCGGGCCGGGACACACAGAGCTGATCACACTGCCGGTCCCTGCACAGCTTTCTCTGTCAGCGGGCAGGGACACACAGAGCTGATCACACTGCCGGTCCCTGCACAGCTTTCTCTGTCAGCGGGCAGGGACACACAGAGCTGATCACACTGCCGGTCCCTGCACAGCTTTCTCTGTCAGCGGGCAGGGACACACAGAGCTGATCACACTGCCGGTCCCTGCACAGCTTTCTCTGTCAGCGGGCAGGGACACACAGAGCTGATCACACTGCCGGTCCCTGCACAGCTTTCTCGGTCAGCGGGCAGGGACACACAGAGCTGATCACACTGCCGGTCCTGCACAGCTTTCTCTGTCAGCGGGCAGGGACACACACAGCTGATCACACTGCCGGTCCCTGCACAGCTTTCTCTGTCAGCGGGCCGGGACACACAGAGCTGATCACACTGCCGGTCCCTGCACAGCTTTCTCTGTCAGCGGGCAGGGACACACAGAGCTGATCACACTGCCGGTCCCTGCACAGCTTTCTCTGCCAGCGGGCCGGGACACACAGAGCTGATCACACTGCCGGTCCCTGCACAGCTTTCTCTGTCAGCGGGCAGGGACACACAGAGCTGATCACACTGCCGGTCCCTGCACAGCTTTCTCTGTCAGCGGGCCGGGACACACAGAGCTGATCACACTGCCGGTCCCTGCACAGCTTTCTCTGTCAGCGGGCCGGGACACACAGAGCTGATCACACTGCCGGGTCCCTGCACAGCTTTCTCTGTCAGCGGGCAGGGACACACAGAGCTGATCACACTGCCAGTCCCTGCACAGCTTTCTCTGTCAGCGGGCAGGGACACACAGAGCTGATCACACTGCCGGTCCTGCACAGCTTTCTCTGTCAGCGGGCAGGGACACACAGAGCTGATCACACTGCCAGTCCCTGCACAGCTTTCTCTGTCAGCGGGCAGGGACACACAGAGCTGATCACACTGCCGGGTCCCTGCACAGCTTTCTCTGTCAGCGGGCAGGGACACACAGAGCTGATCACACTGCCGGTCCCTGCACAGCTTTCTCTGTCAGCGGGCAGGGACACACAGAGCTGATCACACTGCCGGTCCCTGCACAGCTTTCTCTGTCAGCGGGCAGGGACACACAGAGCTGATCACACTGCCGGGTCCCTGCACAGCTTTCTCTGTCAGCGGGCAGGGACACACAGAGCTGATCACACTGCCAGTCCCTGCACAGCTTTCTCTGTCAGCGGGCAGGGACACACAGAGCTGATCACACTGCCGGTCCTGCACAGCTTTCTCTGTCAGCGGGCAGGGACACACAGAGCTGATCACACTGCCAGTCCCTGCACAGCTTTCTCTGTCAGCGGGCAGGGACACACAGAGCTGATCACACTGCCGGGTCCCTGCACAGCTTTCTCTGTCAGCGGGCAGGGACACACAGAGCTGATCACACTGCCGGTCCTGCACAGCTTTCTCTGTCAGCGGGCAGGGACACACAGAGCTGATCACACTGCCGGTCCCTGCACAGCTTTCTCTGTCAGCGGGCCGGGACACACAGAGCTGATCACACTGCCGGGTCCCTGCACAGCTTTCTCTGTCAGCGGGCAGGGACACACAGAGCTGATCACACTGCCAGTCCCTGCACAGCTTTCTCTGTCAGCGGGCAGGGACACACAGAGCTGATCACACTGCCGGTCCTGCACAGCTTTCTCTGTCAGCGGGCAGGGACACACAGAGCTGATCACACTGCCAGTCCCTGCACAGCTTTCTCTGTCAGCGGGCAGGGACACACAGAGCTGATCACACTGCCGGTCCCTGCACAGCTTTCTCTGTCAGCGGGCAGGGACACACAGAGCTGATCACACTGCCGGTCCCTGCACAGCTTTCTCTGTCAGCGGGCAGGGACACACAGAGCTGATCACACTGCCGGTCCCTGCACAGCTTTCTCTGTCAGCGGGCAGGGACACACAGAGCTGATCACACTGCCGGTCCCTGCACAGCTTTCTCTGTCAGCGGGCAGGGACACACAGAGCTGATCACACTGCCGGTCCCTGCACAGCTTTCTCTGTCAGCGGGCAGGGACACACAGAGCTGATCACACTGCCGGTCCCTGCACAGCTTTCTCTGTCAGCGGGCCGGGACACACAGAGCTGATCACACTGCCGGTCCCTGCACAGCTTTCTCTGTCAGCGGGCAGGGACACACAGAGCTGATCACACTGCCGGGTCCCTGCACAGCTTTCTCTGTCAGCGGGCAGGGACACACAGAGCTGATCACACTGCCAGTCCCTGCACAGCTTTCTCTGTCAGCGGGCAGGGACACACAGAGCTGATCACACTGCCGGTCCCTGCACAGCTTTCTCTGTCAGCGGGCAGGGACACACAGAGCTGATCACACTGCCGGTCCCTGCACAGCTTTCTCTGTCAGCGGGCAGGGAAAGCTGTGCAGGAGGCAGGGATTGGTGTGAGCCCTGTGATGACACTAGTGTAATTATCACGGGGATCACTGACGTGTTTTTCTACTGTTTTATTATAAATCGTCCATATCACATATAAATATGGGAAACGCTATCTGGTTGTTACTGAATAATGCAAATTAAAGGGTTTGGAACAGAAAGCTCTTTAATCTGAGGCGTCACTGGGTCTGGTGACACTCGGTGTGCACTCTGTACCCTCTCACACACATGAGGCGTGCTCGCGACCGACAGTGGGTGTGGTCTGAGTTGGAGGGGGTGTGTCCTTGTAGGGGATCCAGGTGACATCACTTCAGGTGCTGCCCCCGGAGACCAGTGCCTGCAGTGTGGGCTCGCCGTATATGACAGGAGCCGGGTGCTGCAGGAGACTGTCACACTGCAGCACCCGGCTCCTGGGAGTGCAATGAGCTGCAGCCCCATCAGAGCCTGGGGCGGGGCTTTGTGGGTGTTGGGGGCAGAGCCAGGCTCGGTGTCCTTACACCTTGGAAGAAAACTAAAACCATTCGGTAGCTCTGTATCATCGATGGCAGGAAACCATCTGGTTTTCCCCATCGATGGTAAAAGTAGTCACCATTGGTCATAGATCATCGATGATTTCAAATCATCAATTGTCAATGGTCATCCCTACCACTTACAGGGGATGTAGGAAAGCCCTTACTGGCCGCTCTCCTCCAGGATCCTGGCCTCCTGCTTATAGCTCTGGTTTATAGCTCCTGGCAGCTCGGGAAACCAGGTGTTGGGCACTGAAGGGGGAACGCCAGACCGACCTGTGCAGAGGCAGATCCCCCTGTATATACCCTGTACCAGCAGCACGCCACCGCCTGTGTGACTGACACAAGGTAAGTGTACAACAGCCGGTCGTACTAACCACCTCTGCCTCGTGCTGGATGATTGACGGTTACAGTCCGCGGGGGGTTCTAGAATCTTCTCTCCGTCACAATCCGCTTCTTAGACTGGACACCGTAGTACACACAAGCAGAAAACTGGATGCCCCCAGCCCCGCTTCCAGGACACCAGCGGGGCACCTCCAATAATACATAGCCCATACACATAGCGTTATATGCCTATACATTATAATATTATACATCACCACACTATATTACATGAATATACAGGAATTATAATTACACTTCACCTCAGAAATTACACATATATTTATTTATTTTAGGATTAACCCTTTCCTAGGGCTACATATACAAACATGGATCAGGCACATAGCTTTGGACTACAATTACCAGTAGGAGGAGACATCATTTCAATACAGCCAATAGGAGCCAGCGTAGCACTGACTGGCTGACAGACAGATATTGCAGCCAATCACAGCTGTCAGTGAGTCAGAGGTGGAAAAATCCCACAGAGATGTATATGTATATATTTATAATGACAGTCTCTAAGGCTGGGTACACACCTCAGCGACATGTCTGCCGACACACCATCGCACCGACAGAGCAGCCAATAAGGTAAGCTACAGGATACTGACTGACCAATTGGCCGTTAGATATGTCGGTGATGACATCACAGCTGGGTGGGTGATATGTCTGTCAGTGTGTACCCAGCATAACACACCAACATGGGAACACACCCACACACTGGTCACATGGTTACACAGGGGGAGGAGCTCAGCTGTAGCTCCACCCAATACATCATTCTATTGGCTGAATGCTCCCCCAATCATATACCCCTCCCCATGATGTCACCAGTCTCTGGGCAGATTCTTTATGGTAATGTCTCCCGGCTCCTGACTCCCCCACATATAGTTATACACCCGTTCTCTACCCATAATGCAGCATGGAGGGGCTCAGTGAGGGCGGCAGTGTAGGTGTGTAAGTGTCTGATGGGGTCACACAGGGAATAAAAGGACAGCTGTCCTGCCCCATAATCCAGATATATCCTCACTCTGTCACAGGGGATATTGTCAGGTAACTGGATGTCTATCCTGTCATGTATCACTGAGTACTTATTATTCCACATACGCACACACCAGGACTTGTTATTACATCCAATGTATGACTGCCATCCTCTCCTGTCTATACTGGGGTAACACATCCCCACCCTCCACCTCACTGACTTACTGACATCCACCTCCCAGTAATGTCGCCCTGAGGAGAATCCCCTGCTGCTTATTACCTGATCATACTCAAATCTCTCTGGTGTTACTGGGTGATGCTGGTATATATGTGACCTGGATGCAGTTTTCTTGTCACCTGATATCTGTATATAATCACCAGCTGTGGTTACATCCAGTAATAGGTCTGTAGCCTCCTGCACATAGATCCCTGTATTTATACCTGTTATTATATCAGATAATGTGTGTAATGTCCCTGAGATGAGACCCACATCCAGATCTCCGGCACCACGGACCTGGTTATCATGTCTCTCTGTGTCCTCAGTATCACACAAGTCCCCTGTGTCTGGTTCCTGTAAGACAGTCACTGGATCAGACATGTTACACAGCTCCTCAATGTGACGCATCTTCCCGGACAGCTCGTCCTTCTTTATTTCCAGCTGCTGGATCAGATCAGAGACTGAGAGTGAAACGCGCTGTTCCTGCCTGGAGATCTCACTCAGGACTCTCTTCTCCAGGTCTTCCAGCTGTCTCCGGATGTCTCTAAACAGGGCAGTGACTGTCTCTATTACGCCAGCTGCTTTTCCCTGATCTTCTCTCCTGCGCTCCGGCAGACTCTGGACTCTTTTCTCAGCCTCCGCTCTCTTTGTGGTCAGTTTCTGTAGAACATTCCTCAGCTTCTCCTTCTTCTTCTCAGAGGCCTCATCCAGCATCTCCACCAGGTGTCCCCGATGTTCTCCAGCCAAGCTGCAGGACACACAGATACAGGCAGCGTCCTCTGGGCAGTAATACTTGTAGATCTCCTTATGGACGGAGCATTTCCTGTTCCCCAGGGCAGTGGTGGGATCACATAAGACGTGCTCTGGTGACTTGCTGTGTACTCTCAGGTGTTTATCACACAGAGAAGCCTCACACAGCAGACAGGATTTAGCAGCAGGTACAGGAGAGTCCACACAGTAAGTGCAGAAGATCCCAGTCTCCTCCTGATCTGGCCGAGTAGACAGGAAACTCCCCACTATGTTACACAGCGTTATGTTCCTTTGCAGTGCAGGACGCTCCTGACACTCTGCTCTGCAGTCAGGACAGGTATAAGCTCCAGCCCCCTCCTGTGTATCCAGCATACGATCAATACAGACCCGGCAGAAGTTGTGGCCACATCTCAGGGTTACAGGGTCTGTATAAATGCTCAGGCAGATGGAACAGTTCAGCTCCTGTCTCAGATCAGCAGACGCCATCGCTGCAGCTGGAGAGAGAAATGAAAGTGAAAGTCTCTGACACTCAGACACCAAGGGGGGGTCACATTCTGCACACAGGGCGAGGCTGAGCTGTCTCTCACATTATAGCTACAGGCTCAGTTACACTAAGGACACAGATAATACATAAAGGGACATCATGCAGGAAATGTTCTTATATAGAAAACAATAAAGGTCATTTATCCACTTAACTGATGTTTTTTCCCCAAAAAATGCTCAGAATTTTTTATTTTAATGAGTGAATTATGTGAACATAAATGTAACCCTATCCAAAATGATTTTAGTTAAAAAAAACAACATTTTTTAAATACATTTTTCAAACATTGGAACATCGATCAGGAACATCGCGACCATCGGAACAGCGGTAACATTGCAACTTTAGTCTTTAGAGCCCGGACAGCTGCCAGGTACATGGGGAGGGGGGCTTGGGGGCTATGATTTTGTCACAACTGAGGGCCTGAGCTGATGGAAGGCAGCCTCAGTTGTAGGGGCTGAGATGTACCGGAACCTGGGAGGTTATCAGACCCCTGGACATGTAAGTAACATGAAGAGAAACCGCCCGGAGGCGTGACCACGACAACTCGAGTAAAAGTCAATGATATTTATTTATGACAAACTCCATGCATCACAGTAGCAGTAAAAAGTAACATAAAAATCAGCAGAGAAATAATAATACAGTTCCTGGGTACTACAGGGGCAGGGGCCACAGAGCTCTGGTGGTATGAGACAGTTCTTATTATCTGCAAGTTGGAAAGTCCTTACCAGGCTCAACTGTAGCAATGAGGAAAGCCCAGGGTCGTACCAGCTGGTGTTCCAGGGAAAGCTGGACTGCTGTAGATAAAATGCTGCTGTGGGTACTGGTTAGAACCAGACAGGTGTTGGCACGGAGTGGATACTGGCTGGAACCAGTTAAATAATAAATAAAGCTTGAGAGCGATGCAATGTAGATGAAATGTAGAATTTGAGAGCGGAGAAATAATAATACCGGTGGAGAGTGGTAAACTGCAGGAAGGACACCGGCCCTTTAAGAGAAGCTGTACACTGCTGGAAGCTGAGCTGGAAGCAGGTGATGTTGTAGCTGGAAACAGGTGAGTCCAGAATGGATCGGAGAGTCAGGCTACACCGCAGATGGAATGCTGGTGCGGGTCTCTATAGCAGAAGTCTGGAGACAGGAGCTGGAACCTGAAAGACATTCACAGAAGAGAGACAAACTGGAACTAGGTTTGACAACCAAAGCACTGACGCCTTCCTTGCTCAGGCACAACCTATTTATACCTGCAGCAAGGAAGGCATTGGCTAGGCAATTATGCAAATTAATAATACTGACAACGGATTGGTAGGAATGATCAGCTGACAGAATCCAAGATGGCTGCGCCCATGCAGACACTTGGAGGGAAGTTTGGATTGTAATCCATGTGGTCTGGAAAACAGTAATGACGGCGCCGGCCACTGGAGACAGGAGACGCCAGGCTGACAGATGCACATCCGACCACGCGGACACAGCGGAGGCCGCGGCTGACGTAATCGCCACTCTGAATGCAGAAGCTCAGGGACGGCGGCGGAGGCCGCGGGAGACGCCATGCCAGATGTATAAGGCGTTACTGTGACTGCGTCCAGAGAGACAGGAGAGGATGCGGGAATGTGCACATCAGGATAACAGATGGGATCCGGTCCTGGAGCGCTGAGCCAGCCTTAGGAGGCATCTGATAGGTAAGAAATGGCGTCCAGATACCCGGATCGTGACAGCACCCCCCCCCCCCCTTTAGGAGTGGCCCCAGGACACTTCTTTGGCTTTTGAGGAAACTTGGAATGGAATCTCCGGACCAAGGCAGGAGCATGGACATCAGAAGCATTGGTCCATGAACGTTCCTCAGGGCCATAACCCTTCCAGTCAATAAGATACTGAAGTTGACCGTAACGGTGACGTGAGTCCAGGATCTTGGCTACTTCATACTCAACGCCTCGTTGAGTTTGGACTTTTGGAGTTGGAGGAAGTGAGGAATGAAACCGATTCAAGATTAGCGGTTTCAACAGGGAAACATGGAATGTCCTGGGTATCTTTAAGAAGGGAGGCAACTGGAGTCTGTAAGCAACAGGATTGATGACTTGATCAATTTTAAAAGGACCGATGTAGCGAGGTGCAAACTTCATACTGGGAACTCTTAACCTCAAATTCTTCGTGGATAACCATACCCGATCACCCACCTTGAGAGCAGGAACTGCTCGACGCTTCTTATCCGCAAACTTCTTGTACCTGAACGATGCCTTGAGCAGAGCTGATCGTACGCTCTTCCAGATATTGGCAAACTGATGCAAGGTGATATCCACTGCGGGAACAGAAGTTGCTGGAAGCGGTTGGAACTCAGGGACTTTAGGGTGGAATCCAAAGTTGGTGAAGAATGGTGTTGAAGAAGATGAAGAATGATACTGGTTGTTATGACAGAACTCGGCCCAGGGAAGTAATTGAACCCAGTCATCTTGAGAGGAGGACACATAGATGCGGAGGAAGGACTCCAAGTCCTGATTCACCCTCTCAGTTTGACCATTGGTCTGAGGATGGTAAGCCGTGGAAAACTTTAGCTTGACTTGGAGGGCTTGACATAAACTTCGCCAGAATTTGGCTGTGAATTGAACTCCTCGATCTGAGATAATTTCTTCTGGAAGACCGTGGAGTCGAAAGATCTCTTGTATGAATACTTGAGCCAACTTGGAAGCTGACGGAAGACCGGTGAGAGGAATGAAGTGTCAGGAATCGACTTACCGCTGTTATGTCTGTCCGCCGGAGCGGACTCCGTCCGGGGTCACTGCATGTTGCTGTCACCTGTCACCCTGCTCGTGGATACCATCTCAGGCCTGGGAGCGCCCCTGGAGTCAACGGGCGTGTGGGCGCGCCGCGTCCCAGCCGGGCCGCGTCATGGGCGCCGCCATGACAGTTTTCCCCAGTGTAAGTGCGGCAGCCAATCCGGAGCTTGGCCGCACCTCCTCGTCTCACTCCAGCCAATACCTGCCGGTCAGGGGGTATATCAGGAGCTGCAGGGTGAGTCAGAGGTTGTCCTGAACTTTGTGTCACTCCTGCGACCCGTGTGTCTGGACCTGTTCTCCTGATCCTCCGTGTTCCTGGATAATCTTCTGTACCTGTTACTTCCGTGGAACTACAAGTACCAGCACCAGCAATACCTTTCTGGCTTCACACCTTCTACACCTGCAGTGTGCTCCAGCCTACAGCAGTAGAGACTCCCTCTCCAGGTGCATTCCGTCATCTCACCTGTGATTCAGCCTGCATGCTGATTGTGCACTTCCAACAGCACAGTGAACATTACCATCCAGTCTCCTGCATTGCTACCAGGTTTGCTACCATTATTCCACCTCTGCTGGCTCCACGTTTTAATTACTCTGGTTCCATTTCTGCATTACAAACTCTGCCATAGACTTTCAGTTTCAAACCATATTATATCATTGCCATTACCATTGCCGTTACCATTGTCATTTCCATTGCATTCGTTTGTTTTACTTTCTGCTGCATTATTATCTGGACTTTCTGTTGTTAATAAATCTACATTGTGCACATGCGCAGAAACCCAATACTGCCTCCTCACTTCATTCCACCTACCTCCACTGACCCACTAGCGCCCCCTCCGGGGACACAAACTAAACCGACTCTGACAGTAAGTTCAGGACCGATGGACTCGGACGGTGGTCAGAGTGTGGGGTCAGGGGCCTTACAAAACCTGGTCTCCCGTTTGGATGGACAAGAGGCTGTGCAGCAGCAGATATTCCAGTTTCTGCAAGGGATGTCCTCCCGGATTGATACGTTACAACAATCTCTGCTAAGTGCGCCTGCACCTCCAGTTCCTGTTACCCCTGCACATGCAAGTGTAGGGGGTTCTTCTTCTCCGGCTGCATCTGCTCCTGTATCTCGTTTGCACCTGCCTGTGCCTAGCAGGTATGATGGCAGTCCGAAGTTATGCCGTGGGTTCCTCATCCAGTGTGAAGTCCAGTTTGAACTTTTACCTCATAATTTTCCCACGCCAAGATCCAAGGTTGCTTATATTATTTCACTGCTCTCCGGATCAGCCCTGAGTTGGGTGTCTCCTCTGTGGGAACGTGCCGACCCGTTGATGAACAACTATGCAGAGTTTGTTTCCATCTTCAGACGCATCTTTGATGAACCGGGTCGTGCAACATCAGCCTCCGCAGATCTTCTCCAGCTCCGTCAAGGGACTCGCAGTATGGGCCAATACGTCATCCAGTTCCAGACGTTAGCCGCAGAGGTTCAGTGGAATAACCAAGCCTTGGTAGCAGCCTTCTGGCATGGACTCTCGGAACGGATAAAAGATGAACTGGCAACCCGTGATATCCCTGTGCAATTACCAGAATTAATCTCCCTATGTATCAAGTTGGACTCTCGCATCCGCGAACGCAATAGTGAGCGTGCTCGTGCTGAGTGTCGCAAACCAAGAATGGTACCTCCTGTACAGTTTCAGCCTCCACCTTCTGACGAGCCTATGCAAATTAATAGGTCCCGCTTAACCTCTGAGGAGCGGTCAAGGAGACTTCGTGAGAGACTGTGTCTGTATTGTGCGGCAGTAGGTCACCAAATAAATTCTTGTCCAGTGCGTTCGGGAAACGCCAGATCCTGACTTGTAGGGGAGGAGTCAAGTTGGGATCTTTCAAGCAAGCTCCTTCAACCCAAGATTTCATTCTTCCTGTGACCTTAGAGACGGCGGCTGGACTCCAATCTGCAACTGCGTTGGTAGACTGTGGTGCAGCGGGGAATTTCATCACTCAAGCTGCGGTAGACAAGTTTCATCTGCCGGTCTATGAACTTCCATATCCAGTCTACATCACGGCAGTTGATGGTAGTCGTATTTCTAAGGGGTATATCACTCAACAAACCCGGCCAGTGATACTGGGGGTTGGGTTCCTGCATTCTGAGTTAATAAAATTTCTAGTTATTCCTCAGGCAACTCAGGAGATTGTGTTAGGTATGCCCTGGCTCCAGCTACATAACCCACAGATTGATTGGGCTACCTTACAACTAACTGCTTGGGGTTCACATTGCCGTCAGTCCTGTTTAGCCCAAGTTGTTCCTGTCAAGACTTCTGAAATCAAGACCCAGTCTACTCTTCCTATGGCCTATCAAGATTTTGCTGACGTCTTCAGCGAGAAGGCCGCTGATGTCCTGCCGCCCCATAGAGAGTGGGATTGCCCCATCGACCTCATTCCTGGCAAAAAACCACCTAGGGGGCGCTCCTACCCGTTATCTGTTCCTGAAACCGAAGCGATGAGCGAATACATCAAAGAAAACCT
The DNA here is from genome assembly GCF_028390025.1 of Pseudophryne corroboree. NCBI lineage: Eukaryota > Metazoa > Chordata > Amphibia > Anura > Myobatrachidae > Pseudophryne > Pseudophryne corroboree. The sequence goes on along the minus strand of NC_086450.1, from coordinate 515,209,453 downwards.
ACAGAAAGGATTCATCCGTCCCTCATCATCACCTGCTGGGGCAGGTTTCTTTTTTGTTAAAAAGAAAGATGGAGGACTACGTCCATGTATTGACTACCGGGGACTTAATGATATTACCGTTAAGAACAGCTACCAGTTACCTCTTATTACCGAGTTATTTGATAGAGTCAAAGGAGCCCGCATCTTCACCAAGTTAGATCTCCGCGGTGCCTATAATCTCATCAGAATCCGCAGCGGTGACGAATGGAAGACAGCTTTCAATACTCGGGATGGCCATTACGAGTACCTGGTAATGCCATTCGGGTTGAGCAATGCTCCAGCAGTGTTTCAACACTTTGTTAATGAAATTTTCCGTGACGTTCTGTACAAGTATCTCGTTGTTTACCTGGACGATATCCTCATCTTCTCTCAAGACCTCCCTTCTCATCGTCTCCAAGTCCGTGAAGTCCTCCGACGTCTTTGTGAGAATTGTCTTTACGGCAAATTATCTAAGTGTACCTTTGAGGTTACCTCCATACCCTTCCTGGGGTATATAATCTCTGGATCGGATCTCCAGATGGACCCGGCAAAATTGGAAGCTATTGCCAATTGGTCCATTCCGAACACTCTCAAGTCCATTCAACGATTCCTGGGCTTTGCCAATTATTATAGGAAATTCATCCGAGGCTTTTCAACTCTCATTGCTCCTATTACTAGCTTAACTCGGAAAGGGGCAGATCATTCCAACTGGTCAGAAGATGCCCTGGCTGCGTTTCAAAAAATCAAGATGGCTTTTGTTACCGCTCCAGTTTTGTTACAGCCCGATATTAATAAGCCATTCGAGTTGGAGGTGGATGCTTCCACAGTAGGAGTGGGAGCTGTTCTCTCTCAGATGGGAGCTGACGGGAAGATTCATCCCTGTGGATTCTTTTCCCGTAAGTTTCTTCCTGCAGAAGTTAATTATTCCATCGGAGATCAAGAGCTTCTGGCGATTAAACTGGCCCTTGAGGAATGGAGGTATCTCCTGGAAGGGGCGAAGTTTCCATTTAATATCTATACGGATCATAAAAACCTGCTCTACTTGAAGGCAGCTCAGTGCCTTAATCCTCGCCAGTCCCGATGGGCTATGTTCTTCTCCCGTTTTAATTTCAAGCTCCATTTCCGCCCAGGTTCTCAGAATACCAAAGCAGATGCCTTGTCTCAATCCATGGAATCTGAGGACGAGATATCCGATCCAGTACCACGCTCCATCCTGGATCCTGTTGCTTTTGCTTCTTCACAAGTTTCTCCAGCTCCGCCTCCTGGTAAGACTTTTGTTGCTCCTGAACTCCGTCCTAAGTTGTTGTCTTGGGCTCATCAGTCTAAATTTACTGGGCATCCTGGTGTCCTAAAGACTTTTAAATTTCTCTCTGAAACATACTGGTGGCCGAAGATGAAAGTCGACATCAAAGACTTTGTGGCGTCTTGCCCTAAATGTGTGCAGCACAAAACTCCTCGTCAGTCTCCAGCAGGTCAGTTACAGCCGTTATCCATTCCCAGCCGTCCTTGGTCACATCTGTCTATGGATTTCATCTCTGACCTTCCCTCCTCCCAAGGATTCAATACCATCTGGGTAGTGGTCGACAGATTTACCAAAATGGCTCATTTTGTTCCACTCCAAGGACTTCCTTCCGCTCCAAAACTGGCTCAAATCTTCCTACGGGAGATTTTCCGTTTACATGGACTACCCACTGAAATAATATCTGACCGTGGAGTTCAGTTTGTGGCAAGGTTTTGGAGAGCTCTCTGTTCTGCCATGCAGGTCCATCTCAAGTTCTCGTCAGCGTATCATCCTCAGACGAATGGGCAGACAGAGAGGGTAAACCAGGAGTTGGAAACTTTCCTGAGACTGTACATATCATCTTCCCAAGATGACTGGGTAGATTTGCTCCCGTGGGCTGAATTCGCTCACAATTTCCGCTACCACACAGCTACTGAAACTACTCCGTTCTTCGCTGTTTATGGGCAGCATCCACGAGTTCCTGATTTTCAAGACCTTCCTAGCATCGATGTTCCTGCTGCCACTACTGTCCTCAGTCAGTTCTCAACAATCTGGAGGAAGATTCATACTTCACTCAAAAAGGCTTCTGCCCGGTACAAATTCTTTGCCGACCGCAAGAGACGTGCAGTTCCCAGCTTGAAACCTGGGGATAAAGTCTGGCTGTCAACCCGGAATCTTCGTCTTAAAGTGCCTTCGATGAAGTTTGCACCACGCTTCATTGGTCCTTTCTCCATTGAAAGAGTTCTAAATCCTGTGGCTTACAAGCTCAAGTTACCCTCTTCATTTCGTATTCCTAATGCTTTCCATGTCTCTCTCCTCAGACCATTAGTCCTAAATCGCTTCCAAAGAGCTCTTCCAGCTGGCCCCAGCATTCCAACTCAGCGGGGCATAGAGTTCGAGATAGAGAAGATCCTGGACTCCCGTCACCGGTATGGTCGTCTGCAATATCTCATCGACTGGGCCGGCTATGGTCCTGAGGAGAGGAGTTGGGTGAACTCTGCTGATGTCCACGCTCCCAGGTTGGTCCGTGTTTTCCACAGGTCTCATCCTTCCAAGCCACGTGGGTGTTCGGTGCCCACCCATAAGGGAGGGGGTACTGTCAGGAATCGACTTACCGCTGTTATGTCTGTCCGCCGGAGCGGACTCCGTCCGGGGTCACTGCATGTTGCTGTCACCTGTCACCCTGCTCGTGGATACCATCTCAGGCCTGGGAGCGCCCCTGGAGTCAACGGGCGTGTGGGCGCGCCGCGTCCCAGCCGGGCCGCGTCATGGGCGCCGCCATGACAGTTTTCCCCAGTGTAAGTGCGGCAGCCAATCCGGAGCTTGGCCGCACCTCCTCGTCTCACTCCAGCCAATACCTGCCGGTCAGGGGGTATATCAGGAGCTGCAGGGTGAGTCAGAGGTTGTCCTGAACTTTGTGTCACTCCTGCGACCCGTGTGTCTGGACCTGTTCTCCTGATCCTCCGTGTTCCTGGATAATCTTCTGTACCTGTTACTTCCGTGGAACTACAAGTACCAGCACCAGCAATACCTTTCTGGCTTCACACCTTCTACACCTGCAGTGTGCTCCAGCCTACAGCAGTAGAGACTCCCTCTCCAGGTGCATTCCGTCATCTCACCTGTGATTCAGCCTGCATGCTGATTGTGCACTTCCAACAGCACAGTGAACATTACCATCCAGTCTCCTGCATTGCTACCAGGTTTGCTACCATTATTCCACCTCTGCTGGCTCCACGTTTTAATTACTCTGGTTCCATTTCTGCATTACAAACTCTGCCATAGACTTTCAGTTTCAAACCATATTATATCATTGCCATTACCATTGCCGTTACCATTGTCATTTCCATTGCATTCGTTTGTTTTACTTTCTGCTGCATTATTATCTGGACTTTCTGTTGTTAATAAATCTACATTGTGCACATGCGCAGAAACCCAATACTGCCTCCTCACTTCATTCCACCTACCTCCACTGACCCACTAGCGCCCCCTCCGGGGACACAAACTAAACCGACTCTGACATGAAGTGTGCCATCTTGGTGAACCGGTCAACTACCACCCAGATGGTATTAAACTTGTTGCACATGGGCAAATCTGTAATAAAATCCATCGACAAATGGGTCCATGGTCGACGGGGAACAGATAGTGGAACCAGTTGCCCCGCAGGCGACTGGCGGGATACTTTATGTTGAGCACACTTTGGGCAAGATGCAATAAACTCCAAAACGTCCTTTTTCAGAGTTGGCCACCAATAGGACCTAGAGATAAACTCCAGGGTTTTTTGGATACCTGTATGTCCGGCAAAGCGGGAAGCATGGGCCCAATGCATGAGCTTCTTCCTTAGTGTCGGCTTCACAAAACTTTTCCCTGATGGGGGCGTAGAGTCCATCCCTACCGTGGAGAATGCCAACGGACTTATAATAGGATGCTTGTCTGAAGACTCTGACTCATTTTCTTGCTCCCATGAGCGGGAAAGGGCATCGGCCTTGCGATTCTGAGAGCCCGGACAGAACTGGAGTTTAAAGTCGAACCTGGAAAAGAAAAGTGCCCATCTGGCCTGACGAGGGTTGAGACATTGTGCGCCTTTCAGATATAGAAGGTTCTTGTGGTCTGTAAGGATGGTGATTGAATGAGAAGCTCCCTCCAACAGATATCTCCACTCCTCTAGAGCGAGCTTGATGGCTAGCAACTCCTGGTCGCCAATGGCATAGTTGCGCTCCGCTGGGGAGAACTTCCGTGAGAAGAAACTGCAAGGATGTAAATGGCCATCTTTAGCCCTCTGAGATAACACCGCTCCTACTCCAACGGAGGAGGCATCCACCTCTAGGATGAAAGGAGAGTCGATGTCAGGCTGTTTCAGGACAGGCGCAGAGATGAACCTCTGTTTTAAAAGATGAAAAGCTTGCATGGCTTCTTCAGACCACTTGGACGGGTTAGCACCCTTCTTGGTGAAAGCAGTAATAGGCGCCACAATGGTGGAAAAGTCTCGTATAAACTTTCGGTAATAATTGGCGAACCCTAAGAACCTCTGGACCCCTTTGAGGGTTAAGGGTACCGGCCAATTCTGGATTGCTTGTAGTTTCTCAGGATCCATCTCTAGTCCGGAACCGGACACAATGTACCCTAGAAACGGAATGGACTTGACTTCAAAGACGCATTTCTCTAATTTGCAATAGAGATGATTGACACGGAGACGGGACAGAACCTCCTTTACCCAAAAACGATGTTCCTCTAAATTGTTGGCAAAAATGAGGATATCATCTAGATAGACCACGACATGACGGTATAGAATGTCTCTGAAGATCTCATTGACGAAATGCTGGAAGACAGCTGGAGCATTGCTCAATCCGAAGGGCATGACGAGGTACTCATAATGTCCGTCACGGGTGTTAAATGCGGTCTTCCACTCGTCACCCTCACGGATCCGGATGAGATTGTATGCACCTCTCAAGTCCAGCTTTGTAAAGATGGTAGCTCCGCTAACTCTGTCAAAGAGCTCAGTAATCAGGGGTAAAGGATAGCGGTTCTTGATGGTAATGTCGTTCAAACCTCTGTAGTCGATGCACGGCCGCAGACCACCATCTTTCTTTTTTACAAAAAAGAAGCCTGCGCCGGCTGGAGAAGAAGAAGGTCGAATGAACCCCTTTGCTAGGTTCTCTTTAATGTATTCCTCCATAGAATGCGTCTCGGGCAGAGACAACGGATAAGTTCGGCCTCGAGGTGGAACCTTCCCTGGAACGAGATCAATTGGGCAGTCCCATTCTCTATGAGGAGGAAGGATATCAGCAGAAGCTTTACTGAACACATCCGTGAAATCTTGATATGGAGGAGGTGGAACATCAGACGACCTGGGGGAGGAAGAACAGACAGGCAACACTTTAAACAAACATGTCTCAGCACAGGAGGGACCCCATGCCAGGATTTGCGCAGTCGTCCAATCAATTGTAGGATTGTGAAGACGGAGCCATGGAAGGCCCAGGACCACAGGATGTGTGGCTCTTGGAATCACTAAAAGTGAAATAAGTTCGGAATGAAGAACTCCCACTCTCAGACGAACTGGTAGAGTCCTTAGAGCAATAACTGTATCAAAAATTTTACTGCCATCCACGGCAGTTAAGGAAAAGGAGGAAGGAAGTCTCTCGGTGGGTAGGGACCACCGTTTAACATAGGCTTCGGTAATAAAGTTCCCAGCTGCTCCGGAATCCAGGAGGGCAATGACGTTCTGATAACGTTGAGCAACTTGAAACGAGACTGGGAGATTACAATCTTGAGGAGATGGAGAGGAGATCATTACTCCTAGCCGGCCCTCTCCTTGGCGAGCTAGGATTTGAAGTTTCCCGGACGTTTGGGACAGGCATGAATAGTGTGAGACGGGGCTGCACAATACAGACAGAGAGACTCAGAGAGACGTCTTCGGCGCTCAGCAGGAGTTAAACGGGAACGGCCAATTTGCATGGGTTCATCTTTAGTTGGTGACAGTTGGCGAGGAGGAGGAGCAGAAGATTTTGGAGCAGATGATCTTCCACGCTCAGTTGCTCTCTCTCTGAAACGTAAGTCAACTTTTGTACAAAGTGAGATTAGCTCATCTAACTTGGAGGGTAAGTCTCTGGTAGCTAACTCATCTTTAATACGCTCGGATAAACCATGCCAGAATGCAGCATACAGGGCCTCGTCGTTCCATGCCAGTTCAGATGCCAGGATCTGGAACTGTATAAGATATTGTCCTACAGTATGTGATCCCTGGCGTAAACGGAGAATCTCAGACGAAGCTGAAGTTACCCGGCCTGGCTCGTCGAAGATGCGCCTGAATGTTGACACGAATGCAGTGTAAGAAGATAGCAGGGTGTCGGACCTCTCCCATAACGGTGATGCCCAGTCAAGGGCTGATCCACTGAGAAGTGAGATGATGTAGGCAATTTTTGTACGGTCACTGGGAAAATTGCCAGGTTGTAGCTCAAACTGAATCTCACACTGGTTGAGAAATCCCCTGCAGAATCTTGGAGATCCGTCAAATTTTGCTGGCGTTGGAAGATGAAGACGTGGAGCAGAAACGGGTAAGGTGGGTGGGGTTATAGTTGGAGTCACTGTGGTTGACGCCCCAGATGCGCCTGATCCACGGAGAGTTGTCTGAATCCCATCCAGCCGAGTAGAGAAATCCTGGAGACAGCGGATGATGTGGCCCTGTGCAGCCTCCTGATGTTCAAGTCGGGCTGCCAGTTCTTGCATCGGCCTGGCCGCTTGATCCTGGTCTCCGGCTGGATTCATTAGGTCAGTGCTTACTGTCACAACTGAGGGCCTGAGCTGACGGAAGGCAGCCTCAGTTGTAGGGGCTGAGATGTACCGGAACCTGGGAGGTTATCAGACCCCTGGACATGTAAGTAACATGAAGAGAAACCGCCCGGAGGCGTGACCACGACAACTCGAGTAAAAGTCAATGATATTTATTTATGACAAACTCCATGCATCACAGTAGCAGTAAAAAGTAACATAAAAATCAGCAGAGAAATAATAATACAGTTCCTGGGTACTACAGGGTGGCAGGGGCCACAGAGCTCTGGTGGTATGAGACAGTTCTTATTATCTGCAAGTTGGAAAGTCCTTACCAGGCTCAACTGTAGCAATGAGGAAAGCCCAGGGTCGTACCAGCTGGTGTTCCAGGGAAAGCTGGACTGCTGTAGATAAAATGCTGCTGTGGGTACTGGTTAGAACCAGACAGGTGTTGGCACGGAGTGGATACTGGCTGGAACCAGTTAAATAATAAATAAAGCTTGAGAGCGATGCAATGTAGATGAAATGTAGAATTTGAGAGCGGAGAAATAATAATACCGGTGGAGAGTGGTAAACTGCAGAAAGGACACCGGCCCTTTAAGAGAAGCTGTACACTGCTGGAAGCTGGGCTGGAAGCAGGTGATGTTGTAGCTGGAAACAGGTGAGTCCAGAATGGATCGGAGAGTCAGGCTACACCGCAGGTGGAATGCTGGTGCGGGTCTCTATAGCAGAAGTCTGGAGACAGGAGCTGGAACCTGGAAGACAATCACAGGAGAGAGACAAACTGGAACTAGGTTTGACAACCAAAGCACTGACGCCTTCCTTGCTCAGGCACAACCTATTTATACCTGCAGCAAGGAAGGCATTGGCTAGGCAATTATGCAAATTAATAATACTGACAACGGATTGGTATGAATGATCAGCTGACAGAATCCAAGATGGCTGCGCCCATGCAGACACTTGGAGGGAAGTTTGGATTGTAATCCATGTGGTCTGGAAAACAGTAATGACGGCGCCGGCCACTGGAGACAGGAGACGCCAGGCTGACAGATGCACATCCGACCACGCGGACACAGCGGAGGCCGCGGCTGACGTAATCGCCACTCTGAATGCAGAAGCTCAGGGACGGCGGCCGCGGGAGACGCCATGCCAGATGTATAAGGCGTTACTGTGACTGCGTCCAGAGAGACAGGAGAGGATGCGGGAATGTGCACATCAGGATAACAGATGGGATCCGGTCCTGGAGCGCTGAGCCAGCCTTAGGAGGCATCTGATAGGTAAGAAATGGCGTCCAGATACCCGGATCGTGACAGATTTACACTTACCAGCGGCTGCTATTGTCTGCAGCCACTGGGGGTGGGAGATCCTGCCGTGCTGACCAATCAGCAGTGATCAGCAGCACTGCAACACTGGGGGCTGGAAGGCAGAAGCACCTCCCAGTCCCTCTGACAGCAGCAGCGGAGGAAGTTACACTGGGGGTCATTCCGAGTTGATCTCTAGCTGTATTTGTTCGCTGTGCAGCGGTGATGCTAAAAAATGTCACTTCTGCGCATGCGTATGTGGCGCAATGCGCACGCGCATCGTACAATTACAACGAACGATGTAGTTTCACACAGGGTCTTGCGAAGCTTTTCAGTCGCACTGGCTGCCGCAGAGTGATTGACATGAAGAGGGCGTTTCTGGGTTGCAACGGACCGTTTTCAGGGAGTGTTTGGAAAAACGCAGGCGTGGGTGGGCGAACGCAGGGCGTGTTTGTGATGTCAAATCCGGAACTGAATGGTCTGAAGTGATCGCAAGCGCTGAGTAGGTTTTGAGCTGCTCTAAAACTGCACAAATTATTTTTGTAGCCTTTCTGTGATGAAAGCGTTCGCACTTCTGCAAAGCTAAAATACACTCCCAGAGGGCGGCGGCTTAGCGTTTGTACAGCAGCGAAATTCTGCTAGTGAATGAACAACTCGGAATGACCCCTCTGTTCATATGACTGGTGGCATCCTGCGCACCCAGGTCAGATAAAGCACTGCCTGGTGTGGTCGCATCTGATGCCGCAATGCCAGGCAAGTGGGTAATAAGACAGGAATTATTACTTCTGTACATTACAAGGATTTACACGTGAAATTACAGTTATTTAGCGCGTTATATTCTGTAATTACAACATATTGCTAAAGGTACATATAAATCGGGGGCGTGGCTCGGATCGGCATGGAGCAGCTGCTCGCAGCCTCAGCTCTCCACACACATCCTGGATTTCCCATCCTTTACCCTGACCCACAGCTATTGGGAATTGCCTTGTACCTGTCTAGGTGTGCTGCGCCCGTTGGTGTTGGTGTGGTGCCCGCTGCCTGCATACCGCCCTGCTAGTGGCTGAATCTGTGAGCCGGCCTGGTTCCTGGACGCTGCACCCGCCATCGCTGGAAGTCCTGGAGCGGCGCGAAGTAGCGCTTCCGGCGGCGGCCCTTCTTTGATCCTCGGGCTAGAGAGACGTGGCAGCGGGAGCTCCGGTCCATGAGCGGGCGTACAGAGGCACTCGCCCGAGACAGGCTGCTGTGATCAAGATGGCCGGGTGAGGTAATAAAAGCCCGCAAAGCCGCCATTTTACCCTCGCTGCGGAGGACCTTCCCCCTGAGGCGCCATAGAGCTGTGTGGGCTGTGGCTGTGGTTTGTGTGGTACAAAACGGGGCTGTGGTGAAGCAGAAGCGCCATTGATTTTGCTGTGGGAAGACCGCTGCTGCAGACACGCACCCATGCATATATACACCCATGTGCTGTAATAAATAGCTGCAGCCTGCATGCTGGGCAGGTCAGAGCAGCAGTTACATGTGCACAGTGCACCTCCCTATATATGGAAGACGTGAGACTGGCCTGTTGCGTTATTGTATATCAGATTAAGCTACAGCTCCTCTGTGCATACCCTCCAGTATTTGGAAACTTTTTTGCTGTAATATTTTCCGGGTCTAAGCCCTCACGTCTGGTGCTACAATGGTGAGAGGAGGCCAGAATGCGTCGGCCGAAGCTGCGAAACTGGAGAAATTCGCCTGGTCACCTCAGGCATCTCATTCAGCAAGGCAGGGAGACACTAATCTAGCCTCGCCTGCGGCTGAAGATGATATCTCCAACCCGTCTGAACCAGCGCATTCTACCCAGCAAATACTCCAGGCGATCTCTGCGTCTGACAGAGGGTTACTGATAAGATTGGGCAGGTGCAGGTGGACGTCTCTCTACTTCAACAAGATCTGCAGAAAATAAGAGAGAGAGTGGGCGAGATAGAGCATCGGATATCGGCTCTGGAAGATACTACATCACCCTTACAAACAAAAGTGGACGACTTATCTACCCAGATGGTGTCTATGGAGGCCAAGATGTCTGATATAGAGGGGAGATTGCGGCGCAATAATGTCAGGTTTGTTGGGCTCCCTGAGAGGGCAGAGAGCACCTCCCGAGAGACCTTTCTTGAACGTTGGCTCATTAAGCTGTTTGGTAAGGAGGCGTTTACCTCTCAATTTGCTGTGGAACACGCACACAGACTCCCGCCCAGGCCACCGCCACCGGGGGCCCCGGCTAGGACTTTTATTGCACGTTTCCTACATTTCAAGGGCCGTGATGCTATGCTTCGCCTGGCTCAGACACAGGGCCCCATCCAAGTTGATGGACACAATATCTCCGTCTTCCCAGAATTTGCCCTGGAGGTGCAAAAGAGTCGGTCGCAATTCCTCCATGTTAAATGACAACTTTGAGAACGTAATATACAGTACTCCATGCTGTTCCCAGCCTGGCTGGGGCGACAGCCTCGTGCTCCTCACTGATATGATCTTGTAGTGCTATGGGTTTTGGTTTTCTTTTTTCTGCTGCCTACGAATATGTAATGTGTTTATATGACTGTACGTTTATCGTGACTATGTGAGAGACATATCCGAGACGGCGGTGTTCAGCAACTTACTGTTGCATTTTCTATGACGAGGTTATTTACTACGTTAATTCTAGGTCAGGGTACTACTTTAAATTGCTATTAGTGGAGAGTCCCTGCTGAGTATAGGGTAGGGGTTTTATTGGTTAGGCCTCTATCCCTTAGTTGTGCTACTGTGGTGTGGCCGGAGAGACTCCCAGCCCACGTGGACAATGGCCGCTGCGGCACTGAAGGGGTTAACCTTCGTGCCCGGCGCCATATTAAGGGACAATGGGCGCTTGGCGTCACTGTTAAACGTACTTACGGCACTGGGCGCGGACTGTTTAAAAGTTTGTTTAATTATGTGTCTTAACATGTCATATGTAGTGCTCTGTGCACAATTGCAGGATTGCATGTTTAACTGTATTTATTTTATATTCAAGATATGGTCACCTGTACTTAAAGGGGAAAATGCACTTACTCTTATCAATGTCTGAATAATCATCTCCTGTCAGTAGGAAGTGGCATGCTGATGGCCCTGTCCTAGCAGAGAGGTGTGAAGGACAAAACCTTTTGATGTGTAAATTCCTTAGAGTAAGATGCTAATCACGGGGTCTATGGGCTTGGAACCTGTTTCATGTACCTGATTTAATTGATATACGAACCCGGAATGGCAGATGCAGGAAGGAAGACTGTTTGTTTGTATTGTAGCCTTTCCTGTTGTAATCTCAAACACTGGGTTTGCCTGGAGATGTGAATGAGACAGAAACATTTGTATTTTGAAGCTATGTGATAAATTTATCAATAGTGAATGTTAATCTGATACCAAACGTCTGTGTCACAGGAAGGAGGATATTGTTTTTTGCACTTACTGACATCCTTGTAAAATGTAATTTATTTATATTTTGTGCGATAACCTGATTGGTTGGAGAAGACAGGGAGGGCTTACCCCCCTGTGGTACTGTGTGGAAAATTGACATAAAAAGGAGGCCTGCGTGCCTCCAGATTGTAATTGTACCATCTTTATTCTGCTGGAACATCTTCCTGTATGCTGTTACCCCTAGCAATAGGGGAGAGTCTTTTTTAAGGCTATTATTGAGCAAATAAACATCTCATCTGCATGAAGAAGATTGCTTCATCTTGTGACCTACAGGGTTATGCCAAACATAGCCCCGTCCTCCGGCTGTCCAGGAAAGCACCTAGCGTCTCCAAGTTCCGCCTTCCGCCAGCTACCGGTAGAGGCCTAGCAAGTGGCTAGTGGGGATTCGTCAACACCACACAGGTGTGGTAAGGCAGTGTGTCGGCACATACAGAGGAGAACTGTGGTTCCAAACGCCACGGCAGGTTAGGAGTTTGGTGGTGGCAGCATAAACCCGCCCACAGCGCAGTGGGTGGAGTCAGTAACAGGCGGTTATTGACAGTAAGCGGGAATCCCCTATGTGGTCAGGCCTCGTGTGACCTGACCCTCCATTCTGTGCGCAGGAGACGGGACGCGAAAGCGGCGAGTGCTTTCGTACGGGACCGTCGGGTCACATGTGGGTGTAGTTGTTATGGGATCCAGGTATACCTTAGGTTCGCGAGGTAATACAGGGTGGGTGTGGGTGGGGTTAGTATTTTTGTTTCATGCCATCAATTTTTGTTCAAGTGTGTTTTCTGTCGTACTACGCTATATGTGGTCACTATTGCTCTCAAGCAGTGGCGGAACTAGAGAATGGTGGGCCCAGGTGCAACAATATGCATTGGGCCCCCTCCCATATTAAAAACAGGGAAATGGCGTCGCCCAAAATACGGTGTTTTATCTCACTAACAAGGGGTGTCGCCACACAGTAGTACTCCCAATTCACAGTACAGAGCCTTATACACAGTACGCCACACAGTAGAGAAGCTTATACACAGTACACCACACAGAAGAGAGCCTTATACACGTTGCGCCACACAGTAGAGCGCCTTATACACGTTGCGCCACACAGTAGAGCGCCTTATACACGTTGCGCCACACAGTAGAGAAGCTTATACACGGTACATCACACAGTAGAGAGCCTTATACAGGGTTCGCCACACAGTAGAGAGCCTTACACAGGGTGCGCCACCATAGGCGTGCGCAGCTAATTTTATTAGGGGGTGCAACTCCGGAGGGGTGTGTTTAGCACCACCCAGGGACATGTCTAGAACTATTTTACATTCTCTCAATAAAATCACATTGCTTAACATAATTTCTCCCTAGTTCCTAATAATACAGGTAGCTATAATAAACCCAGGAGAAATAAAATGACTGTCTGCCATGGCATAACCCTGACTCCTAAGCTGCCAACCTATTCCTGACCCAGTGGTGGAACTAGAGTGTGGTGGGCCTAGGTGCATATGCATACCCCCCAAACACACCCCACCCCTTGCACCCCCAGCATCTACACCCTGATTTTGAGTGGGCAACTCTGAAAAGTATGGGAGATTTAGGGGGCCGAACAATTAAGTTTTAATATAACACAAGTAAAGTTTACAATTTACACATGTGCCATTAGAGCCACATCTGCCTCTTTCTATGCCATCAGCCTCCTCTGCAGGACACCAGCATTTGTAACACATGTCCCCATGCTCACCAGCTACTGACAGTACTGCCCCTTATTCACATTATGCCACACAGTATGAACCAAAATTCACATTACGCCACATGGTATGAGCCGAAATTCACATTACGCCACACAGTATGAGCCGAAATTCACATTACGCCACACAGTAGGAGCTGAAATTCACATTACGCCACACAGCATGAGCCGAAATTCACAGTAGGAGCCGAAAATCACATTACGCCACACAGTAGGAGCCGAAATTCACACTACGCCACACAGTAGGAGCCGAAATTCACATTACGCCACACAGTAGGAGCCGAAATTCACATTACGCCACACAGTATGAGCCGAAATTCACATTACGTCACCCAGTATGAGCTGAAATTCACATTATGCCACACAGTATGAGACGAAATTCACATTACGCCACACAGTAGGAGCCGAAATTCACATTACGCCACACAGCATGAGCAGAAATTCACATTACGCCACACAGTAGGAGCCGAAATTCACATTACGCCACACAGTAGGAGCCGAAATTCACATTACGCCACACAGCATGAGCAGAAATTCACATTACGCCACACAGTAGGAGCCGAAATTCACATTACGCCACACAGTAGGAGCCGAAATTCACATTATGCCACACAGTATGAGACGAAATTCACATTACGCCACACAGTAGGAGCCGAAATTCACATTACGCCACACAGCATGAGCCGAAATTCACATTACGCCACACAGTAGGAGCCGAAATTCACATTACGCCACACAGTAGGAGCCGAAATTCACATTACGCCACACAGTAGGAGCCGAAATTCACATTACGCCACACAGTAGGAGACGAAATTTACATTACGCCACACAGTATGAGCGGAAATTCACATTACGTCACCCAGTATGAGCTGAAATTCACATTACGCCACACAGTAGGAGACGAAATTCACATTACGCCACACAGTAGGAGACGAAATTCACATTACGCCACACAGTAGGAGACGAAATTCACATTACCGACAAAAGTGTCGGCGTGATGCTGATATCTCCCCTTAGCGTGGCGGAAACAACATCACGCCGGGTACTTAAATCGGAGAATGCCAGTTCTGTTGATTAAACACACTATTTAGACCGGGACAACGGGCTTTCTCCGATTTACCACTGCGCTGTATTGAATAGTCCTGGGAGCTTATTCCCAGAGCTATTCAACTCGCTTAGAATTGAATCGAGGCCAATGAATTTTAAATTTGTCCTCCTCTGGCACCATCCTAGCAGAACCTATATTCAGCTCTTCCAGAGTGGCGTTGGCGTGGGACATGCGGAAATAGAGCATTGATAGGTGCGAGGGCGCGACATGATTGCGTCACATCACGCAGTTAGAGGAGGAGACTAGAGGAGGTTTATACGTACCCATGATAAACCTGTGGGCCCGGCCGTCGAGCAGCCAGTAATACACTCCTGACCGGCAGGGTAATAAAGAAAGAAAGAATTATCTCAATTAACTTTCAGCCTCTCCCAGTGGGGTTTTCTTACTATATGTTCTGCAGACAATGGGGCTGATGGGGAATTGAACACAAGATACAAGAAATAGTTAGTTACTTACTGTCTGTCTCATGTCCTCCGGCAGCAGCTCCAAGTACCAATGAGAGAGACGCTGCCTGTGGAGGACTGAGAGCGCGGGCGAGCAGCAGGAGAGCGTGGGCGGGAGGGCGGCCAGGAGAGAACAGGAGGACGGGTGGTCAGAAGAGCACAGGCGGGCGATCAGCAGGAGAGAACGGACGGGCGTGTGGGCGGGGCGATCAACAGGAGAGAACGGGTGGGCGGGTGCGCGGTGTGACACCATTATGTCACATCGCAAGGTGATGTCAGTCCCCCCCAAGTGAGGCCGCCGGACAGTAAAGTGTTCGCACACAGCCAGCATATATTAGCGTCGGGCGCGGGGCACAGGAATAAGCTGCAGCCTGGGCTCCGATCATACCACTTAGAGATCACTGTGCTGCAGCAGGCGTGGAGTGTGCGGGGGTGCCGGACATTAGGGGGTGCCCGTGCGCACCAGGCACCCCCCGTGCGCACGCCTATGTGCGCCACACAGTAGAGATCCTTATACAGGGTGCGCCACACAGTAGAGAAGCTTATACATGTTACAACACATAGGGGGGTATTCAGTTATTGCCAGATTTTTCATCCAGTCTAAAAATCGTCAATTATTGGTCATTTTTAGGGCGAATGACATTCCCCCTATTCAATGCATGTGCAGGATTTTTCAACTGGTCAAAAAATCCAGCACTAACGAAAACCACGAGGATCTGTGAATTTCCTGGTGAGCCATGTGTTTTGACGAATTTGCAGGCATTTTCGCCCGTTTTTTGGGTCTGTTTTCTCCCATGCAAATTCGACAAAAAAAGTGAAACGTCGTGGGCGAAAAGGGATTCAAAAATGGGCGAAAAACCCGCAATTAAATACCCTTGGTCGAATTATACAGTTTTTTCGGCTAGCCGAAATTGAATACCCCACATAATAGAGAAGCTTATACACGTTACGCCACACAGTAGAGAGGCTTATACACGTTACGCCACACAGTAGAGAGGCTTATACACGTTGCGCCACACAGTAGAGAAGCTTATACACGGTACGCCACACAGTAGACAGGCTTATACACGTTGCACCACACAGTAGAGAGGCTTATACACGGTACGCCACACAGTAGAGAGGCTTATACACGTTACGCCACACAGTAGAGAGGCTTGTACACGTTGCGCCACACAGTAGAGAAGCTTATACACGGTACGCCACACATTAGAGAGGCTTATACACGTTACGCCACACAGTAGAGAGGCTTATACACGTTGCGCCACACAGTAGAGAAGCTTATACACGGTACGCCACACAGTAGACAGGCTTATACACGTTGCACCACACAGTAGAGAGGCTTATACACGGTACGCCACACAGTAGAGGCTTATACACGTTACACCACACAGTAGAGAGGCTTGTACACGTTGCGCCACACAGTAGAGGCTTATACACGTTACGCCACACAGTAGAGAGGCTTATACACGGTACGCCACACAGTAGAGAGGCTTATACACGTTACGCCACACAGTAGAGAGGCTTGTACACGTTGCGCCACACAGTAGGGAGGCTTATACACGGTACGCCACACAGTAGAGAGGCTTATACACGTTGCGCCACACAGTAGGGAGGCTTATACACGGTACGCCACACAGTAGAGAGGCTTATACACGTTGCGCCACACAGTAGAGAGGCTTATACACGGTACGCCACACAGTAGAGAGCCTTATACATGGTACGCCACACAGTAGAGAGGCTTATACACGGTACGCCACACAGTAGAGAGGCTTATACACGGTACGCCACACAGTAGAGAGGCTTATACACATTACGCCACACAGTAGAGAGGCTTATACACGTTACGCCACACAGTAGAGGCTTATACACGTTACGCCACACAGTAGAGAGGCTAATACACGTTACGCCACACAGTAGAGAGGCTTATACACGGTACGCCACACAGTAGAGAGGCTTATACACGTTGCGCCACACAGTAGAGAGGCTTATACACGGTACGCCACACAGTAGAGAGGCTTATACACGTTGCGCCACACAGTAGAGAGGCTTATACACGGTACGCCACACAGTAGAGAGGCTTATACACGGTACGCCACACAGTAGAGAGCCTTATACACGGTACGCCACACAGTAGAGAGGCTTATACACGGTACGCCACACAGTAGAGAGGCTTATACACGGTACGCCACACAGTAGAGAGGCTTATACACGTTACGCCACACAGTAGAGAGGCTTATACACGTTGCGCCACACAGTAGAGAGGCTTATACACGGTACGCCACACAGTAGAGAGGCTATACACATTACGCCACACAGTAGAGAGGCTTATACACGTTACGCCACACAGTAGAGGCTTATAGACGTTACGCCACACAGTAGAGAGGCTTATACACGTTGCACCACACAGTAGAGAGGCTTATACACGGTACGCCACACAGTAGAGAGGCTTATACATGGTACGCCACACAGTAGAGGCTTATACACGGTACGCCACACAGTAGAGAGGCTTATACACGGTACGCCACACAGTAGAGAGGCTTATACACATTACGCCACACAGTAGAGAGGCTTATACACGGTACGCCACACAGTAGAGAGGCTTATACACGGTACGCCACACAGTAGAGAGGCTTATACACATTACGCCACACAGTAGAGAGGCTTATACACGTTACGCCACACAGTAGAGAGGCTTATACACGTTGCGCCACACAGTAGAGAAGCTTATACACGGTACGCCACACAGTAGACAGGCTTATACACGTTGCGCCACACAGTAGAGAGGCTTATACACGGTACGCCACACAGTAGAGAGGCTTATACACGGTACGCCACACAGTAGAGAGCCTTATACACGGTACGCCACACAGTAGAGAGGCTTATACACGGTACGCCACACAGTAGAGAGGCTTATACACGGTACGCCACACAGTAGAGGCTTATACACGTTACGCCACACAGTAGAGAGGCTTATACACGTTACGCCACACAGTAGAGAGGCTTATACACGGTACGCCACACAGTAGAGAGGCTTATACACGGTACGCCACACAGTAGAGAGGCTTATACACGTTACGCCACACAGTAGAGGCTTATACACGTTACGCCACACAGTAGAGAGGCTTATACACGTTACGCCACACAGTAGAGAGGCTTATACACGGTACGCCACACAGTAGAGAGGCTTATACACGGTACGCCACACAGTAGAGAGCCTTATACACGGTACGCCACACAGTAGAGAGGCTTATACACGGTACGCCACACAGTAGAGAGGCTTATACACGGTACGCCACACAGTAGAGAGGCTATACACATTACACCACACAGTAGAGAGGCTTATACACGTTACGCCACACAGTAGAGGCTTATACACGTTACGCCACATAGTAGAGAGGCTTATACACGTTACGCCACACAGTAGAGAGGCTTATACACGGTACGCCACACAGTAGAGAGGCTTATACACGGTACGCCACACAGTAGAGAGGCTTATACACGTTGCGCCACACAGTAGAGAGGCTTATACACGGTACGCCACACAGTAGAGAGGCTTATACACGTTGCGCCACACAGTAGAGAGGCTTATACACGGTACGCCACACAGTAGAGAGGCTTATACACGGTACGCCACACAGTAGAGAGCCTTATACATGGTACGCCACACAGTAGAGAGGCTTATACACGGTACGCCACACAGTAGAGAGGCTTATACACGGTACGCCACACAGTAGAGAGGCTTATACACGGTACGCCACACAGTAGAGAGGCTTATACACGTTGCGCCACACAGTAGACAGGCTTATACACGGTACGCCACACAGTAGAGAGGATTATACACATTACGCCACACAGTAGAGAGGATTATACACGTTACGCCACACAGTAGAGAGGCTTATACATGTTACGCCACACAGTAGAGAGGCTTATACACGTTACGCCACACAGTAGAGAGGCTTATACACGTTGCACCACACAGTAGAGAGCCTTATACACGGTACGCCACACAGTAGAGAGGCTTATACACGTTGCACCACACAGTAGAGAGGCTTATACACGTTGCACCACACAGTAGAGAGGCTTATACACGGTACGCCACACAGTAGAGAGCCTTATACACATTACGCCACACAGTAGAGAGGCTTATACACGGTACGCCACACAGTAGAGAGGCTTATACACATTACGCCACACAGTAGAGAGGCTTATACACGGTACGCCACACAGTAGAGAGGCTTATACACATTACGCCACACAGTAGAGAGGCTTATACACGTTACGCCACACAGTAGAGAGGCTTATACACGTTGCGCCACACAGTAGAGAAGCTTATACACGTTGCGCCACACAGTAGAGAAGCTAATACACGGTACGCCACACAGTAGAGAGGCTTATACACATTACGCCACACAGTAGAGAGGCTTATACACGTTACGCCACACAGTAGAGAGGCTTATACACGTTGCGCCACACAGTAGAGAAGCTTATACACGTTGCGCCACACAGTAGAGAAGCTAATACACGGTACGCCACACAGTAGAGAGGCTTATACACGTTACGCCACACAGTAGAGGCTTATACACGTTACGCCACACAGTAGAGAGGCTTATACACGTTATGCCACACAGTAGAGAGGCTTATACATGGTACGCCACACAGTAGATAGGCTTATACACGTTGCACCACACAGTAGAGAGGCTTATACACGGTACGCCACACAGTAGAGAGGTTATACACGGTACGCCACACAGTAGAGAGGCTTATACACATTACGCCACACAGTAGAGAAGCTTATACACGTTATGCCACACAGTAGAGAGGCTTATACATGTTATGCCACACAGTAGAGAGGCTTATACACGGTACACCACACAGTAGAGAGGCTTATACATGGTACGCCACACAGTAGAGAGGATTATACATGGTACGCCACACAGTAGAGAGGCTTATACACGGTACGCCACACAGTAGAGAGGCTATACACATTACGCCACACAGTAGAGAGGCTTATACACGTTACGCCACACAGTAGAGGCTTATACACGTTACGCCACACAGTAGATAGGCTTATACACGTTACGCCACACAGTAGAGAGGCTTATACACGGTACGCCACACAGTAGAGAGCCTTATACACGGTACACCACACAGTAGAGAGGCTTATACACGGTACGCCACACAGTAGAGAGGCTTATACACGGTACGCCACACAGTAGAGAGGCTATACACATTACGCCACACAGTAGAGAGGCTTATACACGTTACGCCACACAGTAGATGCTTATACACGTTACGCCACACAGTAGAGAGGGTTATACACGTTACGCCACACAGTAGAGAGGCTTATACACGGTACGCCACACAGTAGAGAGGCTTATACACGTTACGCCACACAGTAGAGAGGCTTATACACGGTACGCCACACAGTAGAGAGGCTTATACACGTTGCGCCACACAGTAGAGAGTCTTATACACGGTACGCCACACAGTAGAGAGGCTTATACACGGTACGCCACACAGTAGAGAGCCTTATACACGGTACGCCACACAGTAGAGAGGCTTATACACGGTACGCCACACAGTAGAGAGGCTTATACACGGTACGCCACACAGTAGAGAGCCTTATACACGGTACGCCACACAGTAGAGAGGCTTATACACGGTACGCCACACAGTAGAGAGGCTTATACACGGTACGCCACACAGTAGAGAGCCTTATACATGGTACGCCACACAGTAGAGAGGCTTATACATGGTACGCCACACATTAGAGAGGCTTATACACGGTACGCCACACAGTAGAGAGGCTTATACACGGTACGCCACACAGTAGAGAGCCTTATACACGTTGCGCCACACAGTAGACAGGCTTATACACGGTACGCCACACAGTAGAGAGGATTATACACATTACGCCACACAGTAGAGAGGCTTATACACGTTACGCCACACAGTAGAGAGGCTTATACATGTTACGCCACACAGTAGAGAGGCTTATACACGTTACGCCACACAGTAGAGAGGCTTATACACGTTACGCCACACAGTAGAGAGGCTTATACACGTTGCACCACACAGTAGAGAGGCTTATACACGTTGCACCACACAGTAGAGAGGCTTATACACGGTACACCACACAGTAGAGAGGCTTATACACGGTACACCACACAGTAGAGAGGCTTATACACGTTACGCCACACAGTAGAGAGGCTTATACACATTACGCCACACAGTAGAGAGGCTTATACACGGTACGCCACACAGTAGAGAGGCTTATACACGGTACGCCACACAGTAGAGAGGCTTATACATGGTACGCCACACAGTAGAGAGGCTTATACACAGTACGCCACACAGTAGAGAGCCTTATACACGGTACGCCACACAGTAGAGAGGCTTATACACGGTACGCCACACAGTAGAGAGGCTTATACACGTTACGCCACACAGTAGAGAGGCTTATACACGGTACGCCACACAGTAGAGAGCCTTATACATGGTACGCCACACAGTAGAGAGGCTTATACACAGTACGCCACACAGTAGAGAGGCTTATACACGGTGCGCCACACAGTAGAGAGCCTTATACACGTTGCGCCACACAGTAGACAGGCTTATACACGGTACGCCACACAGTAGAGAGGATTATACACATTACGCCACACAGTAGAGAGGCTTATACACGTTACGCCACACAGTAGAGAGGCTTATACATGTTACGCCACACAGTAGAGAGGCTTATACACGTTACGCCACACAGTAGAGCGGCTTATACACGGTACGCCACACAGTAGAGAGGCTTATACACGTTGCACCACACAGTAGAGAGCCTTATACATGGTACGCCACACAGTAGAGAGGCTTATACACGTTGCACCACACAGTAGAGAGGCTTATACACGTTGCACCACACAGTAGAGAGGCTTATACACGGTACGCCACACAGTAGAGAGCCTTATACACATTACGCCACACAGTAGAGAGGCTTATACACGGTACGCCACACAGTAAAGAGGCTTATACACATTACGCCACACAGTAGAGAGGCTTATACACGGTACGCCACACAGTAGAGAGGCTTATACACATTACGCCACACAGTAGAGAGGCTTATACACATTACGCCACACAGTAGAGAGGCTTATACACATTACGCCACACAGTAGAGAGGCTTATACACGTTGCGCCACACAGTAGAGAAGCTTATACACGTTGCGCCACACAGTAGAGAAGCTAATACACGGTACGCCACACAGTAGAGAGGCTTATACACATTACGCCACACAGTAGAGAGGCTTATACACGTTACGCCACACAGTAGAGAGGCTTATACACGTTGCGCCACACAGTAGAGAAGCTTATACACGTTGCGCCACACAGTAGAGAAGCTAATACACGGTACGCCACACAGTAGAGAGGCTTATACACGTTACGCCACACAGTAGAGGCTTATACACGTTACGCCACACAGTAGAGAGGCTTATACACGTTACGCCACACAGTAGAGAGGCTTATACATGGTACGCCACACAGTAGACAGGCTTATACACGTTGCACCACACAATACAGAGGCTTATACACGGTACGCCACACAGTAGAGAGGCTTATACACGGTACGCCACACAGTAGAGAGGTTATACACGGTACGCCACACAGTAGAGAGGCTTATACACATTACGCCACACAGTAGAGAAGCTTATACACGTTATGCCACACAGTAGAGAGGCTTATACATGTTATGCCACACAGTAGAGAGGCTTATACACGGTACACCACACAGTAGAGAGGCTTATACATGGTACGCCACACAGTAGAGAGGATTATACATGGTACGCCACACAGTAGAGAGGCTTATACACGGTACGCCACACAGTAGAGGCTTATACACGTTACGCCACACAGTAGAGAGGCTTATACACGTTACGCCACACAGTAGAGAGGCTTATACACGGTACGCCACACAGTAGAGAGCCTTATACACGGTACACCACACAGTAGAGAGGCTTATACACGGTACGCCACACAGTAGAGAGGCTTATACACGGTACGCCACACAGTAGAGAGGCTATACACATTACGCCACACAGTAGAGAGGCTTATACACGTTACGCCACTCAGTAGATGCTTATACACGTTACGCCACACAGTAGAGAGGCTTATACACGTTACGCCACACAGTAGAGAGGCTTATACACGGTACGCCACACAGTAGAGAGGCTTATACACGTTACGCCACACAGTAGAGAGGCTTATACACGGTACGCCACACAGTAGAGAGGCTTATACACGTTGCGCCACACAGTAGAGAGGCTTATACACGGTATGCCACACTGTAGAGAGGCTTATACACGGTACGCCACACAGTAGAGAGCCTTATACACGGTACGCCACACAGTAGAGAGGCTTATACACGGTACGCCACACAGTAGAGAGGCTTATACACGGTACGCCACACAGTAGAGAGCCTTATACACGGTACGCCACACAGTAGAGAGGCTTATACACGGTACGCCACACAGTAGAGAGGCTTATACACGGTACGCCACACAGTAGAGAGCCTTATACACGTTGCGCCACACAGTAGACAGGCTTATACACGGTACGCCACACAGTAGAGAGGATTATACACATTACGCCACACAGTAGAGAGGCTTATACACGTTACGCCACACAGTAGAGAGGCTTATACATGTTACGCCACACAGTAGAGAGGCTTATACACGTTACGCCACACAGTAGGGAGGCTTATACACGTTACGCCACACAGTAGAGAGGCTTATACACGTTGCGCCACACAGTAGAGAGGCTTATACACGTTGCACCACACAGTAGAGAGGCTTATACACGGTACACCACACAGTAGAGAGGCTTATACACGGTACACCACACAGTAGAGAGGCTTATACACGGTACGCCACACAGTAGAGAGGCTTATACACATTACGCCACACAGTAGAGAGGCTTATACACGGTACACCACACAGTAGAGAGGCTTATACACGGTACGCCACACAGTAGAGAGGCTTATACACGGTACGCCACACAGTAGAGAGGCTTATACACATTACGCCACACAGTAGAGAGGCTTATACACGTTACGCCACACAGTAGAGAGGCTTATACACGGTACGCCACACAGTAGAGAGCCTTATACATGGTACGCCACACAGTAGAGAGGCTTATACACAGTACGCCACACAGTAGAGAGGCTTATACACGGTACGCCACACAGTAGAGAGCCTTATACACGTTGCGCCACACAGTAGACAGGCTTATACACGGTACGCCACACAGTAGAGAGGATTATACACATTACGCCACACAGTAGAGAGGCTTATACACGTTACGCCACACAGTAGAGAGGCTTATACATGTTACGCCACACAGTAGAGAGGCTTATACACGTTACGCCACACAGTAGAGCGGCTTATACACGGTACGCCACACAGTAGTGAGGCTTATACACGTTGCACCACACAGTAGAGAGCCTTATACATGGTACGCCACACAGTAGAGAGGCTTATACACGTTGCACCACACAGTAGAGAGGCTTATACACGTTGCACCACACAGTAGAGAGGCTTATACACGTTGCACCACACAGTAGAGAGGCTTATACACGTTGCACCACACAGTAGAGAGGCTTATACACGGTACGCCACACAGTAGAGAGCCTTATACACATTACGCCACACAGTAGAGAGGCTTATACACGGTACGCCACACAGTAGAGAGGCTTATACACATTACGCCACACAGTAGAGAGGCTTATACACGGTACGCCACACAGTAGAGAGGCTTATACACATTACGCCACACAGTAGAGAGGCTTATACACGTTACGCCACACAGTAGAGAGGCTTATACACGTTGCGCCACACAGTAGAGAAGCTTATACACGTTGCGCCACACAGTAGAGAAGCTAATACACGGTACGCCACACAGTAGAGAGGCTTATACACGTTACGCCACACAGTAGAGGCTTATACACGTTACGCCACACAGTAGAGAGGCTTATACACGTTACGCCACACAGTAGAGAGGTTATACACGGTACGCCACACAGTAGAGAGGCTTATACACATTACGCCACACAGTAGAGAAGCTTATACACGTTATGCCACACAGTAGAGAGGCTTATACACGGTACACCACACAGTAGAGAGGCTTATACATGGTACGCCACACAGTAGAGAGGATTATACATGGTACGCCACACAGTAGAGAGGCTTATACATGGTACGCCACACAGTAGAGAGGATTATGCATGGTACGCCACACAGTAGAGAGGCTTATACACGGTACGCCACACAGTAGAGAGGCTATACACATTACGCCACACAGTAGAGAGGCTTATACACGTTACGCCACACAGTAGAGGCTTATACACGTTACGCCACACAGTAGAGAGGCTTATACACGTTACGCCACACAGTAGAGAGGCTTATACACGGTACGCCACACAGTAGAGAGCCTTATACACGGTACACCACACAGTAGAGAGGCTTATACACGGTACGTCACACAGTAGAGAGGCTTATACACGGTACGCCACACAGTAGAGAGGCTTATACACATTACGCCACACAGTAGAGAGGCTTATACACGTTACGCCACACAGTAGATGCTTATACACGTTACGCCACACAGTAGAGAGGCTTATACACGTTACGCCACACAGTAGAGAGGCTTATACACGGTACGCCACACAGTAGAGAGGCTTATACACGTTACGCCACACAGTAGAGAGGCTTATACACGGTACGCCACACAGTAGAGAGGCTTATACACGTTGCGCCACACAGTAGAGAGGCTTATACACGGTACGCCACACAGTAGAGAGGCTTATACACGGTACGCCACACAGTAGAGAGGCTTATACACGGTACGCCACACAGTAGAGAGGCTTATACACGGTACGCCACACAGTAGAGAGGCTTATACACGGTACGCCACACAGTAGAGAGCCTTATACACGGTACGCCACACAGTAGAGAGGCTTATACACGGTACGCCACACAGTAGAGAGGCTTATACACGGTACGCCACACAGTAGAGAGCCTTATACATGGTACGCCACACAGTAGAGAGGCTTATACATGGTACGCCACACATTAGAGAGGCTTATACACGGTACGCCAC
Source organism: Pseudophryne corroboree (assembly GCF_028390025.1). Lineage (NCBI taxonomy): Eukaryota > Metazoa > Chordata > Amphibia > Anura > Myobatrachidae > Pseudophryne > Pseudophryne corroboree. The sequence continues at coordinate 515,183,493 of NC_086450.1, read as the reverse complement.
ACAGTAGAGAGGCTTATACACGGTACGCCACACAGTAGAGAGCCTTATACACGTTGCGCCACACAGTAGACAGGCTTATACACGGTACGCCACACAGTAGAGAGGATTATACACATTACGCCACACAGTAGAGAGGCTTATACACGTTACGCCACACAGTAGAGAGGCTTATACATGTTACGCCACACAGTAGAGAGGCTTATACACGTTACGCCACACAGTAGAGAGGCTTATACACGTTACGCCACACAGTAGAGAGGCTTATACACGTTGCACCACACAGTAGAGAGGCTTATACACGTTGCACCACACAGTAGAGAGGCTTATACACGGTACGCCACACAGTAGAGAGGCTTATACACATTACGCCACACAGTAGAGAGGCTTATACACGGTACGCCACACAGTAGAGAGGCTTATACACGGTACGCCACACAGTAGAGAGGCTTATACACATTACGCCACACAGTAGAGAGGCTTATACACGTTACGCCACACAGTAGAGAGGCTTATACACGTTGCGCCACACAGTAGAGAAGCTTATACACGGTACGCCACACAGTAGAGAGGCTTATACACGTTGCGCCACACAGTAGAGAAGCTAATACACGGTACGCCACACAGTAGAGAGGCTTATACACGGTACGCCACATAGTAGAGAGCCTTATACATGGTACGCCACACAGTAGAGAGGCTTATACACGGTACGCCACACAGTAGAGAGGTTTATACACATTACGCCACACAGTAGAGAAGCTTATACATGTTATGCCACACAGTAGAGAGGCTTATACACGTTGCGCCACACAGTAGAGAAGCTTATACACGGTACGCCACACAGTAGACAGGCTTATACACGTTGCACCACACAGTAGAGAGGCTTATACACGTTACGCCACACAGTAGAGAGGCTTGTACACGTTGCGCCACACAGTAGAGAGGCTTATACATTGTACGCCACACAGTAGAGAGGCTTATATACATTACGCCACACAGTAGAGAGGCTTATACACGGTACGCCACACAGTAGAGAGGCTTATACACGGTACGCCACACAGTAGAGAGGCTTATACACATTACGCCACACAGTAGAGAGGCTTATACACGGTACGCCACACAGTAGAGAGCCTTATACATGGTACGCCACACAGTAGAGAGGCTTATACACGGTACACCACACAGTAGAGAGGCTTATATACATTACGCCACACAGTAGAGAGGCTTATACACGGTACGCCACACAGTAGAGAGGCTTATACACGGTACGCCACACAGTAGAGAGGCTTATACACATTACGCCACACAGTAGAGAGGCTTATACACGGTACGCCACACAGTAGAGAGCCTTATACATGGTACGCCACACAGTAGAGAGGCTTATACACGGTACGCCACACAGTAGAGAGCCTTATACACGTTGCGCCACACAGTAGAGAGGCTTATACACGGTACGCCACACAGTAGAGAGGCTTATACACGGTACGCCACACAGTAGAGAGCCTTATACATGGTACGCCACACAGTAGAAAGGCTTATACACGTTACGCCACACAGTAGAGAGGCTTATACACGGTACGCCACACAGTAGATAGCCTTATACATGGTACGCCACACAGTAGAGAGCCTTATACATGGTACGCCACACAGTAGAGGCTTATACACGGTACGCCACACAGTAGAGAGCCTTATACACGGTACGCCACACAGTAGAGAGCCTTATACATGGTACGCCACACAGTAGAGAGGCTTATACACGGTACGCCACACAGTAGAGAGCCTTATACATGGTACGCCACACAGTAGAGAGCCTTATACATGGTACGCCACACAGTAGAGAGCCTTATACATGGTACGCCACACAGTAGAGAGGCTTATACACGTTATGCCACACAGTAGAGAAGCTTATACACGGTACGCCACACAGTAGAGAGGCTTATACACGGTACGCCACATAGTAGAGAGGCTTATACATGGTACGCCACACAGTAGAGAGGCTTATACATGGTACGCCACACAGTAGAGAGCCTTATACATGGTACGCCACACAGTAGAGAGCCTTATACACGGTACGCCACACAGTAGAGAGCCTTATACATGGTACGCCACACAGTAGAGAGGCTTATACACGGTACGCCACATAGTAGAGAGGCTTATACATGGTACGCCACACAGTAGAGAGGCTTATACATGGTACGCCACACAGTAGAGAGCCTTATACATGGTACGCCACACAGTAGAGAGCCTTATACACGGTACGCCACACAGTAGAGAGGCTTATACATGGTACGCCACACAGTAGAGAGGCTTATACACGTTACGCCACACAGTAGAGAGGCTTATACACGGTACGCCACACAGTAGAGAGGCTTATACACGTTGCGCCACACAGTAGAGAAGCTTATACACGTTGCGCCACACAGTAGAGAAACTAATACACGGTACGCCACACAGTAGAGAGGCTTATACACGTTACGCCACACAGTAGAGGCTTATACACGTTACGCCACACAGTAGAGAGGCTTATACACGTTACGCCACACAGTAGAGAGGCTTATACATGGTACGCCACACAGTAGACAGGCTTATACACGTTGCACCACACAGTAGAGAGGCTTATACACGGTACGCCACACAGTAGAGAGGTTATACACGGTACGCCACACAGTAGAGAGGCTTATACACGTTATGCCACACAGTAGAGAGGCTATACACATTACGCCACACAGTAGAGAAGCTTATACACGTTATGCCACACAGTAGAGAGGCTTATACATGTTATGCCACACAGTAGAGAGGCTTATACACGGTACACCACACAGTAGAGAGGCTTATACACGGTACGCCACACAGTAGAGAGCCTTATACACGGTACACCACACAGTAGAGAGGCTTATACATGGTACGCCACACAGTAGAGAGGATTATACACGGTACGCCACACAGTAGAGAGGCTTATACACGGTACGCCACACAGTAGAGAGGCTATACACATTACGCCACACAGTAGAGAGGCTTATACACGTTACGCCACACAGTAGAGAGGCTTATACATGGTACGCCACACAGTAGAGAGGCTTATACACGTTACGCCACACAGTAGAGAGGCTTATACACGTTACGCCACACAGTAGAGAGGCTTATACACGGTACGCCACACAGTAGAGAGGCTTATACACGGTACGCCACACAGTAGAGAGGCTTATACACGGTACGCCACACAGTAGAGAGGCTTATACACGGTACGCCACACAGTAGAGAGGCTTATACACGGTACGCCACACAGTAGAGAGGCTTATACACGTTATGCCACACAGTAGAGAGGCTTATACATGGTACGCCACACAGTAGAGAGCCTTATACACGGTACACCACACAGTAGAGAGGCTTATACACGGTACGCCACACAGTAGAGAGGCTTATACACGGTACGCCACACAGTAGAGAGGCTATACACATTACGCCACACAGTAGAGAGGCTTATACACGTTACGCCACACAGTAGAGGCTTATACACGTTACGCCACACAGTAGAGAGGCTTATACACGTTACGCCACACAGTAGAGAGGCTTATACACGTTATGCCACACAGTAGAGGCTTATACACGTTACGCCACACAGTAGAGAGGCTTATACACGGTACACCACACAGTAGAGAGGCTTATACACGGTACGCCACACAGTAGAGAGGCTATACACATTACGCCACACAGTAGAGAGGCTTATACACGTTACGCCACACAGTAGAGGCTTATACACGCTACGCCACACAGTAGAGAGGCTTATACACGTTGCGCCACACAGTAGAGAGGCTTATACACGGTACGCCACACAGTAGAGAGGCTTATACACGTTACGCCACACAGTAGAGAGGCTTATACACGGTACGCCACACAGTAGAGAGGCTTATACACGGTACGCCACACAGTAGAGAGCCTTATACATGGTACGCCACACAGTAGAAAGGCTTATACACGTTACGCCACACAGTAGAGAGGCTTATACACGGTACGCCACACAGTAGAGAGCCTTATACATGGTACGCCACACAGTAGAGAGCCTTATACATGGTACGCCACACAGTAGAGGCTTATACACGGTACGCCACACAGTAGAGAGCCTTATACACGGTACGCCACACAGTAGAGAGCCTTATACATGGTACGCCACACAGTAGAGAGGCTTATACACGGTACGCCACACAGTAGAGAGCCTTATACATGGTACGCCACACAGTAGAGAGCCTTATACATGGTACGCCACACAGTAGAGAGCCTTATACATGGTACGCCACACAGTAGAGAGGCTTATACACGTTATGCCACACAGTAGAGAAGCTTATACACGGTACGCCACACAGTAGAGAGGCTTATACACGGTACGCCACACAGTAGAGAGGCTTATACACGTTGCGCCACACAGTAGAGAGGCTTATACACGGTACGCCACACAGTAGAGAGGCTTATACACGGTACGCCACACAGTAGAGAGGCTTATACACGGTACGCCACACAGTAGAGAGCCTTATACACGGTACGCCACACAGTAGAGAGGCTTATACACGGTACGCCACACAGTAGAGAGCCTTATACACGTTGCGCCACACAGTAGACAGGCTTATACACGGTACGCCACACAGTAGAGAGGATTATACACATTACGCCACACAGTAGAGAGGCTTATACATGTTACACCACACAGTAGAGAGGCTTATACACGTTACGCCACACAGTAGAGAGGCTTATACACGTTACGCCACACAGTAGAGAGGCTTATACACGTTGCACCACACAATAGAGAGGCTTATACATGTTACGCCACACAGTAGAGAGGCTTATACACATTACGCCACACAGTAGAGAGGCTTATACACGGTACGCCACACAGTAGAGAGGCTTATACACGGTACGCCACACAGTAGAGAGGCTTATACACATTACGCCACACAGTAGAGAGGCTTATACATGTTACGCCACACAGTAGAGAGGCTTATACACGGTACGCCACAGAGTAGAGAAGCTTATACACGTTATGCCACACAGTAGAGAGGCTTATACATGTTATGCCACACAGTAGAGAGGCTTATACACGTTGCGCCACACAGTAGAGAAGCTTATACACGGTACGCCACACAGTAGACAGGCTTATACATGTTACGCCACACAGTAGAGAGGCTTATACATGTTACGCCACACAGTAGAGAGGCTTGTACACGTTGCGCCACACAGTAGAGAAGCTTATACACGTTGCACCACACAGTAGAGAGGCTTATACATGTTACGCCACACAGTAGAGAGGCTTATACATGTTACGCCACACAGTAGAGAGGCTTATACACGTTGCACCACACAGTAGAGAGGCTTATACATGTTACGCCACACAGTAGAGAGGCTTGTACACGTTGCGCCACACAGTAGAGAAGCTTATACACCGTACGCCACACAGTAGAGAGGCTTGTACACGTTGCGCCACACAGTAGAGAAGCTTATACACGGTACGCCAAACAGTAGAGAGGCTTATACACGTTACGCCACACAGTAGAGGCTTATACACGTTACGCCACACAGTAGAGAGTCTTATACATGGTACGCCACACAGTAGAGAGGCTTATACACGGTACGCCACACAGTAGAGAGGCTTATACACATTACGCCACACAGTAGAGAGGCTTATACACGTTGCGCCACACAGTAGAGAGGCTTATACACGGTACGCCACACAGTAGAGAGGCTTATACACGTTGCGCCACACAGTAGAGAAGCTAATACACGGTACGCCACACAGTAGAGAGGCTTATACACATTACGCCACACAGTAGAGAGGCTTATACACGGTACGCCACACAGTAGAGAGGCTTATACACGGTACGCCACACAGTAGAGAGGCTTATACATGGTACGCCACACAGTAGAGAGGCTTATGCACATTACGCCACACAGTAGAGAGGCTTATACACGTTACGCCACACAGTAGAGAGGCTTATACACGTTGCGCCACACAGTAGAGAAGCTTATACACGGTACGCCACACAGTAGAGAGGCTTATACACGTTGCGCCACACAGTAGAGAAGCTAATACACGGTACGCCACACAGTAGAGAGGCTTATACACGGTACGCCACACAGTAGAGAGCCTTATACATGGTACGCCACACAGTAGAGAGGCTTATACACGGTACGCCACACAGTAGAGAGGCTTATACACGGTACGCCACACAGTAGAGAGGTTTATACACATTACGCCACACAGTAGAGAAGCTTATACATGTTATGCCACACAGTAGAGAGGCTTATACACGTTGCGCCACACAGTAGAGAAGCTTATACACGGTACGCCACACAGTAGACAGGCTTATACACGTTGCACCACACAGTAGAGAGCCTTATACACGGTACGCCACACAGTAGAGAGGCTTGTACACGTTGCGCCACACAGTAGAGAAGCTTATACACGGTACGCCACACAGTAGAGAGGCTTATACACGTTACGCCACACAGTAGAGAGGCTTATACACGTTACGCCACACAGTAGAGAGGCTTGTACACGTTGCGCCACACAGTAGAGAAGCTTATACACGGTACGCCACACAGTAGAGAGGCTTATACACGTTACGCCACACAGTAGAGGCTTATACACGTTACGCCACACAGTAGATAGGCTTATACACGTTACGCCACACAGTAGAGAGGCTTATACACGGTACGCCACACAGTAGAGAGCCTTATACACGGTACACCACACAGTAGAGAGGCTTATACACGGTACGCCACACAGTAGAGAGGCTTATACACGGTACGCCACACAGTAGAGAGGCTATACACATTACGCCACACAGTAGAGAGGCTTATACACGTTACGCCACACAGTAGATGCTTATACACGTTACGCCACACAGTAGAGAGGGTTATACACGTTACGCCACACAGTAGAGAGGCTTATACACGGTACGCCACACAGTAGAGAGGCTTATACACGTTACGCCACACAGTAGAGAGGCTTATACACGGTACGCCACACAGTAGAGAGGCTTATACACGTTGCGCCACACAGTAGAGAGGCTTATACACGGTACGCCACACAGTAGAGAGGCTTATACACGGTACGCCACACAGTAGAGAGCCTTATACACGGTACGCCACACAGTAGAGAGGCTTATACACGGTACGCCACACAGTAGAGAGGCTTATACACGGTACGCCACACAGTAGAGAGCCTTATACACGGTACGCCACACAGTAGAGAGGCTTATACACGGTACGCCACACAGTAGAGAGGCTTATACACGGTACGCCACACAGTAGAGAGCCTTATACATGGTACGCCACACAGTAGAGAGGCTTATACATGGTACGCCACACATTAGAGAGGCTTATACACGGTACGCCACACAGTAGAGAGGCTTATACACGGTACGCCACACAGTAGAGAGCCTTATACACGTTGCGCCACACAGTAGACAGGCTTATACACGGTACGCCACACAGTAGAGAGGATTATACACATTACGCCACACAGTAGAGAGGCTTATACACGTTACGCCACACAGTAGAGAGGCTTATACATGTTACGCCACACAGTAGAGAGGCTTATACACGTTACGCCACACAGTAGAGAGGCTTATACACGTTACGCCACACAGTAGAGAGGCTTATACACGTTGCACCACACAGTAGAGAGGCTTATACACGTTGCACCACACAGTAGAGAGGCTTATACACGGTACACCACACAGTAGAGAGGCTTATACACGGTACACCACACAGTAGAGAGGCTTATACACGTTACGCCACACAGTAGAGAGGCTTATACACATTACGCCACACAGTAGAGAGGCTTATACACGGTACGCCACACAGTAGAGAGGCTTATACACGGTACGCCACACAGTAGAGAGGCTTATACACATTACGCCACACAGTAGAGAGGCTTATACACGTTACGCCACACAGTAGAGAGGCTTATACACGGTACGCCACACAGTAGAGAGCCTTATACATGGTACGCCACACAGTAGAGAGGCTTATACACGGTACGCCACACAGTAGAGAGGCTTATACACGGTACGCCACACAGTAGAGAGGTTTATACACATTACGCCACACAGTAGAGAAGCTTATACATGTTATGCCACACAGTAGAGAGGCTTATACACGTTGCGCCACACAGTAGAGAAGCTTATACACGGTACGCCACACAGTAGACAGGCTTATACACGTTGCACCACACAGTAGAGAGGCTTATACACGTTACGCCACACAGTAGAGTGGCTTGTACACGTTGCGCCACACAGTAGAGAAGCTTATACACGGTACGCCACACAGTAGAGAGGCTTATACACGTTACGCCACACAGTAGAGAGGCTTATACACGTTACGCCACACAGTAGAGAGGCTTATACACGTTGCGCCACACAGTAGAGAAGCTTATACACGGTACGCCACACAGTAGAGAGGCTTATACACGTTGCGCCACACAGTAGAGAAGCTAATACACGGTACGCCACACAGTAGAGAGGCTTATACACGGTACGCCACACAGTAGAGAGCCTTATACATGGTACGCCACACAGTAGAGAGGCTTATACACGGTACGCCACACAGTAGAGAGGCTTATACACGGTACGCCACACAGTAGAGAGGTTTATACACATTACGCCACACAGTAGAGAAGCTTATACATGTTATGCCACACAGTAGAGAGGCTTATACACGTTGCGCCACACAGTAGAGAAGCTTATACACGGTACGCCACACAGTAGACAGGCTTATACACGTTGCACCACACAGTAGAGAGGCTTATACACGTTACGCCACACAGTAGAGAGGCTTGTACACGTTGCGCCACACAGTAGAGAAGCTTATACACGGTACGCCACACAGTAGAGAGGCTTATACACGTTACGCCACACAGTAGAGAGGCTTATACACGTTACGCCACACAGTAGAGAGGCTTGTACACGTTGCGCCACACAGTAGAGAAGCTTATACACGGTACGCCACACAGTAGAGAGGCTTATACACGTTACGCCACACAGTAGAGGCTTATACACGTTACGCCACACAGTAGATAGGCTTATACACGTTACGCCACACAGTAGAGAGGCTTATACACGGTACGCCACACAGTAGAGAGCCTTATACACGGTACACCACACAGTAGAGAGGCTTATACACGGTACGCCACACAGTAGAGAGGCTTATACACGGTACGCCACACAGTAGAGAGGCTATACACATTACGCCACACAGTAGAGAGGCTTATACACGTTACGCCACACAGTAGATGCTTATACACGTTACGCCACACAGTAGAGAGGGTTATACACGTTACGCCACACAGTAGAGAGGCTTATACACGGTACGCCACACAGTAGAGAGGCTTATACACGTTACGCCACACAGTAGAGAGGCTTATACACGGTACGCCACACAGTAGAGAGGCTTATACACGTTGCGCCACACAGTAGAGAGGCTTATACACGGTACGCCACACAGTAGAGAGGCTTATACACGGTACGCCACACAGTAGAGAGCCTTATACACGGTACGCCACACAGTAGAGAGGCTTATACACGGTACGCCACACAGTAGAGAGGCTTATACACGGTACGCCACACAGTAGAGAGGCTTATACACGGTACGCCACACAGTAGAGAGGCTTATACACGGTACGCCACACAGTAGAGAGGCTTATACACGGTACGCCACACAGTAGAGAGCCTTATACATGGTACGCCACACAGTAGAGAGGCTTATACATGGTACGCCACACATTAGAGAGGCTTATACACGGTACGCCACACAGTAGAGAGGCTTATACACGGTACGCCACACAGTAGAGAGCCTTATACACGTTGCGCCACACAGTAGACAGGCTTATACACGGTACGCCACACAGTAGAGAGGATTATACACATTACGCCACACAGTAGAGAGGCTTATACACGTTACGCCACACAGTAGAGAGGCTTATACATGTTACGCCACACAGTAGAGAGGCTTATACACGTTACGCCACACAGTAGAGAGGCTTATACACGTTACGCCACACAGTAGAGAGGCTTATACACGTTGCACCACACAGTAGAGAGGCTTATACACGTTGCACCACACAGTAGAGAGGCTTATACACGGTACACCACACAGTAGAGAGGCTTATACACGGTACACCACACAGTAGAGAGGCTTATACACGTTACGCCACACAGTAGAGAGGCTTATACACATTACGCCACACAGTAGAGAGGCTTATACACGGTACGCCACACAGTAGAGAGGCTTATACACGGTACGCCACACAGTAGAGAGGCTTATACACATTACGCCACACAGTAGAGAGGCTTATACACGTTACGCCACACAGTAGAGAGGCTTATACACGGTACGCCACACAGTAGAGAGCCTTATACATGGTACGCCACACAGTAGAGAGGCTTATACACAGTACGCCACACAGTAGAGAGGCTTATACACGGTGCGCCACACAGTAGAGAGCCTTATACACGTTGCGCCACACAGTAGACAGGCTTATACACGGTACGCCACACAGTAGAGAGGATTATACACATTACGCCACACAGTAGAGAGGCTTATACACGTTACGCCACACAGTAGAGAGGCTTATACATGTTACGCCACACAGTAGAGAGGCTTATACACGTTACGCCACACAGTAGAGAGGCTTATACACGTTGCACCACACAGTAGAGAGCCTTATACATGGTACGCCACACAGTAGAGAGGCTTATACACGTTGCACCACACAGTAGAGAGGCTTATACACGTTGCACCACACAGTAGAGAGGCTTATACACGGTACGCCACACAGTAGAGAGCCTTATACACATTACGCCACACAGTAGAGAGGCTTATACACGGTACGCCACACAGTAAAGAGGCTTATACACATTACGCCACACAGTAGAGAGGCTTATACACGGTACGCCACACAGTAGAGAGGCTTATACACATTACGCCACACAGTAGAGAGGCTTATACACATTACGCCACACAGTAGAGAGGCTTATACACATTACGCCACACAGTAGAGAGGCTTATACACGTTGCGCCACACAGTAGAGAAGCTTATACACGTTGCGCCACACAGTAGAGAAGCTAATACACGGTACGCCACACAGTAGAGAGGCTTATACACATTACGCCACACAGTAGAGAGGCTTATACACGTTACGCCACACAGTAGAGAGGCTTATACACGTTGCGCCACACAGTAGAGAAGCTTATACACGTTGCGCCACACAGTAGAGAAGCTAATACACGGTACGCCACACAGTAGAGAGGCTTATACACGTTACGCCACACAGTAGAGGCTTATACACGTTACGCCACACAGTAGAGAGGCTTATACACGTTACGCCACACAGTAGAGAGGCTTATACATGGTACGCCACACAGTAGACAGGCTTATACACGTTGCACCACACAATACAGAGGCTTATACACGGTACGCCACACAGTAGAGAGGCTTATACACGTTACGCCACACAGTAGAGAGGCTTATACACGGTACGCCACACAGTAGAGAGCCTTATACACGGTACACCACACAGTAGAGAGGCTTATACACGGTACGCCACACAGTAGAGAGGCTTATACACGGTACGCCACACAGTAGAGAGGCTATACACATTACGCCACACAGTAGAGAGGCTTATACACGTTACGCCACTCAGTAGATGCTTATACACGTTACGCCACACAGTAGAGAGGCTTATACACGTTACGCCACACAGTAGAGAGGCTTATACACGGTACGCCACACAGTAGAGAGGCTTATACACGTTACGCCACACAGTAGAGAGGCTTATACACGGTACGCCACACAGTAGAGAGGCTTATACACGTTGCGCCACACAGTAGAGAGGCTTATACACGGTATGCCACACTGTAGAGAGGCTTATACACGGTACGCCACACAGTAGAGAGCCTTATACACGGTACGCCACACAGTAGAGAGGCTTATACACGGTACGCCACACAGTAGAGAGGCTTATACACGGTACGCCACACAGTAGAGAGCCTTATACACGGTACGCCACACAGTAGAGAGGCTTATACACGGTACGCCACACAGTAGAGAGGCTTATACACGGTACGCCACACAGTAGAGAGCCTTATACACGTTGCGCCACACAGTAGACAGGCTTATACACGGTACGCCACACAGTAGAGAGGATTATACACATTACGCCACACAGTAGAGAGGCTTATACACGTTACGCCACACAGTAGAGAGGCTTATACATGTTACGCCACACAGTAGAGAGGCTTATACACGTTACGCCACACAGTAGGGAGGCTTATACACGTTACGCCACACAGTAGAGAGGCTTATACACGTTGCACCACACAGTAGAGAGGCTTATACACGTTGCACCACACAGTAGAGAGGCTTATACACGGTACACCACACAGTAGAGAGGCTTATACACGGTACACGACACAGTAGAGAGGCTTATACACGGTACGCCACACAGTAGAGAGGCTTATACACATTACGCCACACAGTAGAGAGGCTTATACACGGTACACCACACAGTAGAGAGGCTTATACACGGTACGCCACACAGTAGAGAGGCTTATACACGGTACGCCACACAGTAGAGAGGCTTATACACATTACGCCACACAGTAGAGAGGCTTATACACGTTACGCCACACAGTAGAGAGGCTTATACACGGTACGCCACACAGTAGAGAGCCTTATACATGGTACGCCACACAGTAGAGAGGCTTATACACAGTACGCCACACAGTAGAGAGGCTTATACACGGTACGCCACACAGTAGAGAGCCTTATACACGTTGCGCCACACAGTAGACAGGCTTATACACGGTACGCCACACAGTAGAGAGGATTATACACATTACGCCACACAGTAGAGAGGCTTATACACGTTACGCCACACAGTAGAGAGGCTTATACATGTTACGCCACACAGTAGAGAGGCTTATACACGTTACGCCACACAGTAGAGCGGCTTATACACGGTACGCCACACAGTAGAGAGGCTTATACACGTTGCACCACACAGTAGAGAGCCTTATACATGGTACGCCACACAGTAGAGAGGCTTATACACGTTGCACCACACAGTAGAGAGGCTTATACACGTTGCACCACACAGTAGAGAGGCTTATACACGTTGCACCACACAGTAGAGAGGCTTATACACGTTGCACCACACAGTAGAGAGGCTTATACACGTTGCACCACACAGTAGAGAGAGCCTTATACACATTACGCCACACAGTAGAGAGGCTTATACACGGTACGCCACACAGTAGAGAGGCTTATACACATTACGCCACACAGTAGAGAGGCTTATACACGGTACGCCACACAGTAGAGAGGCTTATACACATTACGCCACACAGTAGAGAGGCTTATACACGTTACGCCACACAGTAGAGAGGCTTATACACATTGCGCCACACAGTAGAGAAGCTTATACACGTTGCGCCACACAGTAGAGAAGCTAATACACGGTACGCCACACAGTAGAGAGGCTTATACACGTTACGCCACACAGTAGAGGCTTATACACGTTACGCCACACAGTAGAGAGGCTTATACACGTTACGCCACACAGTAGAGAGGTTATACACGGTACGCCACACAGTAGAGAGGCTTATACACATTACGCCACACAGTAGAGAAGCTTATACACGTTATGCCACACAGTAGAGAGGCTTATACACGGTACACCACACAGTAGAGAGGCTTATACATGGTACGCCACACAGTAGAGAGGATTATACATGGTACGCCACACAGTAGAGAGGCTTATACATGGTACGCCACACAGTAGAGAGGATTATACATGGTACGCCACACAGTAGAGAGGCTTATACACGGTACGCCACACAGTAGAGAGGCTATACACATTACGCCACACAGTAGAGAGGCTTATACACGTTACGCCACACAGTAGAGGCTTATACACGTTACGCCACACAGTAGAGAGGCTTATACACGTTACGCCACACAGTAGAGAGGCTAATACACGGTACGCCACACAGTAGAGAGCCTTATACACGGTACACCACACAGTAGAGAGGCTTATACACGGTACGCCACACAGTAGAGAGGCTTATACACGGTACGCCACACAGTAGAGAGGCTTATACACATTACGCCACACAGTAGAGAGGCTTATACACGTTACGCCACACAGTAGATGCTTATACACGTTACGCCACACAGTAGAGAGGCTTATACACGTTACGCCACACAGTAGAGAGGCTTATACACGGTACGCCACACAGTAGAGAGGCTTATACACGTTACGCCACACAGTAGAGAGGCTTATACACGGTACGCCACACAGTAGAGAGGCTTATACACGTTGCGCCACACAGTAGAGAGGCTTATACACGGTACGCCACACAGTAGAGAGGCTTATACACGGTACGCCACACAGTAGAGAGCCTTATACACGGTACGCCACACAGTAGAGAGGCTTATACACGGTACGCCACACAGTAGAGAGGCTTATACACGGTACGCCACACAGTAGAGAGCCTTATACACGGTACACCACACAGTAGAGAGGCTTATACACGGTACGCCACACAGTAGAGAGGCTTATACACGGTACGCCACACAGTAGAGAGCCTTATACATGGTACGCCACACAGTAGAGAGGCTTATACATGGTACGCCACACATTAGAGAGGCTTATACACGGTACGCCACACAGTAGAGAGGCTTATACACGGTACGCCACACAGTAGAGAGCCTTATACACGTTGCGCCACACAGTAGACAGGCTTATACACGGTACGCCACACAGTAGAGAGGATTATACACATTACGCCACACAGTAGAGAGGCTTATACACGTTACGCCACACAGTAGAGAGGCTTATACATGTTACGCCACACAGTAGAGAGGCTTATACACGTTACGCCACACAGTAGAGAGGCTTATACACGTTACGCCACACAGTAGAGAGGCTTATACACGTTGCACCACACAGTAGAGAGGCTTATACACGTTGCACCACACAGTAGAGAGGCTTATACAGGGTACGCCACACAGTAGAGAGGCTTATACACATTACGCAACACAGTAGAGAGGCTTATACACGGTACGCCACACAGTAGAGAGGCTTATACACGGTACGCCACACAGTAGAGAGGCTTATACACATTACGCCACACAGTAGAGAGGCTTATACACGTTACGCCACACAGTAGAGAGGCTTATACACGTTGCGCCACACAGTAGAGAAGCTTATACACGGTACGCCACACAGTAGAGAGGCTTATACACGTTGCGCCACACAGTAGAGAGGCTTATACACGGTACGCCACACAGTAGAGAGGCTTATACACATTACGCCACACAGTAGAGAGGCTTATACACGTTGCGCCACACAGTAGAGAGGCTTATACACGGTACGCCACACAGTAGAGAGGCTTATACACGTTGCGCCACACAGTAGAGAAGCTAATACACGGTACGCCACACAGTAGAGAGGCTTATACACATTACGCCACACAGTAGAGAGGCTTATACACGGTACGCCACACAGTAGAGAGGCTTATACACGGTACGCCACACAGTAGAGAGGCTTATACATGGTACGCCACACAGTAGAGAGGCTTATGCACATTACGCCACACAGTAGAGAGGCTTATACACGTTACGCCACACAGTAGAGAGGCTTATGCACATTACGCCACACAGTAGAGAGGCTTATACACGTTACGCCACACAGTAGAGAGGCTTATACACGTTGCGCCACACAGTAGAGAAGCTTATACACGGTACGCCACACAGTAGAGAGGCTTATACACGTTGCGCCACACAGTAGAGAAGCTAATACACGGTACGCCACACAGTAGAGAGGCTTATACACGGTACGCCACACAGTAGAGAGCCTTATACATGGTACGCCACACAGTAGAGAGGCTTATACACGGTACGCCACACAGTAGAGAGTCTTATACACGGTACGCCACACAGTAGAGAGGTTTATACACATTACGCCACACAGTAGAGAAGCTTATACATGTTATGCCACACAGTAGAGAGGCTTATACACGTTGCGCCACACAGTAGAGAAGCTTATACACGGTACGCCACACAGTAGACAGGCTTATACACGTTGCACCACACAGTAGAGAGGCTTATACACGTTACGCCACACAGTAGAGAGGCTTGTACACGTTGCGCCACACAGTAGAGAAGCTTATACACGGTACGCCACACAGTAGAGAGGCTTATACACGTTACGCCACACAGTAGAGAGGCTTATACACGTTACGCCACACAGTAGAGAGGCTTGTACACGTTGCGCCACACAGTAGAGAAGCTTATACACGGTACGCCACACAGTAGAGAGGCTTATACACGTTACGCCACACAGTAGAGGCTTATACACGTTACGCCACACAGTAGAGAGTCTTATACATGGTACGCCACACAGTAGAGAGGCTTATACACGTTACGCCACACAGTAGAGAGGCTTATACACGGTACGCCACACAGTAGAGAGGCTTATACACGGTACGCCACACAGTAGAGAGGCTTATACACATTACGCCACACAGTAGAGAGGCTTATACACGTTGCGCCACACAGTAGAGAGGCTTAAACACGGTACGCCACACAGTAGAGAGGCTTATACACGTTGCGCCACACAGTAGAGAAGCTAATACACGGTACGCCACACAGTAGAGAGGCTTATACACGGTACGCCACACAGTAGAGAGCCTTATACATGGTACGCCACACAGTAGAGAGGCTTATACACGTTACGCCACACAGTAGAGAGCCTTATACATGGTACGCCACACAGTAGAGAGGCTTATACACGGTACGCCACACAGTTGAGAGCCTTATCTACGGTACGCCACACAGTAGAGAGCCTTATACACTGTATGCCACACAGTAGAGAGGCTTATACATTGTACGCCACACAGTAGAGAGGCTTATACACGGTACGCCACACAGTAGAGAGGCTTATACACATTACGCCACACAGTAGAGAGGCTTATACACGGTACGCCACACAGTAGAGAGCCTTATACATGGTACGCCACACAGTAGAGAGGCTTATACACGGTACGCCACACAGTAGAGAGCCTTATACACGTTGCGCCACACAGTAGAGAGGCTTATACACGGTACGCCACACAGTAGAGAGCCTTATACACGTTGCGCCACACAGTAGAGAGCCTTATACACGGTACGCCACACAGTAGAGAGGCTTATACACGGTACGCCACACAGTAGAGAGGCTTATACACGGTACGCCACACAGTAGAGAGGCTTATACACATTACGCTACACAGTAGAGAGGCTTATACACGGTACGCCACACAGTAGAGAGCCTTATACATGGTACGCCACACAGTAGAGAGGCTTATACACGGTACGCCACACAGTAGAGAGCCTTATACACGTTGCGCCACACAGTAGAGAGGCTTATACACGGTACGCCACACAGTAGAGAGGCTTATACACGGTACGCCACACAGTAGAGAGCCTTATACATGGTACGCCACACAGTAGAAAGGCTTATACACGTTACGCCACACAGTAGAGAGGCTTATACACGGTACGCCACACAGTAGAGAGCCTTATACATGGTACGCCACACAGTAGAGAGCCTTATACATGGTACGCCACACAGTAGAGGCTTATACACGGTACGCCACACAGTAGAGAGCCTTATACACGGTACGCCACACAGTAGAGAGCCTTATACATGGTACGCCACACAGTAGAGAGGCTTATACACGGTACGCCACACAGTAGAGAGCCTTATACATGGTACGCCACACAGTAGAGAGGCTTATACACGGTACACCACACAGTAGAGAGCCTTATACACGGTACGCCACACAGTAGAGAGGCTTATACATGGTACGCCACACAGTAGAGAGCCTTATACACGGTACACCACACAGTAGAGAGGCTTATACATGGTACGCCACACAGTAGAGAGCCTTATACATGGTACGCCACACAGTAGAGAGGCTTATACACGTTATGCCACACAGTAGAGAAGCTTATACACGGTACGCCACACAGTAGAGAGGCTTATACACGGTACGCCATATAGTAGAGAGGCTTATACACGGTACGCCACACAGTAGAGAGGCTTATACACATTACGCCACACAGTAGAGAGGCTTATACACGTTACGCCACACAGTAGAGAAGCTTATACACGTTGCGCCACACAGTAGAGAAGCTAATACACGGTACGCCACACAGTAGAGAGGCTTATACACATTACGCCACACAGTAGAGAGGCTTATACACGTTACGCCACACAGTAGAGAGGCTTATACACGTTGCGCCACACAGTAGAGAAGCTTATACACGTTGCGCCACACAGTAGAGAAGCTAATACACGGTACGCCACACAGTAGAGAGGCTTATACACGTTACGCCACACAGTAGAGGCTTATACACGTTACGCCACACAGTAGAGAGGCTTATACACGTTACGCCACACAGTAGAGAGGCTTATACATGGTACGCCACACAGTAGACAGGCTTATACACGTTGCACCACACAGTAGAGAGGCTTATACACGGTACGCCACACAGTAGAGAGGTTATACACGGTACGCCACACAGTAGATAGGCTTATACACGTTATGCCACACAGTAGAGAGGCTTATACATGTTATGCCACACAGTAGAGAGGCTTATACACATTACGCCACACAGTAGAGAGGCTTATACACGTTACGCCACACAGTAGAGGCTTATACACGTTACGCCACACAGTAGAGAGGCTTATACACGTTACGCCACACAGTAGAGAGGCTTATACACGGTACGCCACACAGTAGAGAGGCTTATACACGGTACGCCACACAGTAGAGAGGCTTATACACGGTACGCCACACAGTAGAGAGGCTTATACACGGTACGCCACACAGTAGAGAGGCTTATACACGGTACGCCACACAGTAGAGAGGCTTATACACGTTATGCCACACAGTAGAGAGGCTTATACATGGTACGCCACACAGTAGAGAGCCTTATACACGGTACACCACACAGTAGAGAGGCTTATACACGGTACGCCACACAGTAGAGAGGCTTATACACGGTACGCCACACAGTAGAGAGGCTATACACATTACGCCACACAGTAGAGAGGCTTATACACGTTACGCCACACAGTAGAGGCTTATACACGTTACGCCACACAGTAGAGAGGCTTATACACGTTACGCCACACAGTAGAGAGGCTTATACACGGTACGCCACACAGCAGAGAGGCTATACACATTACGCCACACAGTAGAGAGGCTTATACACGTTACGCCACACAGTAGAGGCTTATACACGTTACGCCACACAGTAGAGAGGCTTATACACGTTGCGCCACACAGTAGAGAGGCTTATACACGGTACGCCACACAGTAGAGAGGCTTATACACGTTACGCCACACAGTAGAGAGGCTTATACACGGTACGCCACACAGTAGAGAGGCTTATACACGTTGCGCCACACAGTAGAGAGGCTTATACACGGTACGCCACACAGTAGAGAGGCTTATACACGGTACGCCACACAGTAGAGAGGCTTATACACGGTACGCCACACAGTAGAGAGCCTTATACATGGTACGCCAAACCGTAGAGAGGCTTATACACGGTACGCCACACATTAGAGAGGCTTATACACGGTACGCCACACAGTAGAGAGGCTTATACACGGTACGCCACACAGTAGAGAGGCTTATACACGGTACGCCACACAGTAGAGAGGCTTATACACGGTACTCCACACAGTAGAGAGGCTTATACACGGTACGCCACACAGTAGAGAGGCTTATACACGGTACGCCACACAGTGGAGAAGCTTATACACGGTACGCCACACAGTAGAGAGGCTTATACACGGTACGCCACACAGTAGAGAGCCTTATACATGGTACGCCACACAGTAGAGAGGCTTATACACGGTACGCCACACAGTAGAGAGCCTTATACACGGTACGCCACACAGTAGAGAGGCTTATACACGGTACGCCACACAGTAAAGAGCCTTATACATGGTACGCCACACAGTAGAGAGGCTTATACACGGTACGCCACACACTGGAGAAGCTTATACACGGTACGCCACACAGTAGAGAGGCTTATACACGGTACGCCACACAGTAGAGAGCCTTATACATGGTACGCCACACAGTAGAGAGGCTTATACACGGTACGCCACACAGTAGAGAGCCTTATACACGGTACGCCACACAGTAGAGAGGCTTATACACGGTACGCCACACAGTAAAGAGCCTTATACATGGTACGCCACACAGTAGAGAGGCTCATACACGGTACGCCACACAGTAGAGAGGCTTATACACGGTACGCCACATAGTAGAGAGGCTTATACACGGTACGCCACACAGTAGAGAGGCTTATACACGGTACGCCACACAGTAGAGAGCCTTATACACGGTACGCCACACAGTAGAGAGGCTTATACACGGTACGCCACACAGTAGAGAGCCTTATACATGGTACGCCACACAGTAGAGAGGCTTATACACGTTACGCCACACAGTAGAGAGGCTTATACACGGTACACCACACAGTAGAGAGGCTTATACACGGAACGCCACACAGTAAAGAGCCTTATACACGGTACGCCACACAGTAGAGAGGCTTATACATGGTACGCCACACAGTAGAGAGCCTTATACACGGTACGCCACACAGTAGAGAGGCTTATACACGGTACGCCACACAGTAGAGAGCCTTATACATGGTACGCCACACAGTAGAGAGGCTTATACACGTTACGCCACACAGTAGAGAGGCTTATACACGGTACACCACACAGTAGAGATGCTTATACACGGAACGCCACACAGTAAAGAGCCTTATACACGGTACGCCACACAGTAAAGAGGCTTATATACGGTACGCCACACAGTAGAGAGGCTTATACACGGTACGCCACACAGTAGAGAGGCTTATACACGGTACGCCACACAGTAGAGAGGCTTATACACGGTACGCCACACAGTAGAGAGCCTTATACACGGTACGCCACACAGTAGAGAGCCTTATATATGGTACGCCTCACAGTAGAGAGGCTTATACATGGTACGCCACACAGTAGAGAGGCTTATACACGTTGCGCCACACAGTAGAGAAGCTTATACACGGTACGCCACACAGTAGAGAGGCTTATACACGTTACGCCACACAGTAGAGAGCCTTATACATGGTACGCCACACAGTAGAGAGGCTTATACACGGTACGCCACACAGTAGAGAGCCTTATACATGGTACGCCACACAGTAGAGAGCCTTATACATGGTACGCCACATAGTAGAGAGGCTTATACACGGTACGCCACACAGTAGAGAGGCTTATACACGGTACGCCACACAGTAGAGAGGATTATACACGTTACGCCACACAGTAGAGAGCCTTATATATGGTACGCCTCACAGTAGAGAGCCTTATACATGGTACGCCACACAGTAGAGAAGCTTATACACGGTACGCCACACAGTAGAGAGGCTTATACACGGTACGCCACACAGTAGAGAGCCTTATAAACGGTACGCCTCACAGTAGAGAGGCTTATACATTGTACGCCACACAGTAGAGAGGCTTATACACGGTACGCCACACAGTAGAGAGGCTTATACACTGTATGCCACACAGTAGAGAGGCTTATACACGTTGCGCCACACAGTAGAGAGGCTTATACACGTTGCGCCACACAGTAGAGAGGCTTATACACGGTACGCCACACAGTAGAGAGCCTTATACATGGTACGCCACACAGTAGAGAGCCTTATACATGGTACGCCACACAGTAGAGAGGCTTATACACGGTACGCCACACAGTAGAGAGGCTTATACACGGTACGCCACACAGTAGAGAGCCTTATACATGGTACGCCACACAGTAGAGAGCCTTATACATGGTACGCCACACAGTAGAGAGCCTTATACATGGTACGCCACACAGTAGAGGCTTATACACGGTACGCCACACAGTAGAGAGGCTTATACACGGTACGCCACACAGTAGAGAGCCTTATACACGGTACGCCACACAGTAGAGAGGCTTATACACGGTACGCCACACAGTAGAGAGCCTTATACACGGTACACCACACAGTAGAGAGGCTTATACACGGTACGCCACACAGTAGAGAGGCTTATACATGGTACGCCACACAGTAGAGAGCCTTATACATGGTACGCCACACAGTAGAGAGCCTTATACACGGTACGCCACACAGTAGAGAGCCTTATACATGGTACGCCACACAGTAGAGAGCCTTATACACGGTACGCCACACAGTAGAGAGGCTTATACACGGTGCACCACACAGTAGAGAGGCTTATACACGGTACGCCACACAGTAAAGAGCCTTATACATGGTACGCCACACAGTAGAGAGGCTTATACACGGTACGCCACACAGTAGAGAGGCTTATACACGGTACGCCACACAGTAGAGAGGCTTATACATGGTACGCCACACAGTAGAGAGCCTTATACACGGTACGCCACACAGTAGAGAGGCTTATACATGGTACGCCACACAGTAGAGAGGCTTATACACGTTGCACCACACAGTAGAGAGCCTTATACATGGTACGCCACACAGTAGAGAGGCTTATACATGGTACGCCACACAGTAGAGAGGCTTATACACGGTACGCCACACAGTAGAGAGGCTCATACATGGTACGCCACACAGTAGAGAGCCTTATACACGGTACGCCACACAGTAGAGAGGCTTATACATGGTACGCCACACAGTAGAGAGGCTTATACACGTTGCACCACACAGTAGAGAGCCTTATACATGGTACGCCACACAGTAGAGAGGCTTATACATGGTACGCCACACAGTAGAGAGGCTTATACATGGTACACCACACAGTAGAGAGGCTTATACATGTTATGCCACACAGTAGAGAGGCTTATACATGGTACACCACACAGTAGAGAGCCTTATACATGGTACGCCACACAGTAGAGAGCCTTATACATGGTACGCCACACAGTAGAGAGGCTTATACATGGTACGCCACACAGTAGAGAGGCTTATACATGGTACACCACACAGTAGAGAGGCTCATACATGGTACGCCACACAGTAGAGAGGCTTATACACGGTACGCCACACAGTAGAGAGCCTTATACATGTTACGCCACACAGTAGAGAGGCTTATACACGGTACACCACACAGTAGAGAGGCTTATACACGGTACACCACACAGTAGAGAGCCTTATACACGGTACGCCACACAGTAGAGAGGCTTATACACGGTACGCCACACAGTCGAGAGGCTTATACACGGTACGCCACACAGTAGAGAGGCTTATACACGGTACACCACACAGTAGAGAGCCTTATACACGGTACGCCACACAGTAGAGAGGCTTATACACGGTACGCCACACAGTAGAGAGGCTTATACACGGTACGCCACACAGTAGAGAGGCTTATACATGGTACGCCACACAGTAGAGAGGCTTATACACGGTACACCACACAGTAGAGAGGCTTATACACGGTACACCACACAGTAGAGAGGCTTATACACGGTACACCACACAGTAGAGAGGCTTATACACGGTACACCACACAGTAGAGAGGCTTATACACGGTACACCACACAGTAGAGAGCCTTATACACGGTACGCCACACAGTAGAGAGGCTTATACACGGTACACCACACAGTAGAGAGGCTTATACACGGTACGCCACACAGTAGAGAGCCTTATACACGGTACACCACACAGTAGAGAGGCTTATACACGGTACACCACACAGTAGAGAGCCTTATACACGGTACACCACACAGTAGAGAGGCTTATACACGGTACACCACACAGTAGAGAGGCTTATACACGGTACACCACACAGTAGAGAGCCTTATACACGGTACGCCACACAGTAGAGAGCCTTATACACGGTACGCCACACAGTAGAGCGACGTACACGTCAACATTTACAACCAGGAATGTGAGACAGATACAGATGAAGACAGCCTTATCGTTGCCGCGATGTGTTGGAACTGGCGTACGCATCACAGCAAGCTGCAGTGAAAGCCGTACTGTGGCTAGTCGCTGCCTCCGTTCACTCCATAGATGTCTATGGCTCGCATGCGTACACACACACACGCGCTTTATAGACATGGGCACACTAGTCGCGCCGTCCATGCCGTGATGCGAACTCATCGCGGGTTGGATGAGTGTGGCTACATCTATAGATATGGATATACACACACACACACACACACACACACATAGTAAAACATACGCAAAGCAAGACACATATACACAGACACATCCACAGAAAACACACACACACAACACATAAATACAGCTAAACACACATAGCAAAATACATATACAGTATATACACAGAAACACACACACCCATAGCTAAACACACACACACACACACACACACACACACACACACACACACAGCTACACAGACATAGCAAAATACATATACAGTATATACAGAAACACACACGCACACAGCAAAACAGACATAGGAAAATACATATAGAGTATACACTGAAACACCCCCCCCCCCCCCCCCATAGCTAAACACACATTGCCAGCAAAACACACACTCTTTATTTTACATATGTTTTCATTTTCCACAAGTTGCACAATTTCCACCTCCCAGGCTAGCTCTGGCTTCGGCAAGGCTCCTCGCTGTGCAGGGGCTGAGTGCACTGACGTGACGTCTCCTCAGTCCTCACACTTCTGTATACACACACTGCTGCCGTGACTCCCCTCTCCCTCCCCCCCTCTCCTCCCCTGTCAAGTATGCAGTGACTCAGTCCTCACACTTCTGTATACACACACTGCTGCCGTGACTCCCCTCTCCCTCCCCCCCTCTCCTCCCCTGTCCAGTATGCAGTGACTCAGTCCTCACACTTCTGTATACACACACTGCTGCCGTGACCCCCCTCTCCCTCCCCCCCTCTCCTCCCCTGTCCAGTATGCAGTGACTCAGTCCTCACACTTCTGTATACACACTGCTGCCGTGACTCCCCTCTCCCTCCCCCTCCCTGTCCAGTATGCAGTGACTCAGTCCTCACACTTCTGTATACACACACTGCTGCCGTGACTCCCCTCTCCCTCCCCCACCCTCCCTCTCCCCCCTGTCCAGTATGCAGTGACTCAGTCCTCACACTTCTGTATACACACACTGCTGCCGTGACTCCCCTCTCCCTCCCCCTCCCTCCCTGTCCAGTATGCAGTGACTCAGTCCTCACACTTCTGTATACACACACTGCTGCCGTGACTCCCCTCTCCCTCCCTCCCTCTCCCCCCCTGTCCAGTATGCAGTGACTCAGTCCTCACACTTCTGTATACACACACTGCTGCCGTGACTCCCCTCTCCCTCCCCCCCTCTCCCCCCCTGTCCAGTATGCAGTGACTCAGTCCTCACACTTCTGTATACACACACTGCTGCCGTGACTCCCCTCTCCCTCCCCCTCCCTCCCTCTCCCCCCCTGTCCAGAATGCAGTGACTCAGTCCTCACACTTCTGTATACACACACTGCTGCCGTGACTCCCCTCTCCCTCCCCCTCCCTCCCTCTCCCCCCCTGTCCAGAATGCAGTGACTCAGTCCTCACACTTCTGTATACACACACTGCTGCCGTGACTCCCCTCTCCCTCCCCCTCCCTCCCTCTCCCCCCTGTCCAGAATGCAGTGACTCAGTCCTCACACTTCTGTATACACACACTGCTGCCATGACTCCCCTCTCCCTCCCCCTCCCTCCCTCTCCCCGCCTGTCCAGTATGCAGTGACTCAGTCCTCACACTTCTGTATACACACACTGCTGCCGTGACTCCCCCTCCCTCCCCCACCCTCCCTCTCCCCCCTGTCCAGTATGCAGTGACTCAGTCCTCACACTTCTGTATACACACACTGCTGCCGTGACTCCCCTCTCCCTCCCCTCCCTCCCTCTCCCCCCCTGTCCAGTATGCAGTGACTCAGTCCTCACACTTCTGTATACACACACTGCTGCCGTGACTCCCCTCTCCCTCCCCCTCGCTCCCTCTCCCCCCCTGTCCAGTATGCAGTGACTCAGTCCTCACACTTCTGTATACACACACTGCTGCCGTGACTCCCCTCTCCCTCCCCCCCTCTCCCCCCCTGTCCAGTATGCAGTGACTCAGTCCTCACACTTCTGTATACACACACTGCTGCCGTGACTCCCCTCTCCCTCCCCCTCCCTCCCTCTCCCCCCCTGTCCAGAATGCAGTGACTCAGTCCTCACACTTCTGTATACACACACTGCTGCCGTGACTCCCCTCTCCCTCCCCCTCCCTCCCTCTCCCCCCCTGTCCAGAATGCAGTGACTCAGTCCTCACACTTCTGTATACACACACTGCTGCCATGACTCCCCTCTCCCTCCCCCTCCCTCCCTCTCCCCCCCTGTCCAGTATGCAGTGACTCAGTCCTCACACTTCTGTATACACACACTGCTGCCGTGACTCCCCCTCCCTCCCCCACCCTCCCTCTCCCCCCTGTCCAGTATGCAGTGACTCAGTCCTCACACTTCTGTATACACACACTGCTGCCGTGACTCCCCTCTCCCTCCCCTCCCTCCCTCTCCCCCCCTGTCCAGTATGCAGTGACTCAGTCCTCACACTTCTGTATACACACACTGCTGCCGTGACTCCCCTCTCCCTCCCCCTCGCTCCCTTTCCCCCCCTGTCCAGTATGCAGTGACTCAGTCCTCACACTTCTGTATACACACACTGCTGCCGTGACTCCCCTCTCCCTCCCCCCCTCTCCCCCCCTGTCCAGTATGCAGTGACTCAGTCCTCACACTTCTGTATACACACACTGCTGCCGTGACTCCCCTCTCCCTCCCCCTCCCTCCCTCTCCCCCCCTGTCCAGAATGCAGTGACTCAGTCCTCACACTTCTGTATACACACACTGCTGCCATGACTCCCCTCTCCCTCCCCCTCCCTCCCTCTCCCCCCCTGTCCAGTATGCAGTGACTCAGTCCTCACACTTCTGTATACACACACTGCTGCCGTGACTCCCCCTCCCTCCCCCACCCTCCCTCCCTCTCCCCCCTGTCCAGTATGCAGTGACTCAGTCCTCACACTTCTGTATACACACACTGCTGCCGTGACTCCCCTCTCCCTCCCCTCCCTCCCTCTCCCCCCCTGTCCAGTATGCAGTGACTCAGTCCTCACACTTCTGTATACACACACTGCTGCCGTGACTCCCCTCTCCCTCCCCCTCGCTCCCTTTCCCCCCCTGTCCAGTATGCAGTGACTCAGTCCTCACACTTCTGTATACACACACTGCTGCCGTGACTCCCCTCTCCCTCCCCCCCTCTCCCCCCCTGTCCAGTATGCAGTGACTCAGTCCTCACACTTCTGTATACACACACTGCTGCCGTGACTCCCCTCTCCCTCCCCCTCCCTCCCTCTCCCCCCCTGTCCAGAATGCAGTGACTCAGTCCTCACACTTCTGTATACACACACTGCTGCCGTGACTCCCCTCTCCCTCCCCCTCCCTCCCTCTCCCCCCCTGTCCAGAATGCAGTGACTCAGTCCTCACACTTCTGTATACACACACTGCTGCCGTGACTCCCCTCTCCCTCCCCCTCCCTCCCTCTCCCCCCCTGTCCAGAATGCAGTGACTCTGTCCTCACACTTCTGTATACACACACTGCTGCCATGACTCCCCTCTCCCTCCCTCCCTCTCTCCCCCTGTCCAGTATGCAGTGACTCAGTCCTCACACTTCTGTATACACACACTGCTGCCGTGACTCCCCTCTCCCTCCCCCACCCTCCCTCTCCCCCCTGTCCAGTATGCAGTGACTCAGTCCTCACACTTCTGTATACACACACTGCTGCCATGACTCCCCTCTCCCCCCCTGTCCAGTATGCAGTGACTCAGTCCTCACACTTCTGTATACACACACTGCTGCCGTGACTCCCCCTCCCTCCCCCACCCTCCCTCTCCCCCCTGTCCAGTATGCAGTGACTCAGTCCTCACACTTCTGTATACACACACTGCTGCCGTGACTCCCCTCTCCCTCCCCTCCCTCCCTCTCCCCCCCTGTCAAGTATGCAGTGACTCAGTCCTCACACTTCTGTATACACACACTGCTGCCGTGACTCCCCTCTCCCTCCCCCTCGCTCCCTCTCCCCCCCTGTCCAGTATGCAGTGACTCAGTCCTCACACTTCTGTATACACACACTGCTGCCGTGACTCCCCTCTCCCTCCCCCCCTCTCCCCCCCTGTCCAGTATGCAGTGACTCAGTCCTCACACTTCTGTATACACACACTGCTGCCGTGACTCCCCTTCTCCCTCCCCCTCGCTCCCTCTCCCCCCCTGTCCAGTATGCAGTGACTCAGTCCTCACACTTCTGTATACACACACTGCTGCCGTGACTCCCCTCTCCCTCCCCCCCTCTCCCCCCCTGTCCAGTATGCAGTGACTCAGTCCTCACACTTCTGTATACACACACTGCTGCCGTGACTCCCCTCTCCCTCCCCCTCGCTCCCTCTCCCCCCCTGTCCAGTATGCAGTGACTCAGTCCTCACACTTCTGTATACACACTGCTGCCGTGACTCCCCTCTCCCTCCCCCTCCCTCCCTCTCCCCCCCTGTCCAGTATGCAGTGACTCAGTCCTCACACTTCTGTATACACACACTGCTGCCGTGACTCCCCTCTCCCTCCCCCTCGCTCCCTCTCCCCCCCTGTCCAGTATGCAGTGACTCAGTCCTCACACTTCTGTATACACACACTGCTGCCGTGACTCCCCTCTCCCTCCCCCTCGCTCCCTCTCCCCCCCTGTCCAGTATGCAGTGACTCAGTCCTCACACTTCTGTATACACACACTGCTGCCGTGACTCCCCTCTCCCTCCCCCCTCTCCCCCCCTGTCCAGTATGTAGTGACTCAGTCCTCACACTTCTGTATACACACACTGCTGCCGTGACTCCCCTCTCCCTCCCCCTCGCTCCCTCTCCCCCCCTGTCCAGTATGCAGTGACTCAGTCCTCACACTTCTGTATACACACACTGCTGCCGTGACTCCCCTCTCCCTCCCCCTCGCTCCCTCTCCCCCCCTGTCCAGTATGCAGTGACTCAGTCCTCACACTTCTGTATACACACACTGCTGCCGTGACTCCCCTCTCCCTCCCCCCTCTCCCCCCCTGTCCAGTATGCAGTGACTCAGTCCTCACACTTCTGTATACACACACTGCTGCCGTGACTCCCCTCTCCCTCCCCCTCGCTCCCTCTCCCCCCCTGTCCAGTATGCAGTGACTCAGTCCTCACACTTCTGTATACACACACTGCTGCCGTGACTCCCCTCTCCCTCCCCCCCTCTCCCCCCCTGTCCAGTATGCAGTGACTCAGTCCTCACACTTCTGTATACACACACTGCTGCCGTGACTCCCCTCTCCCTCCCCCCTCTCCCCCCCTGTCCAGTATGCAGTGACTCAGTCCTCACACTTCTGTATACACACACTGCTGCCGTGACTCCCCTCTCCCTCCCCCTCGCTCCCTCTCCCCCCCTGTCCAGTATGCAGTGACTCAGTCCTCACACTTCTGTATACACACACTGCTGCCGTGACTCCCCTCTCCCTCCCCCCCTCTCCCCCCCTGTCCAGTATGCAGTGACTCAGTCCTCACACTTCTGTATACACACTGCTGCCGTGACTCCCCTCTCCCTCCCCCCCTCTCCCTCCCCCTCGCTCCCTCTCCCCCCCTGTCCAGTATGCAGTGACTCAGTCCTCACACTTCTGTATACACACACTGCTGCCGTGACTCCCCTCTCCCTCCCCCCTCTCCCCCCCTTTCCAGTATGTAGTGACTCAGTCCTCACACTTCTGTATACACACACTGCTGCCGTGACTCCCCTCTCCCTCCCCCTCGCTCCCTCTCCCCCCCTGTCCAGTATGCAGTGACTCAGTCCTCACACTTCTGTATACACACACTGCTGCCGTGACTCCCCTCTCCCTCCCCCTCGCTCCCTCTCCCCCCCTGTCCAGTATGCAGTGACTCAGTCCTCACACTTCTGTATACACACACTGCTGCCGTGACTCCCCTCTCCCTCCCCCCTCTCCCCCCCTTTCCAGTATGTAGTGACTCAGTCCTCACACTTCTGTATACACACACTGCTGCCGTGACTCCCCTCTCCCTCCCCCTCCCTCCCTCTCCCCCCCTGTCCAGTATGCAGTGACTCAGTCCTCACACTTCTGTATACACACACTGCTGCCGTGACTCCCCTCTCCCTCCCCCCCTCTCCCCCCCTTTCCAGTATGCAGTGACTCAGTCCTCACACTTCTGTATACACACTGCTGCCGTGACTCCCCTCTCCCTCCCCCCCTCTCCCCCCCTGTCCAGTATGCAGTGACTCAGTCCTCACACTTCTGTATACACACACTGCTGCCGTGACTCCCCTCTCCCTCCCCCCCTCTCCCCCCCTGTACAGTATGCAGTGACTCAGTCCTCACACTTCTGTATACACACACTGCTGCCGTGACTCCCCTCTCCCTCCCCCCCTCTCCCCCCCTTTCCAGTATGCAGTGACTCAGTCCTCACACTTCTGTATACACACTGCTGCCGTGACTCCCCTCTCCCCCCCCCCCCTCTCCCCCCCTGTCCAGTATGCAGTGACTCAGTCCTCACACTTCTGTATACACACACTGCTGCCGTGACTCCCCTCTCCCTCCCCCCCTCTCCCCAGTATGCAGTGACTCAGTCCTCACACTTCTGTATACACACACTGCTGCCGTGACTCCCCTCTCCCTCCCCCTGTCCAGGAAGCTGAGAGCTGCAGCCGAGATGAAGGGTGATGTGATCACCCTTCTCACATCACTGGTGCTGGGGACCGCGTACAGGCTTCCTCAGCAGCAGCAGCTCAGCGGTGGCAGCGTGTAATGAGTCAGTCTGACTCATTATACTGCTGCCGGCCATGGGCCCCTTCACAGCGCTGGGCCCCAGTGCACTGCACCGCTTGCACTGGCGCAAGTTCCGCCTCTGCTCTCAAGGGATATAATGAAACCTCTTATCTTTGTTCAATGTTTGCTCAGCCTTACTGTACTATATTCCCTTATTCTTGTATCTTTCTTTCTGCTTTATCCTGTTGCCTTTTTTCCTTCTGATTTCTATTAGTGATGAGCGGGTACGGTTCCTCGGAAACCGAACCCACCCGAACTTCACCCATTTTACACGGGTCCGAGGCAGACTCGGATTCTCCCGTATGGCTCGGTTAACCCGAGCGCGCCCGAACATCATCATCCCACTGTCGGATTCTATGTAAGCAGCCGCGCGTCGCCGCCATTTTCACTCGTGCATTGGAAATGTTAGGGAGAGGACGTGGCTGGCGTCCCCTCCGTTTATTCATTGTTGAGTTGATGCAAATATTTGTGCTTGATTATATCACTGTGGGGACTGGGGAGCAGCTTTATATTAATATAGGAGGAGTACAGTGCAGAGTTTTGCTGACAGTGACCACCAGTTTTATCCGTTCTCTGCCTGAAAAAAACGCTCCATATCTGTGCTCAGTGTGCTGCATATATCTGTGCTCACACTGCTTTATTGTGGGGACTGGGGAGCAGCTGTATTATATAGGAGGAGTACAGTGCAGAGTTTTGCTGACCAGTGACCACCAGTATACGTTGTCTGCCTGAAAAACACTCCATATCTGTGCTCAGTGTGCTGCATATATCTGTGCTCACACTGCTTTATTGTGGGGACTGGGGAGCAGCAGTATTATATAGGAGGAGTACAGTGCAAAGTTTTGCTGACACAGTGACCACCAGTATACATTGTCTGCCTGAAAAACACTCCATATCTGTGCTGCATTGTGTAGTATGTAGTAGTACAGTGCATAATTTTGCTGACCACCAGTATATAATATATAGGAGTACGGTACAGAAGGCCACTGCTGTACCTACCTCTATGTCGTCAAGTATACTATCCATCTAGATTCTATACCTGTGGTGCATTTCAGTTGTGCAGTTTGCTGACACAGTGACCACCAGTATATATAGCAGTACGGTACAGAAGGCCACTGCTGTACCTACCTCTGTGTCGTCAAGTATACTATCCATCTAGATTCTATACCTGTGGTGCATTTTAGTTTTGCAGTTTACTGACAGTGACCACCAGTATATATAGCAGTACGGTACGGTAGGCCACTGCTGTACCTACCTCTGTGTCGTCAAGTATACTATCCATCCATACCTGTGGTGCATTTCAGTTTTGCACAGTTTGCTGACCACCAGTATATAATATATAGCAGTACGGTACAGTAGGCCACTGCTGTACCTACCTCTGTGTCGTCAAGTATACTATCCATCTACATTCTATACCTGTGGTGCATTTCAGTTGTGCAGTTTGCTGACACAGTGACCACCAGTATATATAGCAGTACGGTAGAGAAGGCTACTGCTGTACCTACCTCTGTGTCGTCAAGTATACTATCCATCTAGATTCTATACCTGTGGTGCATTTTAGTTTTGCAGTTTACTGACAGTGACCACCAGTATATATAGCAGTACGGTACGGTTGGCCACTGCTGTACCTACCTCTGTGTCGTCAAGTATACTCTCCATCTAGATTCTATACCTGTGGTGCATTTCAGTTGTGCAGTTTGCTGACACAGTGACCACCAGTATATATAGCAGTACGGTACGGAAGGCCACTGCTGTACCTACCTCTGTGTCGTCAAGTATACTATCCATCTTCATTCTATACCTGTGGTGCATTTCAGTTGTGCAGTTTGCTGACACAGTGACCACCAGTATATATAGCAGTACGGTACGGAAGGCCACTGCTGTACCTACCTCTGTGTCGTCAAGTATACTATCCATCTACATTCTATACCTGTGGTGCATTTTAGTTTTGCAGTTTGCTGACACAGTGACCACCAGTATATATAGCAGTACGGTACGGAAGGCCACTGCTGTACCTACCTCTGTGTCGTCAAGTATACTATCCATCTACAGTGATCGCGCTGAGCAAAAAAAAAAGTGGGTCCCAGGGACCCCATACTTTTAAAAATTGGGGTCCTACCTGTCCTTTTCTGGGTCCAATCGGAATGAATATTCTTATTAATTATTCAAATATAAAAACAAGGACTTGATGTGGACACTACTAAAGTGTTGGAAAGGGGTGACTATGTTGCTGGGCTGTGTAGTATACATGACACTTGCACCAAAGCTGTAACTAGACATTTTGGTGCCCCCCAACAACAAACATAGAATAGACGGTGTGCGCCGAAGGCGCGGTGCAAACATTTAGGGGTGTAACTTCGTGGAGGAGGGGGTGTGGCCACATAATAGTACCAATTCGCAGTACATCACTCACACTGCGCCAGGTAGAGCACTTATACACAGTGATCGTGGTTGTGTCAGCGAGGGAAGGGGGTGCCCACAGTTATCGCGTATGTCAGTGGGGGTGCCAAAGGGAGGAGTGACAGCGACTGACGTAGTCAGAGCCACATTAAGGCTAGTGGGGGGTTCCAGGCAACAAAGGTGTGGGGGCCCCCACCAATAAAACTGACTGTGCACACTGTTGCTATCATTAGAGAGGGAGAGGGCGAGCGATTAAGACAGTGTCAGAGAGAGAAAGACAGAGGTACAAGCGAGTGAGGGAGAGAGATAAAGGGCGTCAGAGAGGGAGAGAGACTGATATAGAGAAGGGGGAGCAAGAGAGAGAGAGAGTCAGGAAGACAGAAATAGGGAGGGGGTGCGAGCAGGAGAGAGTCAGGGAGGTAGACAGAGCGAGAGGGGGAAACAAGCGAGGAAAAGGGGATGTCAGGGAGGGAGAGAGAGAGTCAGGAAGATAGAGAGGGGAGAGAGTGAGAGTCAGGAAGATAGGGGGAGGGGATCCAAGTGGGGGAGGAGGGGGACAGAGAGTGTCAGTGAGGGAAGAGATGAATAAAGCTGGATAAACAATACCTGTTGGGCTACAGCAACAGTAGGTCACTGATATGTGTAAGGCACTTCATGATGTTAGGCTCCGCCCCCTTCCCCATGCACCCGCGAATCGCGGCATTATATCCACGAGGGGGCGGGGCTTACTGTAGAGACGGAGGCAGTCTCCATCTCCGAGACAAAGTCCCTCCTGTGCTGCTGGGACTCATAGCCGGCCAGGGTACAGGGGGGCCGGACCGGGGTCAGTCCGTCTGAGCCCAGTGCGACACATGTAGGTGACTGCTCACTTCTAATAACCCCTCACCCCCGAAGCACATACACAGCAACCAGCTCACACCTTTCCCCCCGCACCGCGCGCACACACAGTCACCGGCACTCTTCACCCCCCCATCCCCGCGGCAGATACCCAGCAACCAGCTCTCACCTCATCCTCCGCACACACAGTCACCGGCACTCTTCACCCCCCCATCCCCGCGGCACATACCCAGCAACCAGCTCTCACCTCATCCTCCGCACACACAGTCACCGGCACTCTTCACCCCCCCATCCCCGCGGCACATACCCAGCAACCAGCTCTCACCTCATCCTCCGCACACACAGTCAGTCACCGGCACTCATCACCTCCCCATCCCCGCGGCACATACACAGCAACCACATACAGTCACCGGCGCTCACACACGCACCTGCTAGCCGCTGGATCCCCTTGAAATACGGCCATAGCAGAGACGCACCGTCTTCGTGACACTGTTCCAGGGAGCTGCGCCATAATGTTGGGACCCTGTGAAGGCAGTACGTGGCGTGCAGTACACAACCAGGAGAGGAGCGGTAAGGCTCCACCTCCTCTATTTATTTAAAAGCACAGGCTCACTGATTTGCTGCTGCGGGGCGCGTCCTCAGGGACCCTCCCATTTTAGATAAGTGAGTCCCTGGACAGCAGAAGCTGGTAAAATACGCGCTATAGCGCGTTTTTGCGATCACTGCATCTACATTCTATACCTGTGGTGCATTTTAGTTTTGCCGTTTGCTGACAGTGACCACCAGTATATATAGCAGTACGGTACGGAAGGCCACTGCTGTACCTACCTCTGTGTCGTCAAGTATACTATCCATCTACATTCTATACCTGTGGTGCATTTCAGTTGTGCGCAGTATATATAGTAGTAGGCCATTGCTATTGATACTGGCATATAATTCCACACATTAAAAAAATGGAGAACAAAAATGTGGAGGGTAAAATAGGGAAAGATCAAGATCCACTTCCACCTCGTGCTGAAGCTGCTGCCACTAGTCATGGCCGAGACGATGAAATGCCATCAACGTCGTCTGCCAAGGCCGATGCCCAATGTCATAGTAGAGAGCATGTAAAATCCAAAAAACAAAAGTTCAGTAAAATGACCCAAAAATCAAAATTAAAAGCATCTGAGGAGAAGCGTAAACTTGCCAATATGCCATTTACGACACGGAGTGGCAAGGAACGGCTGAGGCCCTGGCCTATGTTCATGGCTAGTGGTTCAGATTCACATGAGGATGGAAGCACTCATCCTCTCGCTAGAAAAATGAAAAGACTTAAGCTGGCAAAAGCACAGCAAAGAACTGTGCGTTCTTCTAAATCACAAATACCCAAGGAGAGTCCAATTGTGTCAGTTGCGATGCCTGACCTTCCCAACACTGGACGGGTAGAGCTTGCACCTTCCACCATTTGCACAACCGCTGCAAGTGCTGGAAGGAGCACCCACAGTCCAGTTCCTGATAGTCAGATTGAAGATGTCACTGTTGAAGTACACCAGGATGAGGAGGATATGGGTGTTGCTGGCGCTGGGGAGGAAATTGACAAGGAGGATTCTGATGATGAGGTGGTTTGTTTAAGTCAGGCACCCGGGGAGACACATGTAGTCCGTGGGACGAATATGGCCATTGACATGCCTGGTCAAAATACAAAAAAAATCAGCTCTTCGGTGTGGAATTATTTCAACACAAATGCGGACAACAGGAGTCAAGCCGTGTGTTGCCTTTGTCAAGCTGTAATAAGTAGGGGTAAGGACGTTAACCACCTAGGAACATCCTCCCTTATACGTCACCTGGACCGCATTCATCAGAAGTCAGTGACAAGTTAAAAAAACTTTGGGTGACAGCGGAAGGAGTCCACTGACCACTAAATCCCTTCCTCTTGTAACCAAGCTCCTGCAAACCACACCACCAACTCCCTCAGTGTCAATTTCCTTCTTACACAGGAAAGCTAATAGTCCTGCAGGCCATATCACTGGCAAGTCTGACGAGTCCTCTCCTGCCTGGGATTCCTCCGATGCATCCTTGAGTGTAACGCCTACTGCTGCTGGCGCTGCTGTTGTTGCTGCTGGGAGTCGATCGTCATCCCAGAGGGGAAGTCAGAAGACCACTTGTACTACTTCCAGTAAGCAATTGACTGTCCAACAGTCCTTTGCGAGGAAGATGAAATATCACAGCAGTCATCCTGCTGCAAAGCGGATAACTCAGGCCTTGGCAGCCTGGGCGGTGAGAAACGTAGTTCCGGTATCCACCGTTAATTCAGAGGCAACTAGAGACTTGATTGAGGTACTGTGTCCCCGGTACCATATACCATCTAGGTTCCATTTCTCTAGGCAGGCGATACCGAAAATGTACACAGACCTCAGAAAAAGAGTCACCAGTGTCCTAAAAAATGCAGTTGTACCCAATGTCTACTTAACCACGGACATGTGGACAAGTGGAGCAGGGCAGACTCAGGACTATATGACTGTGACAGCCCACCTGGTAGATGTATTGCCTCCCGCAGCAAGAACAGCAGCGGCGGCACCAGTAGCAGCATCTCGCAAACGCCAACTCGTTCCTAGGCAGGCTACGCTTTGTATCACCGCTTTCCAGAAGAGGCACACAGCTGACAACCTCTTACGGAAACTGAGGAACATCATCGCAGAATGGCTTTCCCCAATTGGACTCTCCTGGGGATTTGTGACATCATTGAAATTGGTGGTGCAGAATTATTTAAAAAATGACGGGGGCGTGCAAGAGATGCTGTCGGTGGCCCGAAGAATTGCGGGCCACTTTCGGCATTCAGCCACCGCGTGCCGAAGACTGGAGCACCACTAAACATTCCTTAACCTGCCCTGCCATCATCTGAAGCAAGAGGTGGTAACGAGGTGGAATTCAACCCTCTATATGCTTCAGAGGATGGAGGAGCAGCAAAAGGCCATTCAAGCCTATACATCTGCCCACGATAAAGGCAAAGGAGGGGGAATGCACCTGACTCAAGCGCAGTGGAGAATGATTTCAACGTTGTGCAAGGTTCTGCAACCCTTTGAACTTGCCACACGTGAAGTCAGTTCAGAACTGCCAGTCTGAGTCAGGTCATTCCCCTCATCAGGCTTTTGCAGAAGAAGCTGGAGACATTGAAGGAGGAGCTAAAACAGAGCGATTCCGCTAGGCATGTGGGACTTGTGGATGGAGCCCTTAATTCGCTTAACCAGGATTCACGGGTGGTCAATCTGTTGAAATCAGAGCACTACATTTTGGCCACCGTGCTCGATCCTAGATTTAAAACCTACGTTGTATCTCTCTTTCCGGCAGACACAAGTCTGCAGAGGTTCAAATACCTGCTGGTGAGAAAATTGTCAAGTCAAGCGGAACGTGACCCGTCAACATCTCCTCCTTCACATTCTCCCGCAACTGGGGGTGCGACGAAAGGGCTAAGAATTCCGAGCCCACCCGCTGGCGGTGATGCAGGGCAGTCTGGAGTGAGTGCTGACTAGTGATGAGCACCGGAAATTTTTCGGGTTTTGTGTTTTGGTTTTGTGTTCGGTTCCGCGGCCGTGTTTTGGGTTCGAACGCGTTTTGGCAAAACCTCACCGAATTTTTTTTGTCGGATTCGGGTGTGTTTTGGATTCGGGTGTTTTTTTCAAAAAACCCTAAAAAACAGCTTAAATCATAGAATTTGGGGGTCATTTTGATCCCAAAGTATTATTAACCTCAATAACCATAATTTCCACTCATTTTCAGTCTATTCTGAACACCTCACACCTCACAATATTATTTTTAGTCCTAAAATTTGCACCGAGGTCGCTGGATGACTAAGCTCAGCGACCCAAGTGGCCGACACAAACACCTGGCCCATCTAGGAGTGGCACTGCAGTGTCACGCAGGATGGCCCTTCAAAAAACTACTCCCCAAACAGCACATAACGCAAAGAAGAAAAAAAAGAGGCGCAATGAGGTAGCTGTGTGAGTAAGCTAAGCGACCCTAGTGGCCGACACAAACACCTGGCCCATCTAGGAGTGGCACTGCAGTGTCACGCAGGATGGCCCTTCCAAAAAACACCCCCTAAACAGCACATGACGCAAAGAAAAAAAGAGGCGCAATGAGGTAGCTGTGTGACTAAGCTAAGCGACCCTAGTGGCCGACACAAATACCTGGCCCATCTAGGAGTGGCACTGCAGTGTCACGCAGGATGGCCCTTCAAAAAACTACTCCCCAAACAGCACATGACGCAAAGAAGAAAAAAAAGATGCGCAATGAGGTAGCTGTGTGACTAAGATAAGCGACCCAAGTGGCCGACACAAACACCTGGCCCATCTAGGAGTGTCACTGCAGTGTCACGCAGGATGGCCCTTCCAAAAACTACTCCCCAAACAGCACATGACGCAAAGAAAAATGAAAGAAAAAAGAGGTGCAAGATGGAATTGTCCTTGGGCCCTCCCACCCACCCTTATGTTGTATAAACAGGACATGCACACTTTAACCAACCCATCATTTCAGTGACAGGGTCTGCCACACGACTGTGACTGAAATGACGGGTTGGTTTGGACCCCCACCAAAAAAGAAGCAATTAATCTCTCCTTGCACAAACTGGCTCTACAGAGGCAAGATGTCCACCTCATCATCATCCTCCGATATATCACCGTATACATCCCCCTCCTCACAGATTATCAATTCGTCCCCACTGGAATCCACCATCTCAGCTCCCTGTGTACTTTGTGGAGGCAATTGCTGCTCGTCAATGTCTCCACGGAGGAATTGATTATAATTAATTTTAATGAACATCATCTTCTCCACATTTTCTGGATGTAACCTCGTACGCCGATTGCTGACAAGGTGAGCGGCGGCACTAAACACTCTTTCGGAGTACACACTTGTGGGAGGGCAACTTAGGTAGAATAAAGCCAGTTTGTGCAAGGGCCTCCAAATTGCCTCTTTTTCCTGCCAGTATAAGTACGGACTGTCTGACGTGCCTACTTGGATGCGGTCACTCATATAATCCTCCACCATTCTTTCAATGGGGAGAGAATCATATGCAGTGACAGTAGACGACATGTCCGTAATCGTTGTCAGGTCCTTCAGTCCGGACCAGATGTCAGCATCAGCAGTCGCTCCAGACTGCCCTGCATCACCGCCAGCGGGTGGGCTCGGAATTCTGAGCCTTTTCCTCGCACCCCCAGTTGCGGGAGAATGTGAAGGAGGAGATGTTGACAAGTCGCGTTCCGCTTGACTTGACAATTTTGTCACCAGCAGTTCTTTGAACCCCAGCAGACTTGTGTCTGCCGGAAAGAGAGATCCAAGGTAGGTTTTAAATCTAGGATCGAGCACGGTGGCCAAAATGTAGTGCTCTGATTTCAACAGATTGACCACCCGTGAATCCTTGTTAAGCGAATTAAGGGCTCCATCCACAAGTCCCACATGCCTAGCGGAATCGCTCTGTGTTAGCTCCTCCTTCAATGTCTCCAGCTTCTTCTGCAAAAGCCTGATGAGGGGAATGACCTGACTCAGGCTGGCAGTGTCTGAACTGACTTCACGTGTGGCAAGTTCAAAAGGTTGCAGAACCTTGCACAACGTTGAAATCATTCTCCACTGCGCTTGAGACAGGTGCATTCCACCTCCTATATCGTGCTCAGTTGTATAGGCTTGAATGGCCTTTTGCTGCTCCTCCAACCTCTGAAGCATATAGAGGGTTGAATTCCACCTCGTTACCACTTCTTGCTTCAGATGATGGCAGGGCAGGTTCAGGCGTTTTTGGTGGTGCTCCAGTCTTCTGTACGTGGTGCCTGTACGCCGAAAGTGTCCTGGAATTCTTCTGGCCACCGACAGCATCTCTTGCACGCCCCTCTCGTTTTTTAAATAATTCTGCACCACCAAATTCAAGGTATGTGCAAAACATGGGACGTGCTAGAATTTGCCCAGATTTAATGCACACACAATATTGCTGGCGTTGTCCGATGCCACAAATCCACAGGAGAGTCCAATTGGGGTAAGCCATTCCGCGATGATCTTCCTCAGTTGCCGTAAGAGGTTTTCAGCTGTGTGCGTATTCTGGAAAGCGGTGATACAAAGCGTAGCCTGCCTAGGAAAGAGTTGGCGTTTGCGAGATGCTGCTACTGGTGCCGCCGCTGCTGTTCTTGCGGCGGGAGTCCATACATCTACCCAGTGGGCTGTCACAGTCATATAGTCCTGAG
Source organism: Pseudophryne corroboree (assembly GCF_028390025.1). Classification (NCBI taxonomy): domain Eukaryota; kingdom Metazoa; phylum Chordata; class Amphibia; order Anura; family Myobatrachidae; genus Pseudophryne; species Pseudophryne corroboree. The sequence goes on along the minus strand of NC_086450.1, from coordinate 515,143,100 downwards.
CCTGCCCTGCTCCACTTGTCCACATGTCCGTGGTTAAGTGGACATTGGGTACAACTGCATTTTTTAGGACACTGGTGAGTCTTTTTCTGAGGACTGTGTACATTTTCGGTATCGCCTGCCTAGAGAAATGGAACCTAGATGGTATTTGGTACCGGGGACACAGTACCTCCAACAAGTCTCTAGTTGGCTCTGCAGTAATGATGGATACCGGAACCACGTTTCTCACCGCCCAGGATGCCAAGGCCTCAGTTACCCGCTTTGCAGCAGGATGACTGCTGTGATATTTCATCTTCCTCGCAAAGGACTGTTGGACAGTCAATTGCTTGGTGGAAGTAGTAAAAGTGGTCTTACGACTTCCCCTCTGGGATGACCATCGACTCCCAGCAGCAACAACAGCAGCGCCAGCAGCAGTAGGCGTTACACATTCATGATGCATCGGAGGAATCCCAGGCAGGAGAGGACTCGTCAGAATTGCCAGTGACATGGCCTGCAGGACTATTGGCATTCCTGGGGAAGGAGGAAATTGACACTGAGGGAGTTGGTGGGGTGGTTTGCGTGAGCTTGGTTACAAGAGGAAGGGATTTACTTGTCAGTGGACTGCTTCCGCTGTCGCCCAAAGTTTTTGAACTTGTCACTGACTTATGATGAATGCGCTGCAGGTGACGTATAAGGGAGGATGTTCCGAGGTGGTTAACGCCCTTACCCCTACTTATTACAGCTTGACAAAGGCAACACACGGCTTGACAAATGTTGTCCGCATTTCTGTTGAAATACTTCCACACCGAAGAGCTGATTTTTTTGGTATTTTCACCAGGCATGTCAATGGCCCTATTCCTCCCACGGACAACAGGTGTCTCCCCGGGTGCCTGACTTAAACAAACCACCTCACCATCAGAATCCTCCTGGTCAATTTCCTCCCCAGCGCCAGCAACACCCATATCCTCCTCATCCTGGTGTACTTCAACACTGACATCTTCAATCTGACTATCAGGAACTGGACTGCGGGTGCTCCTTCCAGCACTTGCAGGGGGCGTGCAAATGGTGGAAGGCGCATGCTCTTCACGTCCAGTGTTGGGAAGGTCAGGCATCGCAAACAACACAATTGGACTCTCCTTGTGGATTTGTGATTTCGAAGAACGCACAGTTCTTTGCTGTGCTTTTGCCAGCTTGAGTCTTTTCATTTTTCTAGCGAGAGGCTGAGTGCTTCCATCCTCATGTGAAGCTGAACCACTAGCCATGAACATAGGCCAGGGCCTCAGCCGTTCCTTGCCACTCCGTGTGGTAAATGGCATATTGGCAAGTTTACGCTTCTCCTCCGACAATTTTATTTTAGATTTTTGAGTCCTTTTTTTACTGATATTTGGTGTTTTGGATTTTACATGCTCTGTACTATGACATTGGGCATCGGCCTTGGCAGACGATGTTGATGGCATTTCATCATCTCGGCCATGACTAGTGGCAGCAGCTTCAGCACGAGGTGGAAGTCGATCTTGATCTTTCCCTATTTTTGGAACCTCAACATTTTTGTTCTCCATATTTTAATAGGCACAACTAAAAGGCACCTCAGGTAAACAATGGAGATGGATGGATACTAGTATACTTCTGGATGGACGAGCGACTGCCGACACAGAGGTAGCTACAGCCGTGGACTACCGTACTGCGTCTGCTGCTAATATAGACTGGATGATAATGATATAAAAAAATATATATATATCACTACTGCAGCCGGACAGGTATATATTATATAATGACGGACCTGCTGGACACTGTCAGCACTGCAGACTCCTAAAGTAAGCTACTAGTATCAAGAAGATAGAAAAAAAAAACACAACAGGTAGGTGATATACAATTATGGATGGACGAGCGACTGCCGACACAGAGGTAGCTACAGCCGTGGACTACCGTACTGCGTCTGCTGCTAATATAGACTGGATGATAATGATATAAAAAATATATATATATCACTACTGCAGCCGGACAGGTATATATTATATAATGACGGACCTGCTGGACACTGTCAGCACTGCAGACTCCTAAAGTAAGCTACTAGTATCAAGAAGAAAAAAAAAAAAAAAAAAAAACACAACAGGTAGGTGGTATACAATTATGGATGGACGAGCGACTGCCGACACAGAGGTAGCTACAGCCGTGGACTACCGTACTGCGTCTGCTGCTAATATAGACTGGATGATAATTATATAAAAAATATATATATATCACTACTGCAGCCGGACAGGTATATATTATATAATGACGGACCTGCTGGACACTGTCAGCACTGCAGACTCCTAAAGTAAGCTACTAGTATCAAGAAGATAGAAAGAAAAAAAAAACACCACAGGTAGGTGGTATACAATTATGGATGGACGAGCGACTGCCGACACAGAGGTAGCTACAGCCGTGGACTACCGTACTGCGTCTGCTGCTAATATAGACTGGATGATAATGATATAAAAAATATATATATATCACTACTGCAGCCGGACAGGTATATATTATATAATGACGGACCTGCTGGACACTGTAAGCACTGCAGACTCCTAAAGTAAGCTACTAGTATCAAGAAGATAGAAAAAAAAAAACACCACAGGTAGGTGGTATACAATTATGGATGGACGAGCGACTGCCGACACAGAGGTAGCTACAGCCGTGGACTACCGTACTGCGTCTGCTGCTAATATAGACTGGATGATAATGATATAAATATATATATATATATATATATATATATCACTACTGCAGGACAGCTATATATTATATAATGACGGACCTGCTGGACACTGTCAGCAGAATGCGTTTATAGAATAAAAACACCACACGACGAGTGTTTAACTTTTTCAGGCAGACAATCACAATATACTGGTTGTCAGTGGTCACTGGTCAGTCACACTGGCAGTGGCACTCTGGCAGCAAAAGTGTGCACTGTTAATGTACTCCTGCTATAACTGCTCCCCAGTCTCCCCCACAATTAAGCTGTGTGAGCAGTGAGCACTCAGCACAGTCAGATATACATAGATGATGCAGCACACTGAGGCTGAGCACAGATATGGTATACTGTTACTGTGTCACTGTGTATCGTTTTTTTTCAGGCAGAGAACGGATTATATTAAATAATAATAAAACTGCACTGGTGGTCACTGGTCAGTCACTAGTAAACTCTGCACTCTCTGAGTACTCCTAAGCTCCAGTAAATCAAGTGTCTCACTCTCACTCTCTATCTATTTCTATTCTAAATGGAGAGGACGCCAGCCACGTCCTCTCCTTATCAATCTCAATGCACGTGTGAAAATGGCGGCGACGCGCGGCTCCTTATATAGAATCCGAGTCTCGCGATAGAATCCGAGCCTCGCGAGAATCCGACAGCGGGATGATGACGTTCGGGCGCGCTCGGGTTAACCGAGCAAGGCGGGAAGATCCGAGTCTGCCTCGGACCCATGTAAAAAGGCTGAAGTTCGGGGGGGTTCGGATTCCGAAGAACCGAACCCGCTCATCTGTAGTGCTGACATCTGGTCCGGACTCAAGGACCTGCCAACGATTACTGACATGTCGTCTACTGTCACTGCATATGATTCTGTCACCATTGAAAGAATGGTGGAGGATTATATGAGTGACCGCATCCAAGTAGGCACGTCAGACAGTCCGTACTTATACTGGCAGGAAAAAGAGGCAATTTGGAGGCCCTTGCACAAACTGGCTTTATTCTACCTAAGTTGCCCTCCCACAAGTGTGTACTCCGAAAGAGTGTTTAGTGCCGCCGCTCACCTTGTCAAGCAATCGGCGTACGAGGTTACATCCAGAAAATGTGGAGAAGATGATGTTCATCAAAATGAATTATAATCAATTCCTCCGTGGAGACATTGACCAGCAGCAATTGCCTCCACAAAGTACACAGGGAGCTGAGATGGTGGATTCCAGTGGGGACGAATTGATAATCTGTGAGGAGGGGGATGTACACAGTGAAAGGGGTGATGAATCGGACGATGATGATGAGGTGGACATCTTGCCTCTGTAGAGCCAGTTTGTGCAAGGAGAGATTGATTGCTTCTTTTTTGGTGGGGGCCCAAACCAACCAGTCAATTCAGTCACAGTCGTGTGGCAGACCCTGTCAGAGAAATGATGGGTTCGTTAAAGTGTGCATGTCCTGTTTATACAACATAAGGGTGGGTGGGAGGGCCCAAGGACAATTCCATCTTGCACCTCTTTTTTCTTTCATTTTTCTTGGCATCATGTGCTGTTTGGGGACTATTTTTTTGAAGGGCCATCCTGCCTGACACTGCAGTGCCACTCCTAGATGGGCCAGGTGTTTGTGTCGGCCACTTGTGTCGCTTAGCTTTGCCATCCAGCGACCTCGGTGCAAATTTTAGGACTTAAAATAATATTGTGAGGTGTGAGGTGTTCAGAATAGACTGGAAATTAGTGGAAATTATGGTTATTGAGGTTAATAATACTATAGGATCAAAATGACCCCCAAATGCTATGATTTAAGCTGTTTTTTAGGGTTTTTTGAAAAAAACACCCGAATCCAAAACAGACCCGAATCCGACAAAAAAATTTCGGTGAGGTTTTGCCAAAACGCGTCCGAATTCAAAACACGCCCGCGGAACCGAATCCAAAACCAAAACACAAAACCCGAAAAATGTCCGGTGCACATCACTAATTTCTATGGCTGCTGTCTCTGAGGGGCTCCGTCTGCTCAGCTGGAATGTCAGAGGCTGAATGAAAAGATTAAACGATCTCTAGTCTTGACAAAAGTAAAAAAATACCAGGCAGATATACTATGTCTCTCAGAAACCCATTTATTTGGAGGTAAAGTTTTGGCACCTAAGAAGCCCTGGCTTAGTCATACGTACCACTTCACTTTCTCTGGTAATACTAGCGGTGTCTCTGTGCTGGTTAGGAAATCTATACAATTTCATTTAGATGTCTGTGAAATAGATCAATATGGTAGATACGTTTTTCTACGTGCCCATATTAATCGCAGACTGTTTCATGTGCTGGCTATATATGTCCCGCTACCTTATAATAATGAGGTTCTCCGTCACACTGCCCGGTTTATTGCATCTGGCACTGTGGGGCATTGTAACTGGCACTGTGGGGCATGTATCTGGCACTGTGGGGCATTGTATCCGGCACTGTGGGGCAATGTAACTGGCACTGTGGGGCAATGTAACTGGCACTGTGGGGCATGTATCTGGCACTGTGGGGCATTGTATCTGGCACTGTGGGGCAATGTAACTGGCACTGTGGGGCATGTATCTGGCACTGTGGGGCAATGTATCTGGCACTGTGGGGCATTGTATCTGGCACTTTGGGGCATGTATCCGGCACTGTGGGGCAATGTAACCGGCACTGTGGGGCATGTATCCGGCACTGTGGGGCATGTATCCGGCACTGTGGAGCATGTATCCGGCTCTGTGGGGCAATGTATCCGGCACTGTGGGGCAATGTATCTGGCACTGTGGGGCATTGTATCTGGCACTGTGGGGCAATGTATCTGGCACTGTGGGGCATTGTATCTGGCACTGTGGGGCATTGTATCTGGCACTGTGGGGCAATGTATCTGGCACTGTGGGGCATTGTATCCGGCACTGTGGGGCAATGTAACTGGCACTGTGGGGCAATGTAACTGGCACTGTGGGGCATGTATCTGGCACTGTGGGGCATTGTATCTGGCACTGTGGGGCAATGTAACTGGCACTGTGGGGCAATGTAACTGGCACTGTGGGGCAATGTATCTGGCACTGTGGGGCATTGCATCTGGCACTGTGGGGCATGTATCCGGCACTGTGGGGCAATGTAACAGGCACTGTGGGGCATGTATCCGGCACTGTGGGGCATGTATCCGGCACTGTGGAGCATGTATCCGGCACTGTGGGGCAATGTATCCGGCACTGTGGGGCAATGTATCTGGCACTGTGGGGCATTGTATCTGGCACTGTGGGCAATGTATCTGGCACTGTGGGGCATTGTATCTGGTACTGTGGGGCATTGTATCTGGCACTGTGAGGCAATGTTACTGGCACTGTGGGGCATGTAACTGGCACTGTGGGGCAATGTAACTGGCACTGTGGGGCATTGTATCTGGCACTGGGGGGCATGTAACTGGCACTGTGGGGCATTGTATCTGGCACTGTGGGGCATTGTATCTGGCACTGTGGGGCAATGTAACTGGCACTGTGGGGCAATGTAACTGGCACTGTGGGGCAATGTAACTGGCACTGTGGGGCAATGTATCTGGCACTGTGGGGCAATGTAACTGGCACTGTGGGGCATGTATCCGGCACTGTGGGGCATTGTATCTGGCACTGGGGGGCAATGTAACTGGCACTGTGGGGCATTGTATCTGGCACTGTGGGGCAATGTAACTGGCACTGTGGGCCATTTTCAGTGGCCACACCCCTTCTGGAGCGTGGTCACGCCCATTTTTTTGCCACATACTTCTTTTGCTATGGTTTTTTTTTTTTGGGGGGGGGGGGGCGCCATTTTACATCTTGCCCTGGGCTCCAAAAACCCTAGTTACGCCTCTGTTTGTCATATACTGATTCAGCAATTAAACACGATGCCTTCAAGGCGTTCATGCGTGGCTCCTTTATAAAACGAATCTCTAGTGTCAAATTGTTCAGTAAATAAGTAGAAATGCGCATAGAAACCCTATGGCCCTCATTCCGAGTTGTTCGCTCGGTAATTTTCTTTGCATCGCAGCGATTTTCCGCTAATTGCGCATGCGCAATGTTCGCACTGCGACTGCGCCAAGTAAATTTGCTATGCAGTTAGGAATTTTACTCATGGCATTACGAGGTTTTTCTTCGTTCTGGTGATGGTAATGTGATTGACAGGAAGTGGGTGTTTCTGGGCGGAAACTGGCCGTTTTATGGGTGTGTGTGAAAAAACGCTACCGTTTCTGGGAAAAACGCGGGAGTGTCTGAAGAAACGGGGGAGTGTCTGGGCGAACGCTGGGTGTGTTTGTGACGTCAAACCAGGAACGAAACTGACTGAACTGATCGCAGATGCCGAGTAAGTCTCGAGCTACTCAGAAACTGCTAAGAAGTGTCTATTCGCAATTCTGCTAATCTTTCGTTCGCAATTTTACTGTGCTAAGATTCACTCCCAGTAGGCGGCGGCTTAGCGTGTGCAAAGCTGCTAAAAGCAGCTTGCGAGCGAACAACTCGGAATGAGGGCCTATGTCGGCAATTAGAAACCCAGTATGTTTCTACTCACCTGCAATCTGATAGGATACTGTGTCGGGATGCACACAGAGAGTTGTCTGATTACTCATTTGAGAAATCCAAACGTAGACTCCTATTTTCAGGGCATGAGCGCTATTTTCAGGCCGAGATGAACGGCAGTTATTTGGCTTTTTTGGCTCGGACTGAATCCAATGGCAATATAATTCAATGTGTGAAGAATTCAGATGACTAATTATGTTATTCTGAGACATTTTGCAGTTATTATTCCTCGTTATACGCTTCCCGGGCCTCCTATTCCATTGACCAATTAAGGGAATATTTGGCTCAGGTTGAGTTACCCTGTCTGTCTCTGGAGGATTCTGAGGCCTTGGATGCACCATTCCCATTGGAGGAGATAGAGGCTGCGGTCATGTCTCTTCCGGCATCTAAAGCTCCTGGATGTGATGGACTTCCAGGTGAAGTTTATAAACAATATAAAGAATTTTTTGTCCCTTATATCCTGCAATTATTTCATTTATTATTTGAAGGTGGAAACCTTTCACATTCTATGGCTGAGGCCAATATAATTGTTTTACTAAAACCAGGGAAAGACCCCCAATTGCCAGAATCTTACCGATCCATTTCCCTTTTAAATACAGATGTCAAGATACTGGCAAAGATTTTGGCAACTAGACTAACTTTGGTTATCACATCAATAATTCACCCCGATCAGGTTTATGCCGGGTAAATCCACTGCCCAGAATTTGCGTAGATTGTTTTATCACCTGCAGAGACATGACTTGGTGGAGTCGGATGCGGTGGTGGTGTCTCTTGACGCGGCCAAAGCATTCGATTCAATAGAATGGAAATATTTGTGGAGGTGCTCGAGAAATTTGCCTTTGGCCCGCGATTTATTCGTTTTCTCCAGATGTTATATTCCTCGCCCATGGCCCGTGTGACGGTGGACGGCTTTACCTCAGAAGACTTTGCACTGGAGAGGCGCACTCGTCAGGGTTGCCCCCTATCTCCTGCGCTATTTGCAATAGCCAAGAGAAAGGACCCAGAGAGGATCCCCAGAAAACACAAAATCCCTTTGTGTAGCACTCTTTTACATAAGATAATTGATAATTTGACTTAAAACATAACTTTTACTTTCTTGTCTAAAAAACTGAAACTTGAACAATGTAAAGACATACAATACACATAAAACATACAATAAGAAGCTCAATAAAAATTCTTTGGTGGTGTTGTTTTCAAAGATAAATATTTGAATTCATATAGCACGACAATTCAAAGAGCATTAATAATTTTGATATTAATTTAACACTTTGTCCAGCTTATAGGTACTCCTTCATTCTCCGTTAGCATATATCAGCATGATTGGCAAATAAATATCATTAACATAGACCAATTTGATTGAATATGCCACAGGTATTTATAATGGTAAATATATTATCAAAAAATATACACCAAAAGAAAAAAGAGGCGGGGGAAGAAGAGCAAAGGAGCGCACAAGATGGGAGTCACAATCACCAGCTCGTTATCCAATTTGCAGATATAAGAACAACTAGAGGAACCAGAATCTCTTAATATTATTAACCTGTCACAACATATATTAACAGCAGATCAGATTAAACTTTTGAAAAAGGGACTCTCTTTCTCGCCTTCAAAATCCTTCAATCGTTTTGAATGGGAGACCAACCTACAACTATTCGGTCGTAAACTCTTGTTAACCAAATTTTTTGCGTTACAGAAACAAAAACAGGAAGGATGGACAGACACAAGCTGATACCTCCATGACAAAACCATTATTATGGGATAATGTAGATCAAATTTTTGATACACAAGATGTGGCAACATTAACCATCTTGGAAGAATTAGCAGGGGAAGGTACCAGTAATGATCCAAGAGAACAGCAAAAGAGGCCCCTGTGTAAAAACAGATCTAATTTTTCTCCACCGGACTATATTAGCCCAGAGATACGTGTTTTTTTGAATCTAGTAACGAAAGAATTTGACACAGTATACAAAAAGAACAAATATAAGAAAAAACCATCGAACATCACTCTAGCCGAGAAAAAAGCCTTGGAGGATATTCAGGGATGGGATGATGTCGTCATAAAGCCGTCAGACAAGGGCGGCAATATTGTACTGTGGCCAAAAGACATGTATGTACATGAAGCTTTGTCACAACTTGAAAATTCTAACTGTTACAAGAGATTGTTATCTAATCCCACAACAGATTTCCAAGAACTGTACACTAAACTGATTACGGAGGCATATCAGGAAGGCACGATTATGAAAGATGAATTTCACTTTTTACTTACTGAAAACCCTAGAACTGCTACATTCTACCTTCTCCCCAAGGTTCACAAAAATCTTAAAAAACCACCGGGGAGACCTATCGTTTCTGGAATAGGAGGTCTGCTGGAGAAGGCGAGTATTTTTATTGATACACATTTAAGACACTTTGTCACCAGCTTACCCTCCTATGTGAAAGACACTGCAGATGTATTAAAAAGGCTCCATGATGTGAAAATTGAGGAAGACCAGATATTGGTTAGCATGGACATCGAATCACTATATACCTGCATATCCCATGATTTGGGACTGAAAGCAACTAGATATTTTCTAGACACAGAGGGAATAGGTGATTTTCAGTCTTTCATTCTCAGATTATTGCGATTTGTTCTCAATCGTAATTATTTCGTCTTTAATAACCGTCACTACCTACAGGTAAGAGGGACAGCTATGGGGGCGGCTTGTGCGCCCACATACGCCAACCTCTTCCTGGGGTGGTGGGAGAGGGAGGTAGTCTTTTCAGAAAATAATGAAGAAATAACAAAACACGTCATTATGTGGCTTCGCTACATAGATGACGTCCTCTTTATATGGGACGGACCAGAAGAACTACTTAAGACCTTTATAAACAAACTGAACACCAACAATCTGAATCTTAAATGTACCTCAGAAAGTAGCAGAGATAACATTTCTTTCTTGGACCTACAAATCTATCAGCACTGACAATACTCTTGCAACAAAGCTATATCGTAATAAGACTGCCACAAACAGTGTTTTGCATAACTCTAGTTCACATTTTCCACCCACCATTAACAATATACCGAAGGGTGTATTCCTTAGGCTCAAACGCAACTGCTCGGACAAACAAGAATTCCTGGAGCAGAGTAAAGAATTAACAGCACGTTTGCGAGAAAGAGGTTACAGTCATAGACTGATAAAAAGAGCCAAAACATCACTTATGAAGGTGGACAGAGGAACCCTCATTTTTCAAGAAAAGAAGAATACTGATTCTAACGTCATCCGATTTGTGGGAGATTTTTGCAGCGATTGGAGAGAACTTAAATCTGCCATACAAAAACATTGGCACGTACTACAATCCGATCCTGATTTGGCTACGAAAATTGAGGAATCGGTCTCTATGAGCTGGAGAAGATCCTCCAACCTAAGAGATATCTTGGTTCAGAGCCACTATATCTCTAGGTCGCAGAAACAAATTTCAACATACGGAACTTATCCATGTGGTTCATGTAAGGCCTGTGAATACATGGATCCCACCAAAGAGATTGTGGACAAATATGGTACCATACATAAGATCAAATCCTTCTTCAACTGCACTACAACTAATGTAGTTTATTGCATCCTATGTACCTGTGGTAAGAGATACATAGGTATGACAACAAGGATGATAAAACAGAGGATCCTGGAACATTGCGGTACTATCAGAAACGCAGCAAGAGATCTGGTGAATATGAGACAGATTACATCTGTTGCCAGACACTTTCACCAAAATCCCTCACACAGAATGAAGGTATTCTGTTTGGATAAGATTAAACCGAGTATTAGAGGGGGTGATACGACCAAAGAACTCCTTCAAAAAGAAAGCAAGTGGACTTTCATGTTGGGCACTTTGGGACCAAATGGTCTCAATGAATCAATTAATTACAATGTCTTTCTTTGAAGCCCTATTTTGCCTAGTAGACAAACATAACTTTAGCCGGATGGACCAAGTATCTCTTTAGGAGTCCTTTTCAAAAATATTATTGTAGCACTCCAATAATATTAATTTAAATGTATTCATTATATTTACACAATATCTGTCCTTTAATAATCTTTTATGTTAATTGTTTATGTTTTTGCTGAGACATACTGCAAATGTTTTTTCCTTCTTTTAAAAGGAGCATTCCATGTTGAATACAGAGTTAAATACTCTGAAGAAACACAGATATTCAACAATGGAGTAATTAAGTTCTGAGTAATGATTGGGCGTGTGCCTTAATAAATACCGACACACTTCCTGACCTATGTTAGGATCACAGGTGATTAAGCCCTCCGTGGTGAAACGCGTTCTGGCTGCCTGCTGATTCCCCGCTGCAGGGGGGACAGCATTTGCACGACTACACTCTCCGGCTTTTATGGTCAGGTACTTCTCTCTCTCTCTCCCCTCAGGTGTCTGTTCCCCTCCCGGCGGCGAATTCGGTCCCTGCAAAGCCTAGTGCAATCAGGGCCGTCTAACACCGCGTACGGGAGACGGAGCCGCTCACTGCACCTTTGTTTCAGGTCAGCGTGTTGCATGCCCCGCTCTCACCCCCGTCCGCTCATAGAAGACGGAGGCAGCAGAAGGGGCAGCGGACTCTCACGCTGTCCTAACTTAAGCATACTATATGTACAAACCTAACATGTGGGTGCATAAGTAAGGTAGATTCTGTAGCCAACACTTTGTATTATCTGATATGGTCAAAATATAAATATATTTTGTAATTTAATTTCAAGACCATACTATAAACAGCAGCTATTGTTATCCCAGGATAACAACAGCAATATATTTAGTGCTGTTCTCTTTTTTGCATAAAAGTACTTTATAATAGCTACACTGTTTGACAAACTAATAAAATACAGGTTGAGTATCCCATATCCAAATATTCCGAAATACGGAATATTCCGAAATACGGACTTTTTTGAGTGAGATTGAGATAGTGAAACCTTTGTTTTCTGATGGCTCAATGTACACAAACTTTGTTTAATACACAAAGTTATTAAAAATATTGTATTAAATGACCTTCAGACTGTGTGTATAAGGTGTATATGAAACATAAATGAATTGTGTGAATGTAGACACACTTTGTTTAATGCACAAAGTTATAAAAAATATTGGCTAAAATGACCTACAGGCTGTGTGTATAAGGTGTATATGTAACATAAATGCATTCTGTGCTTAGACTTAGGTCCCATCACCATGATATCTCATTATGGTATGCAATTATTCCAAAATACGGAAAAATCCCATATCCAAAATACTTCTGGTCCCAAGCATTTTGGATAAGGGATACTCAACCTGTAGTTCTGTATAAATTACTATGTGCAATCTAAATGTATAGTCATATCTCTCTCTTTTTCAGTGTCTGCTCTACTCCCGGTGGCAAATTTGGTCTCTGCAATGCCTAGTGTAATCAGGGTCACCTAACACCACACACGGGAGCAAGGGCCGTTCACTTCTATCTTATCTTTCGGACAGTGTTTTTGTATGTCCCGCTCTCACCTCCGTCCGCTCATCTGAAGACGGAGGCAGCAGAAGGGGCAGCATAACTTGACACTGTCCCTATCTATCTAAGATTTGAGACACAGATAACCCTTATGTTATTGCATTTAATTGTTACAATATACCAGCTGAACGAATTTGTTTCAAATTGTGGCATACTAATGGATATATTGAATTATTGAATGTTCATTTTAAGACGGAGACAGCATAAGGGGCAGTGTAACTCTACACTGTCCCTATCCATCTAAGATTTAAGACACAGATAGCATTTGGTTGTTACAATATACCAGCTGAACGAACTTGTTTCAAATTGTGGCATACTAATAGATATAATTGAATTATAGCCACAACACATTAAGAACTTTTTGTTCCTCTATAGGGTTTACTGAGAGAAATTCCTTTTTATGTTTGGTGCCTATACAAATTAGATATGCAAATTGGTTGGCTGATGATGTCATCTTTAGTGAATAATTGGCTACAGTTCACCTATGTGGAAAAAGTGTATATTTTTTGATAATATATTTACCATTATAAATACCTGTGGCATATTCAATCAAATTGGTCTATGTTAATGATATTTATTTGCCAATCATGCTGATATATGCTAACGGAGAATGAAGGAGTACCTATAAGCTGGACAAAGTGTTAAATTAATATCAAAATTATTAATGCTCTTTGAATTGTCGTGCTATATGAATTCAAATATTTATCTTTGAAAACAACACCACCACCAAAGAATTTTTATTGAGCTTCTTATTGTATGTTTTATGTGTATTGTATGTCTTTACATTGTTCAAGTTTCAGTTTTTTAGACAAGAAAGTAAAAGTTATGTTTTAAGTCAAATTATCAATTATCTTCTGTAAAAGAGTGCTCCACAAAGGGATTTTGTGTTTTCTGGGGATCCTCTCTGGGTCCTTTCTCTTGAGTATGTGATATTCAGTCCCATGGAGCACCTCCAGCGTTTATAATATGTATAAAACTCATTAGAGGTAATTATTGATATGCTGGTTTAACTACGATTCAACTTTATTCATATATGGTTCTGTGCGGGACCCAACCCCTTTTCTTTTGCAACTATTTGCAATAGCTATAGAACCATTGGCTGGCCTGCTGCGTACTAATAAGAGGATGAAGGGTATTAAGGTTGAGGACAATGTGAATGTAGTAGTTCTATATACAGATGATATACTCCTTTTCCTGCAAGTCTTTGCGGATTCATTACAGACTGTGCTACAGGTAGTGGTTGACTTTGGTGTTTTTTGGGTCTATCGGTCAAATGGGATAAGTGTCACATATTCTCCCTATCTCCGGTCTTCTTTCTGAAGACACACGAGAGACGCTCCCCTTACAATGGACACTGCGGTTCAAGTACCTGGGTATTTGGATCACACCTAAGGCTGCCGATTATGTGACCCAAAATATTGATCCCATCTTGGTAACCTTTAAAGAAAGGGCTCATGTATGGGAAAAAATAAGAATTTACTTACCGATAATTCTATTTCTCGTAGTCCGTAGTGGATGCTGGGGACTCCGTCAGGACCATGGGGAATAGCGGGCTCCGCAGGAGACAGGGCACATCTAAAAAAGCTTTTAGGTCACATGGTGTGTACTGGCTCCTCCCCCTGTGACCCTCCTCCAAGCCTCAGTTAGGTACTGTGCCCGGACGAGCGTACACAATAAGGAAGGATCTTGAATCCCGGGTAAGACTCATACCAGCCACACCAATCACACCGTACCACTTGTGATCTGAACCCAGTTAACAGTATGATAACAAAACGAAGTAGCCTCTGAAAAGATGGCTCACAACAAGAATAACCCGATTTTTGTAACAATAACTATGTACAAGCATTGCAGACAAACCGCACTTGGGATGGGCGCCCAGCATCCACTACGGACTACGAGAAATAGAATTATCGGTAAGTAAATTCTTATTTTCACTAACGTCCTAGTGGATGCTGGGGACTCCGTCAGGACCATGGGGATTATACCAAAGCTCCCAAACGGGCGGGAGAGTGCGGATGACTCTGCAGCACCGAATGAGAGAACTCCAGGTCCTCCTTAGCCAGAGTATCAAATTTGTAAAATTTTACAAACGTGTTCTCCCCTGACCACGTAGCTGCTCGGCAAAGTTGTAATGCCGAGACCCCTTGGGCAGCCGCCCAAGATGCGCCCACTTTCCTAGTGGAGTGGGCCTTTACAGATTTAGGCTGTGGCACGCTTGCCACAGAATGTGCAAGTTGGATTGTGCTACAGATCCAACGTGCAATCGTCTGTTTAGACGCAGGAGCACCCATCTTGTTGGGTGCATACAATATAAACAGCAAGTCAGACTTTCTGACTCCAGCCGTCCTAAACTATATATATATATATATATTTTTAGGGTCCTGACAACGTCTAGTAACTTGGAGTCCTCCAAGTCCCTAGAAGCCGCAGGCACCATAATAGGTTGTTTCAGGTGAAAAACCTGACACCCCCTTAGGAAGAAAACTGGAGACGAGTCCCAGTTCTGCCCTGTCCGAATGGAAAATTAAATATGGGCTTTTGCAAGACAAAGCCGCCCATTCTGACAAACGCCTGGCCGAGGCCAGGACCAACAGCATGGTCACTGTCCATGTGAGATATTGGTCAACAGCATGTTCACTTTCCATGTGATATATTTCAAATCCACAGATTTGAGCGGTTCAAACCAATATGATTTTAAGGAATCCCAACACTATGTTGAGATCCTACGGTGCCACTAGAGGCACAAAAAAAGGGGTGTATATGCAATACTCCCTTGACAATCTGGACTTCAGGAACTGAAGTCAATTCTTTTCGGAAGAAATTCTACAGGGCCGAAACTTAAAACCTTAAAGAACCCCAATTTTAGGCTCAAAACACTCCTGTTTTCAGGAAGTGTAGAAATCGACCTAGTTGAATTTTCTTCGTGGGGCCTTCCTGGCCTCACCCACGCAACATATTTTCACCACATGTGGTGATGACGTTGTGCGATCACCTCCTTCCTGGCTTTGACCAGGGTAGGTATGACCTCTTATGGAATGCCTTTTTCCTTCAGGATCCGGCATTCAACCGCCATGCCGTCAAACGCAGCCGCGGTAAGTCTTGGAATAGACATGGTACCTGCTGAAGCAAGTCCCTTCTTAGCTCCCCAGGCCCTTAGTCCTCTGTGAGCATCTCTTGAAGTTCCGGGTACCAAGTCCCTCTTGGCCAATCCGGAGTCACGAGTATAGTTCATACTCCTCTATGTCTTATAATTCTCAATACCTTGGTTATGAGAAGCAGAGGAGGGAACACATACACCGACTGTTACACCCACGGTGTTACCAGGACATCCACAGCTATCGCCTGAAGGTCTCATGACCTGGCGCAATACCTGTCCCGTTTTTTGTTCGGGCGGGACGCCATCATTTCCACCTTTGGTCTTTGCCAATGGCTCACAATCATGCGGAAAAACTTCCCTATGAAGTTCCCACTCTCCCAGGTGGAGGTCATGCCTGCTGAGGAAGTCTGCTTCCCAGTCGTCCACTCCCGGAGAGAACACTGCTGACAGTGCTATCACATGATTTTCCGCCTAGCGAAAAATCCTTGCAGTTTTTTCACTGCCCTCCAGCTTCTTGTGTCGCCCTTTCTGTTTACGTGGGCGACTGCCGTGATGTTATCCCACTGGATCAATACCGGCTGACCTTGAAGCAGAGGTCTTGCTAAGTTTAGAGCCTTATAATTTTGCTCTTAGCTCCATCTATGTGGAGAGAATTCTCCAGACTTGATCACACTTTCCTGGAAATTTTTTCCCTGTGTGACTGCTCCCCAGCCTCTCAGGCTGGCCTCCGTGGTCACCAGCATCCAATCCTGAATGCTGAATCTGTGGCCCTCTAGAAGATGAGCACTCTGTAATCACCACAGGAGAGACACCCTTGTCCTTGGATATAGGGTTATCCGCTGATGCATCTGAAGATGCGATCCGGACCATTTGTCCAGCAGATCCCACTGAAGAGTTCTTGCGTGAAATCTGCCGAATGGAATTGCTTCGTAATAAGCCACCATTTTTACCAGGACTCTTGTGCAATGATGCACTGACACTTTTCCTGGTTTTAGGAGGATCCCGATTAGCTCGGATAACTCCCTGGCTTTCTCCTCTGGGAGAAACACCTTTTTCTGGACTGTGTCCAGAATCATCCCTAGGAACAGTAGACGTGTCCTCGGAAAAGCTACGATTTTGGAATATTTAGAATCCACTCGTGCTGTCGTAGAACTATTAAAGATAGTGCTACTCCGACCTCCAACTGTTCTCTGGACCTTGCCCTTATCAGGAAAGCGTCCAAGTTTCTTTTAAGAAGAATCATCATTTCGGCCATTACCTTGGTAAAGACCCGGGGCGCCGTGGACAATCCAAACGGCAGCGTCTGAACTGATAGTGACAGTTCTGTACCACGAACCTGAAGTACCCTTGGTGAGAAGGGCAAATTTGGACATGTAGGTAAATGTCCCTGATATCCAGTGACACCATCTCGTCCCCTTCTTCCTGGTTCGCTATCACTGCTCTGAGTGACTCCATCTTGATTTGAACGCTTGTATGTAAGTGTTCAAATATTCCAGATCTCACCGAGCCGTTTGGCTTCAGTACCACAATATAGTGTGGAATAATACCCCCTCCCTTGTTGTAGGAGGGGTACTTTGATTATCACCTGCTGGGAATACAGCCTGTGAATTGTTTCCAATACTGCCTCCCTGTCGGAGGTAGACGTTGGTAAAACAGACTTCCGGAACTTGTGAGGAGGAGACGTCTCGAATTTCCAATGTACACCTGGGATACTACATGTAGGATCCAGGAGTCCCCTTGCGAGTGAGCCCACTGCGTGCTGAAACTCTTGAGATGACCCCCTACCGCACCAGAGTCCACTTGTACTGCCCCAGCGTCATGCTGCGAACTTGGCAGAAGCTGTGAAGGGCTTCTGTTCCTGGGAATGGGCTGCTTGCTGCAGTCTTCTTCCCTTTCCTCTACCCCTGGGCAGATATGACTGGCCTTTGCCCGCCTGCCCGTATGGGGACGAAAGGACTGAGACTGAAAAGACTGTGTCCTTTTCTGCTGAGATGTGACTCGGGGAACAAAAGGTGGATTTTTCAGCTGTCGCCATGGCCACCAGGTCCGATGGACCGCCCCTTTATACGGCAATACTTCCATGTGCCGTCTGGAATCTGCCTCACCTGACCACTGTCGTGTCTTCGTCTGGCAGATATGGACATCACATTTACTCTTGATGCCAGAATGCAAATATCCCTCTGCGCATCACGCATATATAGAAATGCATCCTTAAAATGCTCTATAGACAATAAAATCTTGTCCCTGTCAAGGGTATCAAAATTTTTAGTCAGGAAATCCGACCAAGCCCCCTCAGCGCTGCACATCCAGTCTGAGGCGATTGCTGGTCGTAGTATAACACCAGTATGTGTGTATATACTTCTTAGGCTATTTTTCAGCTTCCTATCAGCTGGCTCCTTGAGGGCGGCCGTATCTGGAGACGGTAACGCCACTTGTTTTTATAAGCGTGTGAGCGCCTTATCCACCCTAAGGTGTGTTTCCCAACTCGCCCTTACTTCTGGCGGGAAAGGGTATACCGCCCATAACTTTCTATCGGAGGAACCCCACGTATCATCACACACTTCATTTAATTTATCTGATTCAGGCAAAACTACAAGTAGTTTATTCACACCCTACAAAATACCCTTATTTGTGGTACTTGTAGTATCAGAAATATGTAACACCTCCTTCATGCCCTTAACATGTAACGTGTGGCCCTAAAGGAAAATACGTTTGTTTCTTCACCGTCGACACTGGAGTCAGTGTCCCTGAGGTAAATGGGCGTTTTTACAAGCCCCTGACGGTGTCTGAGACGCCTGGACAGGTACTAATTTGTTTGCCGGTCGTCTCATGTCGTCAACCGGCTCGCAGCGTGTTGACATGATCACGTACTTCCACAAGTAAGCCATCCATTCCGGTGTCGACTCCCTAGAGAGTGACATCACCATTACAGGCAATTTGCTCCGCCTCCTCACCAACATTTTCCTCATACATGTCGACACACACGTACCGACATACAGCACACACACAGGGAATGCTCTGATAGAGGACAGGACCCACTAGCCCTTTGGGGAGACAGAGGGAGAGTTTGCCAGCACACACCAAAATGCTATAATTATACAGGGACAACCTTTATAAAAGTGTTCCTCCCTTATAGCATTTAATATATATTTATATCGCCAAATCAGTGCCCCCCCTCTCTGTTTTAACCCTGTTTCTGTAGTGCAGTGCAGGGGAGAGCCTGGGAGCCTTCCCCTCAGCCTTTCTGTGAGGGAAAATGGCGCTGTGTGCTGAGGAGAATAAGCTCCGCCCCTTTTTCGGCGGGTTTTTTCTCCCGGTTTTTAAGAACTGGCCTGGGTTAAAATACATACATATAGCCTTAATGGCTATATGTGATGTATTTATTTTGCCAATAAGGTACTTATATTGCTGCCCAGGGCGCCCCCAGCAGCGCCCTGCACCCTCCGTGACTAGGTCAGTGAGCCGTGTGACAACAATGGCGCACAGCTGCAGTGCTGTGCGCTACCTTCATGAAGACTGTGAAGTCTTCTGCCGCCTGTTTCCGGACCTCCGTTCTGCCGTCTTCTTCAGCGTCTGTAAGGGGGATCGGCGGCGCGGCTCCGGGACGAACCCCAGGCTGACCTGTGTTCCGACTCCCTCTGGAGCTCAGTGTCCAGTAGCCTAAGATCCCAATCCATCCTGCACGCAGGTGAGTTGGAGATCTCTCCCCTAAGTCCCTCGTTGCAGTGATCCTGTTGCCAGCAGGAATCACTGAATGAAACCTAAAAAAAAACTTTTCTAAACAGCTCTTTAAGAGAGCCACCTAGATTGCACCCTTCTCGGACGGGCACAAAAACCTAACTGAGGCTTGGAGGAGGGTCATAGGGGGAGGAGCCAGTACACACCATGTGACCTAAAAGCTTTTTTAGATGTGCCCTGTCTCCTGCGGAGCCCGCTATTCCCCATGGTCCTGACGGAGTCCCCAGCATCCACTAGGACGTTAGAGAAATTACCTTTGTCTGTCCTGGGCCGTGTTAACTTATTTAAAATGGTGATGCAACCCAGATTTCTATATGCCTTACACAATTCTACAATTTATCTTCTGAAAAAGATATTCACTGTAAGTGAGGGCGTTCTGTCGTCATTTATTTGGGGAAATAGGCCGGCACGAGTTTCTATTAAGACGCTATATAGATCACAACTCTCAGGGGGCGTGGGTCTTCCTAACCTAAGAATGTATTATGTAGCGGCACAGCTGTCTCATTTGTATGGGTGGACTGGGGAATCGATGGACTTGACTATGGTGGGATTTCTGGCTGAGCGGATGGAGTGTTCTTCTGTTTTTTCCCTTTCTCCTCTACTCTTCTTTTCTCTGGCTGTTCGCTACTAGCTTACCTCAATCTGGCGCTATGCGCACACTCTTTATGATTGGTCTGGTCACGATACATGCACTCCGCTGTGGTTTCATAGCACATACTCTGAGCAGTGTAAGTTATCATTAGATAATATATGGATTATTAAGGGAGTTGTATCTGTGGGTCAACTGCATCAAGAAGGAGTATTCAAATCTTTTCAACAATTGAAAGACGAATTTAATATACCTAATAATGCTCTGTTTCTATATTTCCAGCTTAGACACGCTGTGCAAACCCAATTTCCTCATGGTTCATTGATCGTTTCAGATTAACCCGTTAAAACATTGCTCACTACTCTTGGTCAGAAGGGGAAAATATCTGCCGTGTACACTGTTTTAAACTATAGATTTAGCCCGGATCAATTAAACGGTCTTCGTTCTAAGTGGGAGATTGATCTGGGAGCCTTATCTAATGAACAATGGCTCCAAATTCTTGGATCCCTTAAATATACTACACCCTGTATTAGATATAGGGGGTAATTCCAAGTTGATTGCAGCAGGATTTTTTTTAGCAGTTGGGCAAAACCATGTGCACTGCAGGGGGGCAGATATAACATGTGCAGAGAGAGTTAGACTTGGGTGGGGTATATTGTTTCTGTGCAGGGTAAATACTGGCTGCTTTATTCTTACACTGCAATTTAGATTGCAGATTGAACTCACCACACCCAAATCTATCTCTCTCTGCACATGTTATATCTGCCTCCCCTGCAGTGCACATGGTTTTGCCCAACTGCTAACAAAAATCCTGCTGCAATCAACTTGGAATTACCCCCATAAGCAGGTGTTTTTTTTATGTATTCCATAGAATATATCGCACTCCTGTATCTCTGCAAAGGGCTGGTCTTAGGGATAATTCTCTCTGCCCCAAATGCCAGGCTGTCGATGCCGGGTTCTGGCACTGAATATGGGATTGTCCTGCAGTTTCCATTTTTTGTAGAGAAGTGTGGCAAGATATAATTCTGACTGCTCCTCCCTTCCTGCATTGAATCCTAGCAGTGCCGTAACTAGGCATTTTAGAGCTGTGTGCAAGAAACGGCATTGGCGCCCCCCATGCAAGATAGGGGCAGTGCATTCCGCAGGCGCGCAAAAAATATATAGGGGCGTGGCTTCATTGGGAAGGGGCGTGGCCACAAAATAAGACCAAGTCATACTACGGTGCACAGTAGTCTCCATTATTCAAATTACACTGCACAGTAGCACCACTACACCAGGTAGAGCCCCTTTTACACATTACGGCAGACAGCGTCCCCTTTTTACACATTACGGCAGACAGCGTCCCCTTTTTACACATTACGGCAGACAGCATCCCCTTTTTACACATTATGGCAGCCAGTCCCCCTTTTTACACATTACGACAAGCAGATTCCCCCTTTTTACACATTACGGCGGACAGATTCCCCTTTTTACACATTATAGCAGACAGCGTGCCCTTTTTACACATTACGGCAGCCAGTCCCCCTTTTTACACATTACATCAGACAGCGTCCCCCTTTTTACACATTACGTCAGACAGCGTCCCCCTTTTTACACATTACGTCAGACAGCGTCCCCCTTTTTACACATTACGGCAGCCAGTCCCCCTTTTTACACATTACGTCAGACAGCGTCCCCCTTTTTACACATTACGGTAGGCAGAGTTCCCTATTTTGCACATTACGGCAGCAGAGTCCCCCTTATTACACATTATGGCAGTAGTTCCAATTTTAACACATTACTGCAGAAAAGTCCCCCTTTTTACACATTATGGCAGCTGAGTCCCCTTTTTTGCACATTATGGCAGCAGAGTCTCCTCGTTACACATTATGGCAGCAGCTGTCCCCATTTGTACACATATTACGGCAGTACAGTTGGGGGAGGGGTAGAGAGAGAATGAGAGTATGTGTGAGGTGGCACTGTTTAGGGACTTATAAATCACAACTAAAGAAAGGAAAGAGCCAGCACACCCAGCAGTCAGAGAGATCCCCCCAATCTGCCTGCCCAGATACCTGTTTTTCTGGGGTGGGCTGGAGAATATGGTGACCTGGCTCACAGATAACACCACAGCACGCTCCCCGCCGGGGATATAACACCGCGATCTCTCTTCCTTGGCGGCTGCAGATCTCAAATGGAAGGAGCCAAGGGCGGGGAGGAGAGGATCCCCCCCCCCCCTCCTCTTCAAGCGCTGGAAATCTTCCTCCGTGCTGGCCTCAGGCCGCGGCCATCTGCGGCATACTTTAATAAGAACTTGAAGCTGGAGGCAGCGGCGGCGGTTGACGGGAGTGAGTGTCAGTATACCAGCGGCCGTGGGGGTGTTGATAAAGCTAAATATTTATCGTATATAAAACACTTTAAGAGGTCTAAGAACACTGTACGCTATCTACGTAAGAAGTACCGTAAGGGTACGCAAGTTGTGTAGCGATCGCTCAACCGTAGTCGAGACGCTCAAGCGTCACGTTCGCTTACGGCCCAGTGATCACAGGCAGGCACGCTATTGGCTGCCGACTAACGTAATGATTTGCTATAGCGTAGCGTACGCTCGGGACCACGAGGAGATCACCAGCGGTGCAGACGCTTACAACGTTTAAACCTTTATATCTATACCTTTAACAATGAGATACACAGTATACCTTAGTGTAGAGACAGAGTGTAAGTGCAACCTGGTGTAACCTGATTAACTACAAAGCTGCTTGAGCGTCACCGATGCTCAGAGAATACTTAACACTATAAAGAATACACAGATACCTGGGCTTAGGGTCCAAAACCTATTATATGTATTTTAACTATTATACTTGCAAAAGGAATCACAGTACAAATGATACACTACAATATAACATAAACCAACTAACCAGATAACTACACTGGAAATACAATACAATACAATTAAAGGAAAATACGAGAGAAAGAGTAGAGAGAGAGAGAGATGGCTCACAGTAAGACAATATGATTACGGAGAAAACTTACGCACAAGGGGAACGATCGCATGCGCCTCGATATCCAGCTCCCGATTATCAGCAATGAGAACCGTTGATGAGAGTGAATCTGGATATGGTCGGCCTGCCTATTTATGCCCCACACACAATACAATTCAATGGTCCCTACAATCTCATTGTCCATTGGACACAGGAATTCGGCTTCGCATTATAACAAAAGGTCATAGGTTGATTCATACAGGTGGGCTGTGACTGTTTCCAACTGTTCAGGTGGGTGGGATACTGGGTTTCCCGCCGCATGACTAAGTAAGAACAAATAATAGTAAATGGACATAAACTTCTTATGTCCATAACTATTCGCACGAGCGATTAATCCGCTCCAAACCAACACCGGAATATTGCTATTTAAATACTCTTCCGATGGGTACCAAACACTACTGTATGACCCCTGTTAGACCCTTCGTACAATACAAAGAGGAATCTCTCCGTTCAGGAACATGCTATGTTAACCAAACTTTCAGAATCTATCAAAGGGACCATGATCTATAAAATACCTTATTAGTGAAAATATGTAACGATTGAGTCGCACGCTACGACTACACAAACTTTACCGTAAATACGCATACCGAGCACCAGCGGGTGCACGCAACAGCGGGTATGCGCACTCACGGGAGAGCGCACGCATGCGCAGCGCGGACCTGAATGAGGTGCAAATATGGCAGTGTGCATAGAGATATTTTTCTGACTTTGACAGTCCACCCTTTGGCAGTCAATAATAACTGCCACCTTCTAAAACATTTCAAAAGGAGAAAAATATATGTCAGGGGTTAATTCATTTCCATGGTTGGGTAAGGGAGGAGAGAGGAGTAGGTGTGAAGAGGGTATGACCTAGTGAGATAGCAGAAGCATGTGTGTATGAGTCCATGTTTGGGGGGTCATGTATCATTGTGCCGTACGTGTTGTAAATCAAGCTTCGAGGTATTGCGAAGTATACATTTGAATTCCTTCTTATCCCGTGGTACGGGTCTGTGGATGGGCTGTCAAACTTTACCGAGCTCTTTTCGGATTTTGAACAAAATGGGGAGCACATTTTAGTTGATGATACATGAATGGGGGAATATGTGATTGCTGATATCTGTGCCTGTATTCCCTATACTATGTGTGTCATTACCTGAGGGTTGTAGAAATGAAGAAAAGACATAATTACGGTAAATGCGGTGGTATTCTATGTCAGGTTAATGTACATCTGTCGGTTGAAGTTTTGTTCGGTATCAGTTGAAAGTCGTCTTCTTTGCGCTGTGTTGCCCATTAGGTGTGAGCAAAAAGCTTTGTCAATGCCATTAGATTTACAAAAAAATGTTGGGCTAGCGTAAGTTTAAGAATTCTAGGGAAACTGGGGATCCATGGCAAAGTTCATCAAATGTCCGTATCTACAGTGGTCAAAACTTCTTCTTTGGTCAATCCGTTGTCTGTATAGCGTCTCGTCAACTTCCTCGTCCAAGGGGGTCTTTTTATCTTGGAGAAAAGCAGAAAAACAGGTGAAAGAAACGGACCGTATAATCGCATTTTCATTACATCATTGTTTCTATCATTGGGTCATAAATCAAATCCAGGTTAATTACAGTTTCCTCACTCCTCAAACTCATTACCCTGGTACGATGTTTGCACTTCATTAAAGCCTGACCGCATCTAAATATCAATCCAATCGATATGACAACACCTAAGATACATAGGAGAAACTTCCCAACATCCATTATGACTCCTTGAGCCCAGTCTCCCAAACCGGAGAACCAATTTCGCGGGTTCAACCATGACACCCAACCAGTCAGCTCATTACCTACAGCAGCAAGAGTGAGATTGTGTTTTCGGCGAAATTCCCACTTCAATTGGAGAATATCGTCCATCTTTTGGTCTATGACCTCGACCGGATCCTCGGTGCTATTCGTGATATACGTGCAACACTTCACGCCATACTGTGTTGCCAATGTAACACAATATCCGCCTGTCACTGCTGTGAGGTAATTAAGAACCATTCTATGCTGCACCAGTTCTGTTTTATAAGCTTGAAGTTCCCTTCCAGTATATCTAAACGTGTCATCATACATTTCAGTGATATTATCTAACAAATTTGCGAGCGCCGATATGTATTTATAATTTAGCACTCCTCTAGCGGTGCGGGTGAAATCTAACGCGATTAAGAATTGAATCCCGGTGGATTCACTTATCAGATCAGAGGCCGGATGCTCTGTCTTCTCTATCAGGTGCCTTTTAACAACGTGCTCGTAATGGGTGTGAGTATAAGGAGCTTGGGCACCACGATGTATGTCTTTCATTTTATCATGTGTTACAGTCATTACTTCAGGCAATACTTTTCCAATATAACACAATCCTTCAGAGTTTGGGGCAAGCCACTTGTACGCCTTTCTCCCGCATATGAAATATGCATCATCGGGGAGAACATATGGGACGGAGAAGGACATAACCATATTACACACCTTCCAGGTGAACTCTCCTAACCCTAATTCTTCCATCTGCTTAATACACGTATCAGGTTGTATGATATGTGCACAGTATCCTGGTGATACTTCTCCAACTCTCGTAATCCTATTTCCTAAGGTGTACCTATACCGGAAAGATTTTCCTCTACTGGCTATGTGGCGTACAAGCTCTGTATCTGTAGGCATTCTATCTGCTCTATGCGAAAAGGTCATGGTGTGGTTACTCCATGACACTTCCCAATTTCCCGGCTTTCTGGGATTGGAGATGTTGAAACATAATAGGGACCTATCCACATGGTATTGGTGGAGCTTCAAACTAGGAGGGCTGGAGATATTAAACCTCCTGTCCACCGGTCTCCCACCATTTAACTCAAGTACCTCCTCTATCGTTAAAGGAAATGGCACTAGCCCTGATTTGCTATGCCCTTGAGGTACTTGAGAGCATACCCAACAATCTGTTTTGTTTAACACATTACCCACTAAGGAGTGATAGTCACTCAATGGATGCCGGTCCATATGGATATTAAAACTGGATTGGCATTTCTTAATGCACCCATCTTCAATGACATTGTTACAGAGCCTACAGATACAGTTTTCCTCAGCTAACAATCCGTCACAATTCCTTCTATGGTCAATGCTATCGGATCGTTTTCTGATACTCGCCTTTGCTTGTTGGTTGGGTTGATCTTGGAAAACTACGCCTCCATCTTTATCATCAGAACCCATTCCAGAACCTCTATCGACCTCCATGGTACTCTCGCCGGAACAGACTGCTCTGGTCAACATCATGGTCAACAGGAAAATCCGGATCACAGTCTCTTGGGGCAAGTCCATCTTATAGGAGGAAACGGAGAAGAATGAGAAGGAGGAAAAAGAAATTTGAGGGAGAGGGGATGGGAAGTGGAGGAAAATAATAAAAGGGAGTGGGGAGTCGACAACAGCTCTCGGTCTTCAAGGCTCAGGTGCCGCCTCAGTCCTCCTGGAACAGACACTCCAGTGATACAACCTCTACCGTCTGTTCCTTATCACGGGACTTCTCTGGATCAGCAACCTTCTTGCAGTGGGATGAATGGACCCAAGTCTCTCTCTCAGCAACCTTCAATGCTGTTGTGCTAGTCAATAAGACCTGGTATGGTCCTTCCCATCTGTCAATAAGGCAACCTGAGCGTAGAAAATTCCGTATCATTACATAATCCCCAGGTTCAATGTCATGACAATTACTATCAGGTAGATCAGGAATCACCAACTTCAGATTATCATTTTGATTCCTTAACTGTTTACTCATGTTAATCAAGTACTTTACAGTTACTTCATTGTTACATTTCAAATCATCCTGAGGGTTAATCATAACATGCGGTTGTCGACCAAACAAGATTTCAAAGGGAGACAGATTAAGAGGGGACCTGGGAGTGGTTCTGATACTGTACAATACAAT
The DNA here is from genome assembly GCF_028390025.1 of Pseudophryne corroboree. NCBI lineage: Eukaryota > Metazoa > Chordata > Amphibia > Anura > Myobatrachidae > Pseudophryne > Pseudophryne corroboree. Next base: position 515,116,042 of record NC_086450.1, on the reverse strand, counting down.
GGGTAAAGCTTCTGGCCATGTCAATCCTGTCTCTGCCATCGCTTTACTCAATTTATTTTTAATAGTGCTGTTCACTCTTTCGACCTTCGCACTCGCCTGTGGACGGTACGGAGTGTGCAGCTTGCTATCAATTCCCATCAATTTACACATTCCTTGAAAGACATCACCTGTAAAATGGGTACCCCTATCACTTTCGATTATTCTAGGGATACCATATCTACATACAAATTCCTGCACAATTTTCTTAGCAGTAAACATAGCGGTATTTGTAGCCGCAGGAAATGCTTCGACCCAATTTGAGAAAACATCTATACAAACAAGTACATATTTCAAATTCCGACAAGGGGGTAATTGTATAAAGTCAATTTGTATTACCTGGAAAGGGCCGCCGGCAGGTGGGATATGGGATGGTTCTGTAGGTATTGCCTTTCCAATATTCTTTCTCAAACAGGTAAGGCATGACATGGCTCTTTTACTCGCATGAGAGGAGAATCCTGGGGCGCACCAATATGCTCTCACCAATTTGCACATCCCCTCCTTGCCTAGATGAGTCAGCCCGTGAGCTGCTTCAGCCAGACATGGAAGATATGCTCTGGGGGCCACTGGTTTACCATGTCCATCCGTCCAGAGTCCTGAGGACTCCTGGCCACATCCCTTTGCCTTCCAGACTGCCTTTTCCTGTGTGGAACACAAATTTTGCATTTCACACAACTTCTGTGTGTTAATGGTATTAAATACCATCAATTGTGTGGTGTCTGTCTGTATGGGGGTAGCAGCTGCTAACTTAGCAGCTTCGTCTGCTCGGCTGTTACCAAGTGATACCGGGTCTTGGCTATATGTGTGTGCTTTACATTTGATAACAGCCACTCTGTCGGGTTCCTGTATCGCTGTTAGAAGCCTTTTTATGTGAGTTGCATGCGCTACCGGTGTACCAGCGGCCGTCATGAAATTTCTGAGACGCCATAGGGCTCCGAAATCATGGACTACCCCGAATGCGTATCTAGAATCGGTGTAGATATTGGCTGACTTACCCTTAGCCAATTCACATGCTCTGGTTAGGGCGACCAGTTCAGCAACCTGGGCTGAGTGAGGTGGGCCTAGCGGTTCCGCTTCTATGGTGTCTTGGTCATCTACGACTGCGTATCCAGTACACAAGTCTCCCGAGTCTGACTGTCTATGACAACTACCGTCCGTGTAGAACGTGAGTTCTGCATCTTCCAGTGGGTTGTCACTGATGTCAGGCCTTGCGGTAAAATTTTGGGTCAAATATTCCATACAATCATGTGTATCTTCCTTTATATTAAATCTTCCTTCCCCATCACTCTCACCTTCCACCCTTTGTGCCTGACCAGGCACACCTGGGAGATACGTTGCAGGATTTAATGCACTGCATCTCCTTATGGTGATGTTTACGGGGGCCATTAGTGCCAATTCCCATCTTGTAAACCTCGCTGATGAGACGTGTCTGGTTTGGGCAGAATTCAATAAGGCTGATACTGCATGTGGCGTATGGATTGTGAGGTTGTGGCCTAGCACGACATCTTCGCTTTTTGTCACTAGCAATGCTATCGCAGCAACGCTTCACAAGCATGTGGGGAGGGATCGCGCTACCGTGTCTAGCTGAGCGCTGTAGTATGCAACTGGCCTACTGGCATCACCGTGTTTTTGGGTTAGTACACCTGCCGCGCAACCAGCACTTTCTGTTCCGTATAGTTCAAAGGGTTTCCCATAGTCTGGCATACCTAATGCTGGTGCCTGCGTTAGGCACTGTTTGAGTCTCTCAAATGCTGCTTCGGACTCGTCTGTATGCGAAATCCTATCAGGTTTGTTTGAGGAGACCATTTCCTGCAAAGGTAACGCCAAAATGGAAAACCCTGGGATCCAATTACGGCAATACCCACACATTCCTAAAAACGTTCTGATCTGTTGCTGGGTTTGTGGCAGAGTCATGTCTCTAATTGCTTGGATTCTATCAGCGGTCAGGTGTCTCAGTCCTTGTGTTAGACAGTGTCCCAAATATTTTACCTTAGTTTGGCATAATTGTAACTTGTCTTTGGACACCTTGTGTCCTGTGTCTGAAAGATGAAACAGGAGCTGTTTCGTATCCTTCAGAGATGCTTCCAGTGAATCTGAACACAGCAGTAAATCGTCCACATACTGTATCAATACTGATCCACTGTCTGGTTGGAAAGACTGTAAACAATCATGCAAAGCCTGAGAAAATATACTTGGACTATCTATGAAACCTTGGGGTAATCGAGTCCACGTGTATTGGACTCCTCTGTATGTAAATGCAAACAAATATTGGCTGTCAGGGTGTAGAGGTACCGAAAAGAAAGCGGAGCAGAGGTCAATAACAGTGAAAAATTTGGCAGTGGGAGGGATTTGCATTAGGATGACAGCTGGATTTGGCACTACGGGGAACTGACTCTCAACTATTTTGTTAATCCCCCTTAGATCTAGAGATGAGCGGGTTCGGTTTCTCTGAATCCGAACCCGCCAGAACTTCATGTTTCTTTTCACGGGTCCGAGCGACTCGGATCTTCCCGCCTTGCTCGGTTAACCCGAGCGCGCCCGAACGTCATCATGACGCTGTCGGATTCTCGCGAGGCTCGGATTCTATCGCGAGACTCGGATTCTATATAAGGAGCCGCGCGTCGCCGCCATTTTCACACGTGCATTGAGATTGATAGGGAGAGGACGTGGCTGGCGTCCTCTCCGTTTAGAATTAGAATAGATTAGAGAGACACTTGATTTACTAATTTTGGGGAGCATTAGGAGCACTCAGTAGTGTACAGTGCAGAGTTTTGCTGATAGTGACCAGTGACCACCACTTTTATTTATAATCCGTTCTCTGCCTGAAAAAAGCGATACACAGCACACAGTGACTCAGTCACATACCATATCTGTGTGCACTGCTCAGGCTCAGGCCAGTGTGCTGCATCATCTATATATATTATATATCTGTCTGACTGCTCAGCTCACACAGCTTATAATTGTGGGGGAGACTGGGGAGCACTACTGCAGTGCCAGTTATAGGTTATAGCAGGAGCCAGGAGTACATAATATTATATTAAAATTAAACAGTGCACACTTTTGCTGCAGGAGTGCCACTGCCAGTGTGACTAGTGACCAGTGACCTGACCACCAGTATATAATATTAGTAGTATACTATCTCTTTATCAACCAGTCTATATTAGCAGCAGACACAGTACAGTGCGGTAGTTCACGGCTGTGGCTACCTCTGTGTCGGCACTCGGCAGCCCGTCCATAATTGTATATACCAGTGACCTAACCGTGGTTTTTTTTTCTTTCTTTATACATACATACTAGTTACGAGTATACTATCTCTTTATCAACCAGTCTATATATTAGCAGCAGACACAGTACAGTGCGGTAGTTCACGGCTGTGGCTACCTCTGTGTCGGCACTCGGCAGCCCGTCCATAATTGTATATACCACCTAACCGTGGTTTTTTTTTCTTTCTTTATACATACATACTAGTTACGAGTATACTATCTCTTTATCAACCAGTCTATATATTAGCAGCAGACACAGTACAGTGCGGTAGTTCACGGCTGTGGCTACCTCTGTGTCGGCACTCGGCAGCCCGTCCATAATTGTATATACCACCTAACCGTGGTTTTTTTTTCTTTCTTTATACATACATACTAGTTACGAGTATACTATCTCTTTATCAACCAGTCTATATATTAGCAGCAGACACAGTACAGTGCGGTAGTTCACGGCTGTGGCTACCTCTGTGTCGGCACTCGGCAGCCCGTCCATAATTGTATATACCACCTAACCGTGGTTTTTTTTTCTTTCTTTATACATACATACTAGTTACGAGTATACTATCTCTTTATCAACCAGTCTATATATTAGCAGCAGACACAGTACAGTGTGGTAGTTCACGGCTGTGGCTACCTCTGTGTCGGCACTCGGCAGCCCGTCCATAATTGTATGTACACTGCAGTGCCACTCCTAGATGGGCCCGGTGTTTGTGTCGGCCACTAGGGTCGCTAATCTTACTCACACAGCTACCTCATTGCGCCTCTTTTTTTCTTTGCGTCATGTGCTGTTTGGGGAGGGTTTTTTGGAAGGGCCATCCTGCGTGACACTGCAGTGCCACTCCTAGATGGGCCCGGTGTTTGTGTCGGCCACTAGGGTCGCTAATCTTACTCACACAGCTACCTCATTGCGCCTGTTTTTTTCTTTGCGTCATGTGCTGTTTGGGGAGGGTTTTTTGGAAGGGACATCCTGCGTGACACTGCAGTGCCACTCCTAGATGGGCCCGGTGTTTGTGTCGGCCACTAGGGTCGCTTATCTTACTCACACAGCGACCTCGGTGCAAATTTTAGGACTAAAAATAATATTGTGAGGTGTGAGGTATTCAGAATAGACTGAAAATGAGTGTAAATTATGGTTTTTGAGGTTAATAATACTTTGGGATCAAAATGACCCCCAAATTCTATGATTTAAGCTGTTTTTTAGTGTTTTTGGAAAAAAACACCCGAATCCAAAACACACCCGAATCCGACAAAAAAAATTCGGTGAGGTTTTGCCAAAACGCGTTCGAACCCAAAACACGGCCGCGGAACCGAACCCAAAACCAAAACACAAAACCCGAAAAATTTCAGGCGCTCATCTCTACTTAGATCCTGCACTAGTCTGTAACCCCTCCCCCCACTATTTTTCACAGGGAAGATGGGACTATTAGCAGTGCTGGACGTTCTTACCAGAATGCCCTGTTGTAGCAAGCGCTCTATTACTGGGTAAACTCCTAACTCCACCTCTGGCTTCAGAGGGTACTGTGGGATTTTTGGAGCTATCCTACCATCTTTTACTTGTACAACTACTGGAGCTACGTTTGCCATTAATCCAGTGTCTTGTCCGTCTTTTGTCCAAAGTGACTCTGGTATCTGAGATGTCATCTCTTCTATTTGGGATGGATTCCTATTTGTCATAATGGTATGTGACATTAATTTTGATGGGGAGTCTAACATGTCTCGCACTTCCTGAGCGTGTTTCTCAGGTATGTCCAAGAATACACCTTCAGGAGTACAATAAATGACGCACCCCATTTTACACAGTAAGTCTCTTCCCAGGAGATTGGTTGGTGCCGATGCAGCCAGCAAAAAGGAATGCTTGGTATGCAAAGGCCCTATTGTAATCTCGGCTGGTTTGCTAACAGGGTAGTGCTGGACTACTCCTGTTACTCCCATGGCTGGAATTGTCCTACCAGTGGTTCTCATGCCCACTGTCGAATTTATCACTGACTTGGCCGCCCCTGTGTCTACAAGAAAGTTTAAAGTTTTACCAGCTACATTAATTGCGATCTCGGGTTCACTTCCAAGGTTGGCAATTAATTTTACTGGCTGCAGATTACAGGTATGGCCACACCCCTATTGGGTATGGTGACCTTCCTGAATCCCGCTGGCAGCAACTACTTGTGAGGGAGTTAGCTGGGAACTACCAGAGGCGTGCCAGTCTCTGTTCGGGGGATACCTTTTTGTTTCCCCTGTATGTGGCTCATAACTCCGTTTCTGTGGACCCCGATCCCAATGTCGTGTGTCGTGTCGTTGTCTAGGGGGTTGGTATGAGTTTCGTGGATTCTTTACTCTACAATCTCGTGCCATGTGTCCCTGTTTGTGACAAGAATAACAAGTAACCATACTTGACTTACCCACAGGATTTGGTGATACAAACAAAGGCTGCCTTGTGGTCAGAGCCTGTATACTTACTGACATTAATTTATCACCTTGTTGTTCCCTGTGTCTGGTGATGTTTCTATCGTGATCAATAGCAGCCTCTCTCAAAGTAGCCACAGACAGACCTCGCCAACATGGTTGCGTGGTCTGTACCCTAGTCTTCAATGACTCTTTTAAACCATCCATCAGTACCGATACTGCTACTTCTCGATGGTTTGTGTCTGTTTTAATGTCCTCTATACCTGTGTATTTTGCCATTTCTAATAATGCTCTGTGAAAATACTCTGCAGCTGTCTCTGACTCCTTCTGTTTAATGGAGAATATCTTATTCCATTTAGCTACTGCTGGGAAATACTCTTTTAGCTGCAAGTTTATTCTTTTCACATTATCTTGGTTGTACACATCTGTAAGAAGTACATCATGATCTAGTCCGCAATCAGCTAAAAATTGAGTTGCGTCGACATTTGAGGGTAAACATGCTCTCAGCAATATCTGCCAGTCTTTATTGTTGGGCTCTACAGTGTTACCTAAGTCTCTGATGTATTTTTGACTGGCAACTAAATCTTTTCTAGGGTCAGGAAATTCAGACACTATGGTCCTTAATTCCATTCGGGAAAATGGGGTGTACATGGCAATGTTCCTAATGGGAGTGGCTCCTGATGTGTCTGTTTTCCCATTTGGCACTGCTATTACTCTAACAGGTGTAATTCTAACAACCTCATTCTGTGTAGATTCTACAGGCTGTGGTGAAATAGTTTCAGCATAATGCATGGTGCCGTACTTACCAGTTGATACGACCTCACCTATCCCTCCGCTAGGGGCCTTTACTAATCTCGTGGGTGGAGCTGTGCCTACTGTGGTCTCTGCTATGGTGGCTGCTAGAGAGAGCGCTGAAATCGTTGCCGATTCGTCCTCTTGATCACACTCCTGAGGAAAGTTCAAAACAGGGTACAACTTGCACGGGTTAATACTTGCATGGGTTAATGGGTTAACATTATCATTAACATTTACACAGTTACTAAGTGATTTTGTGTTACACCTTAGTGCGTCTTTCTCCGCAATCAACTTCTCTCCTGATATATATGGTGGCGGTGGGGCCGTGGCAATCAGTTTTCTGTTAGAGCCAGATCCCGCCGCCTGAGCCAAACCTCTCTGTATCTCACCTTCCTGTTGCCACAACTGTAAATAATCATAATGCTGAATTCGTCTCTTTGTTGATTTTATGAGACATATCCTCCTCCTTAAATTTTGTAACACTTCTGAGCTGAAGCTCCCTACTCTTGGGAATTTCTCCCCGTCATGTACAGTCATTCTCTCCCATTCATCACATAAAGTTTCTGTGTGACTTCCGTATTTCTCACACATTATATACCTGGCCCACCCAATTGGTCGGACCACGGAATCAACCCGAACCGAGGTTGATCGCCCCCTACCTGAACAAGTGGCCCCCATAGTTCGAAAGTGTTGCTTTATTTAGCCAACCCTTACGCAAAACCAAATGTCCACAATAGGCTGACGGTGGCGGTTTACCGAGTACCCCACTCACTCGCCCACGCCGACCAATACGACCTGATCACACCGATATGGTGCTGGCGTACTCGACCTAGGGCCCCTGCGACCTGAACCTCTATTTACTGGAACCTGCGAGGGTTATCCGAAGAACACTTACTCTTTCCAGTAACTATTGGTTGCTGGATAGTTCCTGAGTGAGCAGCAAACTTCCCTTAAAATAAAAAAAATTACACAAATCACGTTAGAGTGTACAAATAGCGTTTGTGACCCCTTTACTCTAATGGTATTAGGTCAGATTACTAACTAGTGTACACAATTACGTGCGGTCCAATCGTTCAGTACACAAACAACTAAGCTTATGTACGGAAAGACCAATGGAATCGAAAATTACGGCTGCGAATTCCTTCAGCCAGAGCTTATATGGCCTATATGGGTGTTGCACCAACCCTTTTCGGTGTTGTGCCTGTGAACTGTATAGCGGACTTCCTTGTCGGCTGTACCTGGACCTCCTGGTCTGCTATGACCTCCTGGTCTTGTTACAGTACGACCTCCTGGTCTTGTTACAGTATGACCTCCTGGTCTGCTATACTCTAATGCTCAAAATTGTATATTTAACCAGGGATGCCTCCCTAGCCACCGTGCACGTCACTTACACGCATGTACCTCACGAGTACTCGACTTTTCTTGTGGTTCAACCTTTAAAAATTGTAAAAACACTCACTCATCACATGTACACTTTTGTTTCTATTTCTATTTCTGCGCAGAAATTTTTCTTTAGATCAGGTGTGTTACCAATTAGGAGCAGGATCTGTTAATTAAATTTCGGACACCCAAAAATAGACTTGCGTTATTTCTCGCCTCGCGTTATTTATCGCTTTGCGTTAAAAATCAACTTATCGTGACTTGAGCTACGTGGGCGTAACCGGACGCTCCGTTGCGTAATATACGCTGCGTGCGTCGGCCTTTGGATTGCGTACGCAAGTCTTTGTTATAGACACGTATACGCAAAGCAAAGATCCACCGTAACACAATTTATACTTTTATCAATGTAGATGATCCTTGATCATCTACCACACAACACACTGACTTCGCCTTATCTCCCAGGCAAAACTGTGTGTTTGTCTATCCTTTAACTATGTTATCTATTCTTAAACTATGAAATAACGGCAACTCTCTTTTAGCACTTTTATCAACTATAAAACTGGCAGACAGGAGAGTGATATACGAAAATGAAAAAGAAAAAGAAATGCAGATATATATATGTGTGCGTGCGTGTGTACGCAAGACAGAAAAATAAACAGTTTTAAAAGGCACTAGCGTTTTGTTCTTACCTCCGGTTCCCGGATTCCTTCAGCACTCTTTACTTAAGCGAAGCAGACGCTTATCCTGTCAGCACTACGAGGGATACAACCTCCCGCCCTTTGCTGAGGGATAATGTCTGCTGATCTACCTAGTGCAGATATGTGAAGGACGGGCGAGCCGCCAATTGATAAAGCTAAATATTTATCGTATATAAAACACTTTAAGAGGTCTAAGAACACTGTACGCTATCTACGTAAGAAGTACCGTAAGGGTACGCAAGTTGTGTAGCGATCGCTCAACCGTAGTCGAGACGCTCAAGCGTCACGTTCGCTTACGGCCCAGTGATCACAGGCAGGCACGCTATTGGCTGCCGACTAACGTAATGATTTGCTATAGCGTAGCGTACGCTCGGGACCACGAGGAGATCACCAGCGGTGCAGACGCTTACAACGTTTAAACCTTTATATCTATACCTTTAACAATGAGATACACAGTATACCTTAGTGTAGAGACAGAGTGTAAGTGCAACCTGGTGTAACCTGATTAACTACAAAGCTGCTTGAGCGTCACCGATGCTCAGAGAATACTTAACACTATAAAGAATACACAGATACCTGGGCTTAGGGTCCAAAACCTATTATATGTATTTTAACTATTATACTTGCAAAAGGAATCACAGTACAAATGATACACTACAATATAACATAAACCAACTAACCAGATAACTACACTGGAAATACAATACAATACAATTAAAGGAAAATACGAGAGAAAGAGTAGAGAGAGAGAGAGATGGCTCACAGTAAGACAATATGATTACGGAGAAAACTTACGCACAAGGGGAACGATCGCATGCGCCTCGATATCCAGCTCCCGATTATCAGCAATGAGAACCGTTGATGAGAGTGAATCTGGATATGGTCGGCCTGCCTATTTATGCCCCACACACAATACAATTCAATGGTCCCTACAATCTCATTGTCCATTGGACACAGGAATTCGGCTTCGCATTATAACAAAAGGTCATAGGTTGATTCATACAGGTGGGCTGTGACTGTTTCCAACTGTTCAGGTGGGTGGGATACTGGGTTTCCCGCCGCATGACTAAGTAAGAACAAATAATAGTAAATGGACATAAACTTCTTATGTCCATAACTATTCGCACGAGCGATTAATCCGCTCCAAACCAACACCGGAATATTGCTATTTAAATACTCTTCCGATGGGTACCAAACACTACTGTATGACCCCTGTTAGACCCTTCGTACAATACAAAGAGGAATCTCTCTGTTCAGGAACATGCTATGTTAACCAAACTTTCAGAATCTATCAAAGGGACCATGATCTATAAAATACCTTATTAGTGAAAATATGTAACGATTGAGTCGCACGCTACGACTACACAAACTTTACCGTAAATACGCATACCGAGCACCAGCGGGTGCACGCAACAGCGGGTATGCGCACTCACAGGAGAGCGCACGCATGCGCAGCGCGGACCTGAATGAGGTGCAAATATGGCAGTGTGCATAGAGATATTTTTCTGACTTTGACAGTGTGCTGCTAGATGGTGCGCCCTCAGTGCATTTGCGCTGTGGGCAAGGCACCATTAGCGCACACCTAATTACGGCCCTGAATCCTAGTATCTGTATGTTTGGGTTGGACCTTGAGGAAACACACTCAGTCATAATATATAAATACGTCCTATGGCCCTCATTCCGAGTTGATCGCCCGCTGCCGTTTTTCGCAGCACAGCGACCAGGTGAAAAAAACGGCATTTATGCGCATGGTACGCAGCGCGCCGCGCATGCGCTAAGTGCTTTCACACAAAAGTTTGCAGTTTTACAGAAGCTCGAGAGATCGTAGTGTGATTGACAGGAAGTGGGTGTTTCTGGGCGGCAACTCTACGTTTTCAGGGAGTGTGCTAAACAACGCAGGCGTGCCAGGCAAAAACGCAGGAGTGTCTGTAGAAACGGGGGAGTGGCTGGCCGAACGCAGGGCGTGTTTGTGACGTCAAACCAGGAACTAAACGGACTGCAGTTATCGCAGTGTAGGAGTAGGTCTGGAGATACTCAGAAATGGCATGAAATTTCCTGTGCACTTCTGCTAAGCTAAGATACACTCCCAGAGGGCGGCGGCCTAGCGTGTGCAATGCCGCTAAAAGCAGCTAGCGAGCGATCAACTCGGAATGAGGGCCAATGTCTCACTACTTTAGCAGAAGTTATTATAGTGAGGGTTTGGTTCTCAGCTGACTTCCCTAATATCTGCCAAGGGAGAGCGTTGGTAAACGATGTGGCCAGACATGAGAGGGACATGTATAATACACGCCGATCTACTTCTAAGTGTATGGAGAAATGGGATCGCTGGTGCAGCTCTAGGCTGGGCAGGCCTGGACTATGTACGTAGATTATTCTATTTTACTGCAGATGATAGCGATGTTTATAAATGATGTCGCAACGCACGCAAACTCAGATTTTATTCAATATGTTTATTTATTGATGGCAAATGTTACAGTTAATGTTACTGGTTCTTTTTTTGTAATGTTTTGTATGTTACAAAATTCAATAAAAAATTATATAATAAAAAAAATACACACACTAACACATACTGTACACTAATACATATACTAACACATATACTAATACACACACTAACACATACACTAAAACAAACACTAACACATACATACACACAAACACACACTAACACATTGACTAATACACACACTAACATGTACACTAATACACATACTAACACACTACCACATACACTAATACACACACTAACACATACACACACTAACACATACACTAATACACATATTAACACATACAATAATACACACACTACCACATACACTAATACACACACTAACACTAACACATACACTAATACACACACTAACACATACTGTACACTAATACATATACTAACACATATACTAATACACTAAAACAAACACTAACACATACATACACACAAACACACACTAACACATTGACTAATACACACACTAACATGTACACTAATACACATACTAACACTCTACCACATACACTAATACACACACTAACACATACACACACTAACACATACACTAATACACATATTAACACATACAATAATACACACACTACCACATACACTAATACACACACTAACACTAACACATACACTAATACACACACTAACACATACATACACACACACACACACTAACACATACACTAATACACACGCTAACACATACATACACACACTAACACATACACTAATACTCACATTAACACATATACACACTAACACTAATACACTAACACATACACATACACTAATACACACACTAACACATACATACATACTACATACACTAATACACACACTAACACATACATACATACATACTAACACATACATACACACACTAACACATACACTAATACACACTAACACATACAATAATTCACACACTAACACATACACTAATACACACACTAACACATACATACGTACATACACACACACACACTAACACATACACTAATGCACACACTAACACATACATACATACATACATACACACACACACTAACACATACACTAATACACACACTAACACATACAATAATTCACACACTAACACATACACTAATACACACACTAACACATACAATAATTCACACACTAACACATACACTAATACACACACTAACACATACATACACACACTAACACATACACTAATGCACACACTAACACATACATACATACATACATACATACATACATACACACTAACACATACACTAATACACACACTAACACATACAATAATTCACACACTAACACATACACTAATACACACACTAACACATACAATAATTCACACACTAACACATACACTAATACACACACTAACACATACAATAATTCACACACTAACACATACACTAATACACACACTAACACATACATACACACACTAACACATACACTAATGCACACACTAACACATACATACATACATACATACATACATACATACATACACACTAACACATACACTAATACACACACTAACACATACAATAATTCACACACTAACACATACACTAATACACACACTAACACATACATACACACACTAACACATACACTAATACACACACTCACAAATACATTAATACACACACTAACACATATACACACTAACACATACACTAATACACACACTAACATAAACACACTAACACATACAATATTACACACACTAACATACACTAATACACACACTAACACATACACACACACATTCACTAATACATACACACACTAACACATACACTAATACACATACTAACACATACACACACTAACAAATGCACTAATACACACACTAACACATACACTAATACACACACTAACACATACACTAATACACACACTAACACATACACACACTAATACATACACACACTAACACCTACACACACACACACACACACACACACACACACACACACAAATACACACACTAACACATACACACACTAACACCTACACACTAACACATACACTAATACACATGCTAACACATACATACAAACACTAACACATACACTAATACACAAGCTAACACATACACTAAGACACACACTAACATATTCCATAACACATACACACTTCATGTGCTCAAATCTATATGTGACTTTATCAGTGTTTCTCTAACGTCCTAAGTGGATGCTGGGGACTCCGTCAGGACCATGGGGTTTAGCGGCTCCGCAGGAGACAGGGCACAATAATAAAAGCTTTAGGATCAGGTGGTGTGCACTGGCTCCTCCCCCTATGACCCTCCTCCAAGCCTCAGTTAGATTTTTGTGCCCGGCCGAGAAGGGTGCAATCTAGGTGGCTCTCCTGAGCTGCTTAGAATAAAAGTTTAAGTTAGGTTTTTTATTTTCAGTGAGTCCTGCTGGCAACAGGCTCACTGCTAATATAGCCCTTGAGGCTATATGGATGTATTTAACCCCTGCCAGATCTCACAAACTCCGGGAGAAGAGCCCGCCGTTTTAGGGGGCGGGGCCTATTCTCCTCAGCACACGGCGCCATTTTCCTGCTCAGCTCTGCTGTGAGGAAGGCTCCCAGGCTCTCCCCTGCACTGCACTACAGAAACAGGGTTAAAACAGAGAGGGGGGGCACTTATTTGGCGATATGATTACATATGTGAAAATGCTATAAGGGAAAACACTTGTATAAGGGGTTGTCCCTGTATAATTATAGCGTTTTTGGTGTGTGCTGGCAAACTCTCCCTCTGTCTCCCCAAAGGGCTAGTGGGGTCCTGTCCTCTATCAGAGCATTCCCTGTGTGTGTGCTGTGTGTCGGTACGTGTGTGTCGACATGTAGGAGGACGATGTTGGTGAGGAGGCGGAGCAAATTGCCTGTATTGGTGATGTCACTCTCTAGGGAGTCGACACCGGAATGGATGGCTTATTTAGGAATTACGTGATAATGTCAACACGATGCAAGGTCGGTTGACGACATGAGACGGCCGGCAAATAAATTAGTACCTGTCCAGGCGTCTCAGACACCGTCAGGGGCTTGTAAAAACGCCCATTTACCTCAGTTGGTCGACACAGACACAGACACGGACACTGACTTCAGTGTCGACGGTGAAGAAACAAACGTATTTTCCTTTAGGGCCACACGTTACATGTTAAGGGCAATGAAGGAGGTGTTATATATTTCTGATACTACAAGTACCACAAATAAGGGTATTATGTAGGGTGGGAATAATCTACTTGTAGTTTTTCCTGAATCAGATAAATTAAAGTGTGTGATGATACGTGGGTTTCCTCCGATAGAAAATTATTGGAGGTATACCCTTTCCCGCCAGAAGTGAGGGCGAGTTGGGAAACACACCTTAGGGTGGATAAGGCGCTCACATGCTTATAAAAACAAGTGGCGTTACCGTCTCCAGATACGGCCGCCCTCAAGGAGCCAGCTGATAGGAAGCTGAAAAATATCCTAAAAAGTATATACACACATACTGGTGTTATACTACGACCAGCAATCGCCTCAGCCTGGATGTGCAGCGCTGGGGGGTCTTGGTCGGATTTCCTGACTGAAAATATTGATACCCTTGACAGGAACAATATTTTATTGACTATAGAGCATTTTAAGGATGCATTTCTATATATGCGAGATGCGCAGAGGTATATTTGCATTCTGGCATCAAGAGTAGATGTGATGTCCATATCTGCCAGACGATGTTTATAGACACGACAGTGGTCAGGTGATGCAGATTCCAGACGGCACATGGAAGTATTGCCGTATAAAGGGGCGGTCCATCGGACCTGGTGGCCATGGCAACAGCTGGAAAATCCACTTTTGTTACCCCAAGTCACATCTCAGCAGAAAAGGACACAGTCTTTTCAGTCTCAGTCCTTTCGTACCCATAAAGGCAGGCGGGCAAAAGGCCAGTCATATCTGCCCAGGGTTAGAGGAAAGGGAAGAAGACTGCAGCAGGCAGCCCATTCCCAGGAACAGAAGTCCTCCACAGCTTCTGCCAAGTCCGCAGCATGACGCTGGGGCCATACAAGCGGACTCAGGTGCGGTGGGGGGTCATCTCAAGAGTTTCAGCACGCAGTGGGCTCACTCGCAAGTGGACTCCTGGATCCTACACGTAGTATCCCAGGTGTACATTGGAAATTCGAGACGTCTTCCCCTCACAAGTTCCTGAAGTCTGCTTTACCAACGTCTCCCTCCGACAGGGAGGCAGTATTGGGAAAAAATTCACAGGCTGTATTCCCAGCAGGTGATAATCAAAGTACCCCTCCTACAACAAGGGAAGGGGTATTATTCCACACTATATTGTGGTACTGAAGCCAAACGGCTCGGTGAGATCTAAAAGATTTGAACAATTACATACAAGGGTTCAAATCAAGATGGAGTCACTCAGAGCAGTGATAGCGAACCAGGACGATATGGTGTCACTGGATATCAGGGACGCTTACCTACATGTCCAAATTTTGCCCTTCTCACCAAGGGTATCTCAGGTTCGTGGTACAGAACTGTCACTATCAGTTCAGACGCTGCCGTTTGGATTGTCCACGGCACCCCGGGTCTTTACCATGGTAATGGCCGAAATGATGATTCTTCCTAAAAGAAATATGGACGCTTTCCTGATAAGGGCAAGGTCCAGAGAACAGTTGGCGGTCGGAGTAGCACTATCTCAAGTAGTTCTACGACAGCACGAGTGGATTCTAAATATTCCAAAATCGCAGCTTTTTCCGACGACACGTCTAATGTTCCTAGGAATGATTCTGGACACAGTCCAGAAAAGGATGTTTTCTCCCGGAGAAGGAGGCCAGGGAGTTATCCGAGCTAGTCAGGAACCTCCTAAAACCAGGAAAAGTATCAGTGCATCATTGCACAAGGGTCCTGTGAAAAATGGTGGTTTCTTACAAAGCGATCCCATTCGGTAGATTTCACGCAAGAACCTTTCAGTGGAATCTGCTGGGAAAATGGTCCGGATCGCATCTTCAGATGCATCAGCGGATAACCCTGTCTCCAAGGACAAGGGTGTTTTCTTCTGCGGTGGCTGCAGAGTGCTCATCTATGAAAGGGCCGCAGATTCGACATTCAGGACTGGGTCCTGGTGACCACGGATGCCAGCCTGAGTGGCTGGGGAGCAGTCACACAAGGGAAAAAAATTCCAGGGAGTGTGATCAAGTCTGGAGACTTCTCTCCACATAAATATACTGGAGCTAAGGGCAATTTACAAGGCTCTAAGCTTAGCAAGACCTCTGCTTCAAGGTCAGCCGGTATTGATCCAGTGGGACAACATCACGGCAGTCGCCCACGTAAACAGACAGGGCGGCACATGAAGCAGGAGGGAAATGGCAGAAACTGCAAGGATTCTTCGCTGGGCGAAAAATCATGTGATAACACTCTCAGCAGTGTTAATTCCGGGAGTGGAAAACTGGGAAGCAGACTTCCTCAGCAGGCATAACCTCCACCCGGGAGAGTGGGGACTTCAGCGGGAAGTCTTCCACATGATTGTAAACCGTTGGGAAAAACCAAAAGGTGGACATGATGGCGTCCCGCCTGACAAAAAACTAGACAGATATTGCGCCAGGTCAAGGGACCCTCAGGCAATAGCGGTGGACGCTCTGGTAACACTGTGGGTGTACCAGTCAGGGTATGTGTTCCCTCCTATGCATCTCATACCAAAAGTACTGAGAATCATAAGAAGGAGATGAGTAAGAACGATACTCGTGGTTCCGGATGGGTCAAGAAGGACTTGGTACCCGGAACTTCAAGAGATGCTCACGGAAGAACCGTGGCCTCTACCTTTAAGAGAGGACCTGCTCCAGCAGGGGCCTTGTCTGTTCCAAGACTTACCGCGGCTGCGTTTGACGGCATGGCAGTTGAACGCCGGATCCTGAAAGGGCATTCCAGATGAAGTCATCCCTACCCTGGTCGAAGCCAGGAAGGATGTAACTGCAAAACATTTTCACCGCATTTGGCGAAAATATGTTGCGTGGTGTGAGGCCAAGAAGGTCCCTACAGAGGAATTCCAACTGGGTCGTTTCCTACATTTCCTGAAAACAGGACTGTCTATGGGCCTAAAATTAGGGTCCATTAAGGTTCAAATTTCGACCCTGTCGAATTTCTTCCAGAAAGAACTGGCTTCAGTGCCTGAAGTTCAGACGTTTGTAAAAGGGGTACTGCATATACAGCCTCCTTTTGTGCCCCCAGTGGCACCTTGGGTTCTCAATGTTGTTTTGAGTTTCCTAAAGTCACATTGGTTTGATCCACTCACCACTGTGGAATTAAAATATTTCACATGGAAGGTGAAGATTCTATTAGCCCTGGCTTCAGCCAGGCGTGTGTCAGAATGGGCGGCTTTATCATATAAAAGCCCTTACTTAATTTTTCATTCTGACAGGGCAGAATTGAGGACTCGTCCTCAATTTCTCCTTAAGGTGTTTTCTGTTTTTCACATGAACCAACCTATTGTGGTACCTGCGGCTACTAGGGACTTGGAGGACTCCAAGTTACTTGACGTTGTCAGGGCCCTGAAAATATATGTTTCCAGGACGACTGGAGTCAGAAAATCTGACTCGCTGTTTAGCCTGTATGCACCCAACAAGATGGGTGTTCCTGCTTCTAAGCAGACGATTGCTCGCTGGATTTGTAGTACAATTCAGCTTGCACATTCTGTGGCAGGCTTGCCACAGCCAAAATTAGTAAAAGCCCATTCCACAAGGAAGTGGGCTCATCTTGGGCGGCTGCCCGAGGGGTCTCGGCTTTACAACTTTGCCGAGCTGCTACTTGGTCAGGGGCACACCCTGACTGAGGAGGACCTGGAGTTCTCTCATTCGGTGCTGCAATGTCATCCGCACTCTCCCGCCCGTTTGGGAGCTTTGGTATAATCCCCATGGTCCTGACGGAGTCCCCAGCATCCACTTAGGACGTTAGAGAAAATAAGAATTTACTTACCGATAATTCTATTTCTCGTAGTCCGTAGTGGATGCTGGGCGCCCATCCCAAGTGCGGATTGTCTGCAATACTTGTACATAGTTATTGTTACAAAAATCGGGTTATTCTTGTTGTGAGCCATCTTTTCAGAGGCTCCTTCGTTGTTATCATACTGTTAACTGGGTTCAGCTCACAGGTTGTACGGTGTGATTGGTGTGGCTGGTATGAGTCTTACCCGGGATTCAATATCCTTCCTTATTATGCACGCTCGTCCGGGCACAGTATCCTAACTGAGGCTTGGAGGAGGGTCATAGGGGGAGGAGCCAGTGCACACCACCTGATCCTAAAGCTTTTATTATTGTGCCCTGTCTCCTGCGGAGCCGCTAAACCCCATGGTCCTGACGGAGTCCCCAGCATCCACTACGGACTACGAGAAATAGAATTATCGGTAAGTAAATTCTTATTTTTTATTTCTCCGATTTCACGTTGGTAAGATATAAATAGATCCGGTCTGTGAAACGCGTTTCTGCTCTCATTTCCCGGGGTAATTCCTGCTCGCCTCCTCACACACATCACACAGGTCCTGAACGTACTGCTGTATCTGTGAGAGACCAATAGTGGTGTCACTATAGTGAGTGATGCCTCTCCCTCACTCCTATCCCACCTGCCTGTGCCTCTCCCTCACTCCTATCCCACCTGCCTGTGCCTCTCCCTCACTCCTATCCCACCTGCCTGTGCCTCTCCCTCACTCCTATCCCACCTGCCTGTGCCTCTCCCTCACTCCAATCCCCCCCACCTGCCTGTGCCTCTCCCTCACTCCAATCCCCCCCACCTGCCTGTGCCTCTCCCTCACTCCTATCCCACCTGCCTGTACCTCTCCCTCACTCCTATCCCACCTGCCTGTACCTCTCCCTCACTCCTATCCCACCTGCCTGTGCCTCTCCCTCACTCCTATCCCACCTGCCTGTGCCTCTCCCTCACTCCTATCCCACCTGCCTGTGCCTCTCCCTCACTCCTATCCCACCTGCCTGTACCACTCCCTCACTCCAATCCCACCTGCCTGTGCCTCTCCCTCACTTCTAACCCACCTCTCTCCCCCGCCTGCCTGTGCCTCTCCCTCACTCCTATCCCCCCTCTCTCCCCCACCTGCCTGTGCCTCTCCCTCACTCCTATCCCACCTCTCTCCCCCGTATGCCTGTGCCTCTCCCTCACTCCTATCCCATCTCTCCCCCCCCGCATGCCTGTGCCTTTCCATCACTCCTATCCCACCTCCCCCCGTATGCCTGTGCCTCTCCCTCACTCCTATCCCACCTCTCTCCCCCCGAATGCCTGTGCCTCTCCCTCACTCCTATCCCATCTCTCTCCCCCTGTATGCCTGTGCCTCTCCCTCACTCCTATCCCACCTCTCTCCCCTGTATGCCTGTGCCTCTCCCACTCCTATCCCATCTCTCTCCCCCATATGCCTGTGCCTCTCCCTCACTCCTATCCCATCTCCCCCTGTATGCCTGTGCCTCTCCCTCACTCCTATCCCACCCCTCTCCCCGTATGCCTGTGCCTCTCCCTCACTCCTATCCCATCTCCCCCCGTATGCCTGTGCATCTCCCTCACTCCTATCCCACCTCTCTCCCCGTATGCCTGTGCCTCTCCCTCACTCCTATCCCACCTCTCTCCCCCCGTATGCCTGTGCCTCTCCCTCACTCCTATCCCACCTCTCTCCCCACCGTATGCCTGTGCCTCTCCCTCACTCCTATCCCACCTCTTTCCCCGTATGCCTGTGCCTCTCCCTCACTCCTATCCCACCTCTTTCCCCCTGCCTACACGTGCCTCTCCCTCACTCCTATCCCACCTCTCTCCCCCCCAGTATGCCTGTGCTTCTCCCTCACTCCTATCCCACCTCTCCCCCCGTATGCCTGTGCCTCTCCCTCACTCCTATCCCACCTCTCTCCCCCTGCCTACACGTGCCTCTCCCTCACTCCTATCCCACCTCTCTCCCCCCCAGTATGCCTGTGCTTCTCCCACACTACTATCCCACCTCTCTCCCCGTATGCCTGTGCCTCTCCCTCACTCCTATCCCACCTCTCTCCCCCCTTATGCCTGTGCCTCTCCCTCACTCCTATCCTAACTCTCTCCCCACCATATGCCTGTGCCTCTCCCTCACTCCTATCCCACCTCTCTCCCCCTGCCTACATGTGCCTCTCCCTCACTCCTATCCCACCTCCCCCCGTATGCCTGTGCCTCTCCCTCACTCCTATCCCATCTCTCTCCCCCTGTATGCCTGTGCCTCTCCCTCACTCCTATCCCACCTCTCTCCCCGTATGCCTGTGCCTCTCCCTCACTCCTATCCCACCTCTCTCCCCCCGTATGCCTGTGCCTCTCCCTCACTCCTATCCAACCTCTCTCCCCACCGTATGCCTGTGCCTCTCCCTCACTCCTATCCCACCTCTCTCCCCACCGTATGCCTGTGCCTCTCCCTCACTCCTATCCCACCTCTCTCCCCCTGCCTACATGTGCCTCTCCCTCACTCCTATCCCACCTCCCCCCGTATGCCTGTGCCTCTCCCTCACTCCTATCCCATCTCTCTCCCCCTGTATGCCTGTGCCTCTCCCTCACTCCTATCCCACCTCTCTCCCCGTATGCCTGTGCCTCTCCCTCACTCCTATCCCACCTCTCTCCCCCGTATGCCTGTGCCTCTCCCTCACTCCTATCCCACCTCTCTCCCCCTGTATGCCTGTGCCTCTCCCTCACTCCTATCCCATCTCTCTCCCCCATATGCCTGTGCCTCTCCCTCACTCCTATCCCATCTCCCCCCGTATGCCTGTGCCTCTCCCTCACTCCTATCCCACCCCTCTCCCCGTATGCCTGTGCCTCTCCCTCACTCCTATCCCATCTCGCCCCGTATGCCTGTGCATCTCCCTCACTCCTATCCCACCTCTCTCCCCGTATGCCTGTGCCTCTCCCTCACTCCTATCCCACCTCTCTCCCCCCGTATGCCTGTGCCTCTCCCTCACTCCTATCCCACCTCTTTCCCCCTGCCTACACGTGCCTCTCCCTCACTCCTATCCCACCTCTCTCCCCCCCAGTATGCCTGTGCTTCTCCCTCACTCCTATCCCACCTCTCTCCCCCGTATGCCTGTGCCTCTCCCTCACTCCTATCCCACCTCTCTCCCCCCGTATGCCTGTGCCTCTCCCTCACTACTATCCAACCTCTCTCCCCGTATGCCTGTGCCTCTGCCTCACTCCTATCCCACCTCTCTCCCCCCTAATGCCTGTGCCTCTCCCTCACTCCTATCCTATCTCTCCCCACCGTATGCCTGTGCCTCTCCCTCACTCCTATCCCACCTCTCTCCCCCTGCCTACATGTGCCTCTCCCGTCCTATCCCACCTCTCTCCCCCCCGTATGCCTGTGCTTCTCCCTCACTCCTATCCCACCTCTCTCCCCCGTATGCCTGTGCCTCTCCCTCACTCCTATCCCAACTCTCTCCCCGTATGCCTGTGCCTCTCCCACTCCCATCCCATCTCTCTCCCCCATATGCCTGTGCCTCTCCCTCACTCCTATCCCATCTCCCCCCCGTATGCCTGTGCCTCTCCCTCACTCCTATCCCACCCCTCTCCCCGTATGCCTGTGCCTCTCCCCAGTGGCGGAACAAGCAAGCGGTGGGCCCAGGTGCGACAAAATGCTTTGGGCCCCCCCCATCCAAGTACACCCCGGGGGCAGTGCGCGCCGTAGGCGCGCGCAAAAATACATAGTGGCGTGGATTCGTGGGGAAGGGGTGTGGCCACAAAATAATACCAACACAGTAGTCTCCATTATTCAAATTACGCCGCACAGTAGCACCACTACACCAGGTAGAGACCCTTTTACACCTTACAGCGAACAGATTCCTCTTTTTACACATTACAGCAGACAGCGTGCCCTTTTTACACATAACGGCAGACAGCGTGCCCTTTTTACACATAACGGCAGACCGCGTGCCCTTGTTACACATTACGGCAGACAGCGTGCCCTTTTTACACATTACGGTAGACAGCGTGCCCTTGTTACACATTACGGCAGACAGCGTGCCCTTGTTACACATTACGGCAGACAGCGTCCCCATTTTTACACATTACGGCAGGCAGATTCCTCCTTTTTACACATAGCAGCAGGCAGATTCCCCATTTTTACACATAGCGTCAGGCAGCCCCCCTTTTTTACACATTACGGCAGGCAGATTCCCCATTTTTACACATAGCGTCGGGCAGATTACCCCTTTTTACACATAACGGCAGACCGCGTGCCCTTGTTACACATTACGGCAGACAGCGTGCCCTTTTTACACATTACGGCAGACAGCGTGCCCTTGTTACACATTACGGCAGACAGCGTCCCCATTTTTACACATTACGGCAGGCAGATTCCCCTTTTTACACATAGTGGCAGGCAGTCCCCCCTTTTTACACATTGCGGCAGGCAGTCCCCCCTTTTTACACAGTGCGGCAGGTAGTCCCCCCTTTTTACACATTGCGGCAGGCAGGCACAAGAAAGAAAGAAGGAAAGAAAAAGAAAGAAAGAAAGAAAGAAAGAAAGAAAGAAAGAAAGAAAGAAAGAAAGAAAGAAAGAAAGAAAGAAAGAAAGAAAGAAAGAAAGAAAGAAAGAAAGAAAGAAAGAAGAATTATACTTACCCTCAGGCTCCTCGGTGCAGCTGCGTCAGACGACGATTCCCGGGCAGTAGAGAATGAGGAGGAGGGAGCCGGAGGACGGAGCCGCAGCAGCGCTTTGTTACTGGTGGAGGCGCTGCTGCTGCTGCCCCTCTGCTTCCCTATAGGCTGTTCTCGGAAGACAGCCTATAGGGAAGCAGAGGAGCAGCAGCAGCAGCGCCTCCACCAGTAACAAAGCGCTGCTGCGGCTCCGTCCTCCGGCTCCCTCCTCCTTCCCCCGTCTGTACCGCTGCTCAGCTCCTATCTCCGGGCGGCTGTGCGCTGCGGGCAGCGGTTGCCTGCAGCGCACAGCGGCACGTAATGAGTCAGTTTGACTCATTACATGCTTGGGCCCCTGGACAGAGGCGGGCCCCAGTGCAGTGCACTGCCGGTAGTTCCGCCTCTGCCTCTCCCTCATTCCTATCCTATCTCCCCCCGTATGCCTGTGCATCTCCCTCACTCCTATCCCACCTCTCTCCCCGTATGCCTGTGCCTCTCCCTCACTCCTATCCCACCTCTCTCCCCCCGTATGCCTGTGCCTCTCCCTCACTACTATCCCACCTCTCTCCCCACCGTATGCCTGTGCCTCTCCCTCACTCCTATCCCACCTCTCTCCCCCTGCCTACATGTGCCTCTCCCTCACTCCTATCCCACCTCTCTCCCCGTATGCCTGTGCCTCTCCCTCACTCCTATCCCACCTCTCTCCCCCCGTATGCCTGTGCCTCTCCCTCACTACTATCCCACCTCTCTCCCCACCATATGCCTGTGCCTCTCCCTCACTCCTATCCCACCTCTCTCCCCCTGCCTACATGTGCCTCTCCCTCACTCCTATCCCACCTCTCTCCCCGTATGCCTGTGCCTCTCCCTCACTCCTATCCCACCTCTCTCCCCGTATGCCTGTGCCTCTCCCTCACTTCTATCCCACCTCTCTCCCCGTATGCCTGTAACTCTCCCTCACTCCTATCCCACCTCTCCCCTGTATGCCTGTGCCTCTCCCTCTCTCCTTGCACCCGAGGCTACAACCCTTTTCCTCTCGCTGTAATTACTGCATGTCAATGTGTTCTAATAGCACCACAGCGGACACCTGTTGTCTACATGTACAGAAACTTGTGTGTATGACTGTCTCTCTCACTGTACAGTATATATATATATATATATGTATGTGTGCACGGCACTGTCTACACGCACCATCTCCAGCTGTTTCAGGGTGTCACCCTCGCCCACACTCCTGCTTTCCGTGTCCTTCCTGCACATACTCTGGAAAATGTTCAGCGTTGCAATCTTCATGGTGCCGAGAAGCAGAGTCTTCTTAGTGGCCGTATTCTGGATGTGAGCCCAGCGTGACTCCTGGAGAGGTCAGAGAGCAGAGTGTGGGGTGACTGGAGCAGCGTTCAGGGGGTATATTTACTAAAGTTCCGATTTTGGTCGAGTTTTTTTTTTTTTTTCAAAGAGTCATCTCGGGAATTTACTAAACCCAAATCTCAGCAGTGATGAGGGCATTCGTATACGATGGTGTATACGAATGAATACACCATCGGTCAAACACACCTGTTATTTTATACAACTCGGTAATTTACTAAGAATTCGTATTCACAATCACTGACGGCAATAGCCAAACACTGCCGGGAAATGTTACAAATCGTAAAAAAAAGCCGCTTTCAAATAGACCTGCTTTTTTTATCCGTATTCTGATAGGCATGTACGGATCCGTGAGATCAGTGAGATCCGTGCATGTTTATCAGTGGGAAGGGGGTGTGAAAGGGTTAAAAGTCAAAGAAAAAAATTGCGTTGGGTCCCCCCTCCTATGTATAACCAGCCTCGGGCTCTTTGAGCCGGTCCTGGTTGTAAAAATACAGGAGAAAATTTGCGTAGGGTCCCCCCATATTTTAACAACCAGCACCGGGCTCTGCATCTGGTCCTGGTTCAAAAAATACGGTGGACAAAAGACATAGGGGTCCCCTATATTTTTTAAATCATATGGTATCTTAAACAGAGCTCTGGTCTCAGCTATGTGATCTCACCCTGGTCCTAGCAATGTCAGGTCTCACACCAAGCTCTGCCCCACCTACGGGATCTTACACAGAGCTCTGGTCTGGTCTTTGTGATCTCACCCTGGTCCTAGCAATGTCAGGTCTCACACCAAGCTCTGCCCCACCTACGGGATCTTACACAGAGCTCTGGTCTGGTCTTTGTGATCTCACCCTGGTTCTAGCAATGCCAGATCTCACACCAGGCTCTGTCCCACATATGGGATCTCACTCAGAGCTCTGGTATCAGCTATGTGATCTCATCCTGGTCCTAGCAATGTCAGATCTCACACCAGGCTCTGTCCCACATATGGGATCTCACTCAGAGCTCTGGTATCAGCTATGTGATCTCATCCTGGTCCTAGCAATGTCAGATCTCACACCAGGCTCTGCGCCATCTATGGGGTCTCACTCAGAGCTCTGGTCTCAGCTATGTGATCCTATCCTGGTCCTAGCAATGTCAGATCTCACACCAGGCTCTGCCCCATCTATGGGGTCTTACAGAGAGCTCTGGTCTCAGGTATGTGATCTCATCCTGGTCCTAGCAATGTCAGGTCTCACACCAGGCTCTGCCCCACCTGTGGGGTTTCGCTCAGAGCTCTGGTCTCAGCTATGTGATCTCATACTAGTCCTAGCAATGTCAGGTCTCACACCAGGCTCTGCCCACCTATGGGATCTTACACATAGCTCTGGTCTGGGCTATGTGATCTCACCCTGGTCCTAGCAATGTCAGGTCTCACATCAGGCTCTGCCCACCTATGGGATCTTACACATAGCTCTGGTCTGGGCTATGTGATCTCACCCTGGTCCTAGCAATGTCAGGTCTCACATCAGGCTCTGCCCACCTATGGGGTCTTACACAGAGCTCTGGTCTGGGCTATGTAATCTCACCCTGGTCCTAGCAATGTCAGGTCTCACATCAGGCTCTGCCCACCTATGGGATCTTACACATAGCTCTGGTCTGGGCTATGTGATCTCACCCTGGTCCTAGCAATGTCAGCTCTCACACCAGGTTCTGCCCCACATATGAGATCTCACACAGAGCTCTGGTCTGGGATATGTGATCTCATCCTGCTCCTAGCAATGTCAGGTCTCACACCAGGCTCTGCCCCACCTATGGGATCTTACACAGAGCTCTGGTCTGGGCTATGTGATCTCATCCTGGTCCTAGCAATGTCAGATCTCATACCAGGCTCTGCCCCACCTATGGGATCTTACACAGAGCTCTGGTCTGGTCTATGTGATCTCACCCTGGTTCTAGCAATGTCAGATTTCACACCAGGCTCTGCCCCACATATGGGGTCTCACTCAGAGCTCTGGTATCAGCTATGTGATCTCATCCTGGTCCTAGCAATGTCAGATCTCACACCAGGCTCTGCCCCATCTATGGGGTCTTACAGAGAGCTCTGGCCTCAGCTATGTGATTTCATACTGGTCCCAGCAATGGCAGGTCTCACACCAGGCTCTGCCCCACATATGGGGTCTCACTCAGAGCTGTGGTCTCAGCTATTTGATCTCACCCTGGTCCTAGCAATGCCAGATCTCACACCAGGCTCTGCCCCACATATGGGGTCTCACTTAGAGCTCTGGTATCAGCTATGTGATCTCATCCTGGTCCTAGCAATGTCAGATCTCACACCAGGCTCTGTCCCACCTATGGGATCTTACACAGAGCTCTGATCTGGTCTATGTGATCTCACCCTGGTTCTAGCAATGCCAGATCTCACACCAGGCTCTGCCCCACATATGGGGTCTCACTCAGAGCTCTGGTATCAGCTATGTGATCTCATCCTGGTCCTAGCAATGTCAGATCTCACACCAGGCTCTGTCCCATCTATGGGGTCTTACAGAGGGCTCTAGTCTCAGCTATGTGATTTCATACAGGTCCCAGCAATGGCAGGTCTCACACCAGGCTCTGCCCCACATATGGGGTCTCACTCAGAGCACTGGTCTCAGCTATGTGATCTCACCCTGGTCCTAGCAATGTCAGGTCTCACACCAGGCTCTGCCCCACCTATGGGATCTTACACAGAGCTCTGATCTGGTCTATGTGATCTCACCCTGGTTCTAGCAATGCCAGATCTCACACCAGGCTCTGCCCCACATATGGGGTCTCACTCAGAGCTCTGGTATCAGCTATGTGATCTCATCCTGGTCCTAGCAATGTCAGATCTCACACCAGGCTCTGTCCCATCTATGGGGTCTTACAGAGGGCTCTAGTCTCAGCTATGTGATTTCATACAGGTCCCAGCAATGGCAGGTCTCACACCAGGCTCTGCCCCACATATGGGGTCTCACTCAGAGCACTGGTCTCAGCTATGTGATCTCATCCTGGTCCTAGCAATGTCAGGTCTCACACCAGGCTCTGCCCCACCTACGGGATATTACACAGAGCTCTGGTCTGGTCTTTGTGATCTCACCCTGGTTCTAGCAATGCCAGATCTCACACCAGGCTCTTTTCCACATATGGGGTCTCACTCAGAGCTCTGGTCTCAGCTATGTGAGCTCATCCTGGTCCTAGCAATGTCAGGTCTCACACCAGGCTCTACCCCACCTATGGGGTCTCACTCAGAGCTCTGGTCTCAGCTATGTGATTTCATACTGGTCCCAGCAATGGCAGGTCTCACACCAGGCTCTGGTGTCATTACCCAGGAAATCCTGCGCTGGACCTCACATATGTATAGACTCCATCTCACTACACTTGAGGGCAATTTCTGTGCCCTCTGTTCTTACCCACAGCAGACTTTGGTTTTTGGCATCTTCCAGAGAGGTCTGTAGTTGGCCAAGTTGGTTATTGAGCTGCAACACCAAGTTATTTCTGTCTTCCAGATGGCGTGAGATTTGCCCCTTTGCCTCCTGTATTGCTGCTTGGGCCTCCTGTGTCCCCTGCTGGAGGTAACTGGAAGTGGCAACCAAAGTATGAAATCGAGAAACGACATCGCTGACCTCCTGGAACTGACAGTGTTCATTAGTCATTGTAATATCAGATGAAAACAGCTCTTTCCTTCATACCTTGCCCACTTATGCCACAACCATCTTGCTAGCATATATCTACTCCCATCAGACACATATCACCACTTTCACAAAGAGGAATATAGAACACCGTTCTCACAGGCCATTGCCTCAGCCAGATTGCTCTACTTCATTCATCAAATCGTCTTCTTCATTATTTCTTATTGTCCTGTATGGGGTAACTTCTACTTAACTTTATCGATGGTTAACTGCCAATGGTGGATGGTTTTGCCTTCAATGGTGAAGAACCACTGGATCTCCAACATTGATGGTACAGAGCCCCATGATGTTTTTTTTTTTTACCAGGTGCCAGGACACGGAGCCTAGCTCCACCCCCGATGCAACCTGTGAAGGACTGCTTCCATCTTTGATTGGCCTGCAGCCCAGCGAGTAATATAGCAGGGATGACCATCGGTAGATGAAACTATAAATGGCTCCCCTGTCTATGGCTTTATACCATCAAGGTTAACCACCAATGGTACCATCAGTTGTAAATTAACCAACTGCCAAACCTACTCTTCAACTGCCAGGACCCCGTACTGCTCAGAGGTGCGCTGATATTATAGGGCAACCTCCAACCCACCCGGCCAAAATGTGCATGCACACGTCTTCTCTGCCCTCCGCAGCAGAGGATGGGACCTTAAACATCTCCTGCATGGAAACTATATACAGAAGTACAGATCCTGGTGTTACCAAGTTGCCACCACCTCTGACTGTATTATATGGCCCACTGCCATCACTGGCTATATGTGTACAGTCATCGATAAACTTGTTGGTACCCTTACAGCTCACTGGAACAATGCATCGTTCCTCCTGAAAAGTGATGGAATGAAAAGCTATTGTCCCATGTTGGAGTACGCCTGCTAGTGGTCTCCCAGTGTCACCACCGCCTCCCAGTACTCTCCCGTATCTCAGTAATCCATCTCCTGCACTAATACCTCAGCAGAGGCCTCCACTACTCGCTCCAGATACTGGTAGAACTTTCTGTATCGCTGGATACGGGCCTGGACCTTCAGCCTCTGTTTGACCAGCTCTTCATACTCCTCCTGGAGGAGTTTTAGCTCCCGTTCTTTCCAGGTGTATATATCTCGCTGCTTCATCATCCTATTCACTGCCCCCAGCCGCTTCTGTTCATTCTCCTAGAGGAAAGGAGGTACAGTGAGAAGAATGGGACCTCATTGTGGGGAACATTCATCATTAGATATTTGCAGCTTATTCCCCGAAAACACCATTTTCAGGGGGTAACCAGAAATGTAAGGAGGGACTGATGTCTGCTGCTATCTCTCTATTCCCGACTGCAGCCGCATCCTCCCATAGGTTTCTATGCTGCCGATTTACAAAGCTGCGGAATGTGACGTATTCCCAATATTATCTGAAGATAGTGATAGCCCGTATGTACAGGGTGATTCAAAAGTCGCAGTCAGGGCCGGATTAAGCCTTGGGAGTGCCCGGGTCACATAAGACAGGGGGGGGGGGGGCCTGGGGAAGTGAGGTGGGGGGTGTATATTAGATGCATTAGATTATATGCATACCTCCCAACACAATCTAATACTGTACAACATTGTTCTTAAATTTAATATATACAATCCATACCTCCCAACATGACCCATTCCAGGAGGGTCAAAATGCTCTCTACCTGGACTTGTCTCTTAATATATGATTGATGTCACCTGTGCTGAATTATTTGATTAAAAAAAAGTTTTTTCGACACAGATGATAGCAATCATAACTTAAGAAGGAAGTCCAGGTAGAGAGTATTTTGTCCCTCCTGGAATGGGTCATGTTAAGAGGTATGGATTGTGTATATTACAATTAAAACAATGTTGTACAGTATATTAGATGTAAACTAATAGTTTAATAATGCATGGGTACTGTTTTAGCTCCATCTAATTGAAAAACAACTATTTTATAACATTGTCTTGTAGTGGAACAGAGACAACTTAAACAATCTTAAAATACACATAGAAAAATAAAATCTATAATTTATCTTGTCACATGCAAAAATAGCAGCAGCCTCTGCACTACTAACACACTGGGATAGGACTCAGGAGGTGTCTCTCTAGACCCTCATTAGATAAGTTACACAGGACTCAGATACCCAAGCAGGGAGGTGGAGAAGCTGAGATTCTTGTGTCACGTACAGCTCGCTCCACCTTCCTATCTCTCCTCTGGTCGTAAAGTTCCATCGGTAGCTCATGAAACCTGATGCTCCTGTGTCTCTGCCTGCACTGTATACTATTCTGCTCACATTCTGGATGTCTGGTTCTGTTGCTAAATAAGAGGGAAAGCTAGTAACGTTAGTGCACTTTGGCTGGGGGGACCCCTGACAAAGGTGGGCCCAGGGTACAGTATGCCCTGTGACCCCCTCTTAATCTGGCTATGGTCGCAGTACACCCTTTTGTTTCAAAAACTGTGCAGGAAAGGGGAAAACTGAATACTCCAGTAAGGTATGGGTGAGGTTGGATATCTTTTAGGGTATGTACCGAACATGGGCACCTACTTGAAATCGGCCATCTTGAATCTAAGTCAGTTTTTTTCAAATGGAAAGGGGTTGTGTAACATGTCAAACAACATCAGAATTTGCTGAAAAGTGTATTGCTGCAAACAGATGTGAAATAGCAGTTATGGCTCAAAAGTTACAGCATTTTATTGTTGCAGATATCTGAAGATGTCTTTGATATCTTCAGATATCTGGGGGAGGAGAGAATTGAGGTCATTTTGCTGACAAACGTTGTGTGCTGCGTTGTGGGCTCATCACGAAGAATGCCAAAACCATTGTTGAGGTTGTCTCGTCAGTAGCACTTTTTGGAAGACCACTCCGTGACTTGTCAGCCACAGTCCCAGTTTCTTGGAATTTGGAAATTAGGCACCTGACAGTGCTATGTGAAATTGGATGTGTTTCTGGGTGCCGGTTGTTAAAATCTGCAGCTATGACACGGAAACTTCATCCTCCAGACATCAAAATGACCTCAATGCTCTCCTCTTTTATCAAAGCCATCTTCAGTTACCTGCAACAAAAGAAGTGCTGTAACTTTTGTAACCATAACAGCTATTTCACATCTGTGTGCAGCAATAAACTTCTCAGCAGATTCTGATGTTGTTTGACCGGTTACACGACCCCCTTTCCATTTGAATAAAAACTGACTTAGATTCAGGATGGCCGATTTCAAGATGGCGCCCATGCTCGCTACATACCCTAAAAGATAGCCCACCTCACCCATACCTTACTGGAGTATTCAGTTTTCCTATTTCCTGTACAGTTTTTGAAACAAAAGGGTGTACTGCGACATTTGAACCACCCTGTATAATTGATTTTGGTTACTTATATTTTCATACATTTTCTTACTGGGTTTTTTTTATACAGCAACCGGTTGCTATGTAGTATGACAAATCTATAAATCTTTGTAATTCACATATCAGACTCTGTTGTATATTAGCGAAAAATCAAATAGATTTTTTCACCTGTGGCGCGCATCATGTTACCCTTCTCCCTAACAGCTACATGTATATACAGTATAGTAGATGTAGTCCTTGTGAAGCCGTTATCGCAGGATATGGGTTTATGTTTGTTATTGATCAGTATCATTTACCACAGCGTATAACCCCGGCACTGTGTACGGGAGCATGGAAGGGTCACAGGGTGCGTATCCATACCTGCTGATAACCAGAAGTGTGATGAGAATTTAGGAGTCTGCCCACCGCTAGGCACAGTACTATTGACCTCCCGCACCTAGTTAGAAATCCGCCGCGGTATGAATGAGAAGGAGGATTTATACAACAACTTGGGATCCTGGAGAAATGATCTGACATGGGTGATGTGATTATCTGGTAACCAGAGGTCCAGCGTTCTCCTGACTAGGTGACCACCAATATCATCTCTATGCTGATGACACTCAGAGCTACCTCTCCTCCCCGGACCTCTCCCCTCACTCGTGTTTCCAGCTGTCTCTCTGCTGTCTCTTCCAGGATGTACCAGCGATTTCTTACACCTAACATGTCTAAGACCGAGCTGACCATCTTCCCACCCTTCCGCATAACCTCACCTCCCACACTCTCATTATCTATTGATGGCGCTACTATATCCTGTAGCCCCCAAGTGCGCTGTCTTGGTGTAATCCTTGACTCCTCCCTCTCCTGCACACCACACATTCATCACCTCTCACAAACCTGCGTTTCCATCTCACATATGCTACTAAGACCCTCATCCACTCACTGGTCATCTCCATACTGGACTACTGTAATCTATTCCTATTTTACATCTGCCTGTCTCATCTTCCTCACCAAACGCACTACGTCCACCTCCCCTCTCCTACAAGCCCTCCACTGGCTTCCCTTCCCTTTCAGAATCCAATTCAAACTTCTCACACTCACTTACAAAGCCCTCACCCACTCCTCTCCCATCTACATCTCTGACCTTATCTCCCTTTACTCTCCCACCCGTCCTTTTCGCACTGCTAATGCACGCTGATTCTCCTGCCTGCTGATTACTTCCACTTCTACCTCCAAGATTTCTCACGTGCTGCTCCCTTTCTCTGGAATTCTCTCCCTCTCAGACTATCCAGCCAGTGGCGTCACATGGGAGGTGAAGGGGGTGTGCCGTTTGTTGGGGTGTGACATTACCCTGCAGCACGCAGCTCCTGTCACTGAGAAGGAGCCAGCAGTGCAGGGACCAGGGGCGGCCAGACATCTCCGGGGATGCTGGCCTGGCCCCCAGAGTGATGTAGGCGGATGCCACTGTCATATAATACTATACAATGGGTCTCAGCCTCAATTGAGACCCGACGTTGATGGATTCTGCAGCTCTAAATGCCGTCGGCAAATAGAAGTTATAGAACGATGGTAACACCCCCCAAACCGACGCACAGATCATTATGACCCGGACCTCTGAGCCTGAGCTAGGAATATAGTGGGGTGGGCTTCCCCTGTTCTCCTATAAGCAGCGCCAGGCTGAACAGACCGGGAGGATGACGCAACAGCGCGCGCGGGGGAAGGATCGCAGCATGGGGGGAGACCAACCACCCAATCAGCTTCTGACTGATATTTATCCAACACAGTATACAACAGATGCTACTTTATCACTCTCCAAGGCTTGATACATCCTCCCCAAGGTGAGAGGCTGATGGGTGGTAGCTGCTACGGGTGGGGGGATTATGGGGAGGCATCTGGGGTGCGCGGGGCGTAGTCAAAATAACTCTCTTACCCAAATGACAGGCTGGAATTTCTGATAGTAGTTTTCAAGCTCCTCCTTCTGAGTTTTCAGCTCCTCCCACTGCAGGGCGAGACCATCCATGGCAATTTCAAAATCCTAAAAAAAAAAAAAAAAAAATATATATATATATATATATATACTGTATATATGGGATGTAAATGTGGGGTACAGTACTCAGTGTTGCACTAGCACTATGGGGGGCACCATACACCTTGGGGTGTATGCGGGTGATGTAACAGGGACTATAGACGACACACAGTGAATCTTTCTCTGGACGCTGACAGTAGTTACTAGCTGTAGAGATAAGTGCTACGTATCCTAACCGGCTAATGCTAATCCCCCATATACATAATTCTGGGGCTCCCAGGGGCCCCGTATTTATATCCTCCCCTGACGGAGTAGCAGATGTTTTACGCCAGGTACAATTTACCCCTCACAGCGGCTCTTTGTGCACTACTATCCCCAGCATGACCTTACACTATACATGGATATGATCTTCTCTGCATTTACATTTACAGCAGGGAATTCCCGGAGAATGAGAATAGATTGGGGCGTTACAGCAGGGATTCCCGGAGAATGAGAATAGATTGGGGCGTTACAGCAGGGAATTCCCGGAGAATGAGAATAGATTGGGGCGTTACAGCAGGGAATTCCCGGAGAATGAGAATAGATTGGGGCGTTACAGCAGGGAATTCCCGGAGAATGAGAATAGATTGGGGCGTTACAGCAGGGAATTCCCGGAGAATGAGAATAGATTGGGGCGTTACAGCAGGGAATTCCCGGAGAATGAGAATAGATTGGGGCGTTACAGCAGGGAATTCCCGGAGAATGAGAATAGATTGGGGCGTTACAGCAGGGAATTCCCGGAGAATGAGAATAGATTGGGGCGTTACAGCAGGGAATTCCCGGAGAATGAGAATAGATTGGGGCGTTACAGCAGGGAATTCCCGGAGAATGAGAATAGATTGGGGCGTTACAGCAGGGAATTCCCGGAGAATGAGAATAGATTGGGGCGTTACAGCAGGGATTCCCGGAGAATGAGAATAGATTGGGGCGTTACAGCAAGGAATTCCCGGAGAATGAGAATAGATTGGGGCGTTACAGCAGGGAATTCCCGGAGAATGATAATAGATTGGGGCGTTACAGCAGGGAATTCCCGGAGAATGAGAATAGATTGGGGCGTTACAGCAGGGAATTCCCGGAGAATGAGAATAGATTGGGGCGTTACAGCAGGGAATTCCCGGAGAATGAGAATAGATTGGGGCGTTACAGCAGGGAATTCCCGGAGAATGAAAATAGATTGGGGCGTTACAGCAGGGAATTCCCGGAGAATGAGAATAGATTGGGGCGTTACAGCAGGGATTCCCGGAGAATGAGAATAGATTGGGGCGTTACAGCAGGGAATTCCCGGAGAATGATAATAGATTGGGGCGTTACAGCAGGGAATTCCCGGAGAATGATAATAGATTGGGGCGTTACAGCAGGGAATTCCCGGAGAATGAGAATAGATTGGGGCGTTACAGCAGGGAATTCCCGGAGAATGAGAATAGATTGGGGGCGTTACAGCAGGGAATTCCCGGAGAATGAGAATATATTGGGGCGTTACAGCAGGGAATTCCCGGAGAATGAGAATAGATTGGGGCGTTACAGCAGGGAATTCCCGGAGAATGAGAATAGATTGGGGCGTTACAGCAGGGAATTCCCAGAGAATGAGAATAGATTGGGGCGTTACAGCAGGGAATTCCCGGAGAAAGAGAATAAATTGGGGCGTTACAGCAGGGAATTCCCGGAGAATGAGAATAGATTGGGGCGTTACAGCAGGGAATTCCCGGAGAATGAGAATAGATTGGGGCGTTACAGCAGGGAATTCCCGGAGAATGATAATAGATTGGGGCGTTACAGCAGGGAATTTCCGGAGAATAAGAATAGATTGGGGCGTTACAGCAGGGAATTCCCGGAGAATGAGAATAGATTGGGGGCATTACAGCAGGGAATTCCCGGAGAATGAGAATAGATTGGGGGCGTTACAGCAGGGAATTCCCGGAGAATGAGAATAGATTGGGGCGTTACAGCAGGGAATTCCTGGAGAATGAGAATAGATTGTGGCGTTACAGCAAGGAATTCCTGGAGAATGAGAATAGATTGGGGCGTTACAGCAGGGAATTCCCGGAGAATGAGAATAGATTGGGGCGTTACAGCAGGGATTCCCGGAGAATGAGAATAGATTGGGGCGTTACAGCAGGGAATTCCCGGAGAATGAGAATAGATTGGGGCGTTACAGCAGGGAATTCCCGGAGAATGAGAATAGATTGGGGCGTTACAGCAGGGAATTCCCGGAGAATGAGAATAGATTGGGGCGTTACAGCAGGGATTCCCGGAGAATGAGAATAGATTGGGGCGTTACAGCAGGGAATTCCCGGAGAATGAGAATAGATTGGGGCATTACAGCAGGGATTCCCGGAGAATGAGAATAGATTGGGGCGTTACAGCAGGGATTCCCGGAGAATGAGAATAGATTGGGGCGTTACAGCAGGGAATTCCCGGAGAATGAGAATAGATTGGGGCGTTACAGCAGGGAATTCCCGGAGAATGAGAATAGATTGGGGCGTTACAGCAGGGAATTCCCGGAGAATGAGAATAGATTGGGGCGTTACAGCAGGGAATTCCCGGAGAATGAGAATAGATTGGGGCGTTACAGCAGGGAATTCCCGGAGAATGAGAGTAGATTGGGGCGTTACAGCAGGGAATTCCCGGAGAATGAGAATACATTGGGGCGTTACAGCAGGGAATTCCCGGAGAATGAGAATAGATTGGGGCGTTACAGCAGGGAATTCCCGGAGAATGAGAATAGATTGGGGCGTTACAGCAGGGATTCCCGGAGAATGAGAATAGATTGGGGCGTTACAGCAGGGAATTCCCGGAGAATAAGAATAGATTGGGGCGTTACAGCAGGGAATTCCCGGAGAATGAGAATAGATTGGGGGCGTTACAGCAGGGAATTCCCGGAGAATGAGAATAGATTGGGGCGTTACAGCAGGGAATTCCCGGAGAATGAGAATAGATTGGGGCGTTACAGCAGGGAATTCACGGAGAATGAGAATAGATTGGGGCGTTACAGCAGGGAATTCCCGGAGAATGAGAATAGATTGGGGCGTTACAGCAGGGAATTGCCGGAGAAAAAGAATAGATTGGGGCGTTACAGCAGGGAATTCACGGAGAATGAGAATAGATTGGGGCGTTACAGCAGGGAATTCCCGGAGAATGAGAATAGATTGGGGCGTTACAGCAGGGAATTCCCGGAGAATGAGAATAGATTGGGTCGTTACAGCAGGGATTCCCGGAGAATGAGAATAGATTGGGGCGTTACAGCAGGGAATTCCCGTAGAATGAGAATAGATTGGGGCGTTGCAGCAGGGAATTCCCGGAGAATGAGAATAGATTGGGGCGTTGCAGCAGGGAATTCCCGGAGAATGAGAATAGATTGGGGCGTTACAGCAGGGAATTCCCGGAGAATGAGAATAGATTGGGGCGTTGCAGCAGGGAATTCCCGGAGAATGAGAATAGATTGGGGCGTTACAGCAGGGGATTCCAGGAGAATGAGAATAGATTGGGGCGTTACAGCAGGGATTCCCGGAGAATGAGAATAGATTGGGGCGTTACAGCAGGGAATTCCCGTAGAATGTGAATAGATTGGGGCGTTACAGCAGGGAATTCCTGGAGAATAAGAATAGATTGGGGCGTTACAGCAGGGAATTCCCGTAGAATGAGAATAGATTGGGGCGTTACAGCAGGGAATTCCTGGAGAATAAGAATAGATTGGGGCGTTACAGCAGGGAATTCCCAGAGAATAAGAATAGATTGGGGCGTTACAGCAGGTAATTCCCGGAGAATGAGAATAGATTGGGGCGTTACAGCAGGGAATTCCTGGAGAATAAGAATAGATTGGGGCATTACAGCAGGGAATTGCCGGAGAATAAGAATAGATTGGGGCGTTACAGCAGGGAATTCACGGAGAATGAAAATAGACTGGGGCGTTACAGCAGGGAATTCACGGAGAATAAGAATAGATTGGGGCGTTACAGCAGGGAATTCCCGGAGAATGAGAATAGATTGGGGCGTTACAGCAGGGGATTCCCGGAGAATGAGAATAGATTGGGGCGTTACAGCAGGGATTCCCGGAGAATGAGAATAGATTGGGGCGTTACAGCAGGGAATTCCCGTAGAATGAGAATAGATTGGGGCGTTACAGCAGGGAATTCCTGGAGAATGAGAATAGATTGGGGCGTTACAGCAGGGAATTCCTGGAGAATAAGAATAGATTGGGGCGTTACAGCAGGGAATTCCCGGAGAATGAGAATAGATTGGGGCGTTACAGCAGGGAATTCCCGGAGAATGAGAATAGATTGGGGCGTTACAGCAGGGAATTCCCGGAGAATGAGAATAGATTGGGGCGTTACAGCAGGGAAT
This sequence comes from Pseudophryne corroboree, assembly GCF_028390025.1. Lineage (NCBI taxonomy): Eukaryota > Metazoa > Chordata > Amphibia > Anura > Myobatrachidae > Pseudophryne > Pseudophryne corroboree. The sequence goes on along the minus strand of NC_086450.1, from coordinate 515,078,642 downwards.
TCACGGAGAATGAGAATAGATTGGGGCGTTACAGCAGGGATTCCCGGAGAATGAGAATAGATTGGGGCGTTACAGCAGGGAATTCCCGTAGAATGAGAATAGATTGGGGCGTTGCAGCAGGGAATTCCCGGAGAATGAGAATAGATTGGGGCGTTACAGCAGGGAATTCCCGGAGAATGAGAATAGATTGGGGCGTTACAGCAGGGAACTCCCGGAGAATAAGAATAGATTGGGGCATTACAGCAGGGAACTCCCGGAGAATAAGAATAGATTGGGGCGTTACAGCAGGGAATTCCTGGAGAATAAGAATAGATTGGGGCATTACAGCAGGGAATTGCCGGAGAATAAGAATAGATTGGGGCGTTACAGCAGGGAATTCACTGAGAATGAAAATAAACTGGGGCGTTACAGCAGGGAATTCACGGAGAATGAGAATAGATTGGGGCATTACAGCAGGGAATTCCCGGAGAATGAGAATAGATTGGGGCGTTACAGCAGGGGATTCCCGGAGAATGAGAATAGATTGGGGCGTTACAGCAGGGATTCCCGGAGAATGAGAATAGATTGGGGCGTTACAGCAGGGAATTCCCGTAGAATGAGAATAGATTGGGGCGTTACAGCAGGGAATTCCTGGAGAATAAGAATAGATTGGGGCGTTACAGCAGGGAATTCCCGTAGAATGAGAATAGATTGGGGCGTTACAGCAGGGAATTCCTGGAGAATAAGAATAGATTGGGGCGTTACAGCAGGGAATTCCCAGAGAATAAGAATAGATTGGGGCGTTACAGCAGGGAATTCCCGGAGAATGAGAATAGATTGGGGCGTTACAGCAGGGAATTCCTGGAGAATGAGAATAGATTGGGGCGTTACAGCAGGGAATTCCTGGAGAATGAGAATAGATTGGGGCGTTACAGCAGGGATTCCCGGAGAATAAGAATAGATTGGGACGTTACAGCAGGGAATTCCCGGAGAATAAGAATAGATTGGGGCGTTACAGCAGGGAATTCCCGGAGAATAAGAATAGATTGGGGCGTTACAGCAGGGAATTCCCGGAGAATAAGAATAGATTGGGGCGTTATAGCAGGGAATTCACGGAGAATGAAAATAGACTGGGGCGTTACAGCAGGGAATTCACGGAGAATGAGAATAGAGTGGGGCGTTACAGCAGGGAATTCCCGGAGAATGAGAATAGATTGGGGCGTTACAGCAGGGATTCCTGGAGAATGAGAATAGATTGGGGCGTTACAGCAGGGAATTCCCGGAGAATGAGAATAGATTGGGGCGTTACAGCAGGGAATTCCCGGAGAATGAGAATAGATTGGGGCGTTACAGCAGGGAATTCCCGGAGAATGAGAATAGATTGGGGCGTTACAGCAGGCAATTCCCGGAGAATAAGAATAGATTGGGGCGTTACAGCAGGGAATTCCCGGAGAATGAGAATAGATTGGGGCGTTACAGCAGGGAATTCCCGGAGAATAAGAATAGATTGGGGGCGTTACAGCAGGGAATTCCCGGAGAATGAGAATAGATTGGGGCGTTACAGCAGGGAATTCCTGGAGAATAAGAATAGATTGGGGCGTTACAGCAGGGAATTCCCGGAGAATGAGAATAGATTGGGGCGTTACAGCAGGGAATTCCCGGAGAATGAGAATAGATTGGGGCGTTACAGCAGGGAATTCCTGGAGAATAAGAATAGATTGGGGCGTTACAGCAGGGAATTCCCGGAGAATGAGAATAGATTGGGGCGTTACAGCAGGGAACTCCCGGAGAATGAGAATAGATTGGGGCGTTACAGCAGTCGGAGGTCCGGATCATGTACTGTACTGTGATGCTGTGTTTCTGCTCATATCAAGCAGCACAAGAGCTGACACTCAAGTGCAGATTTACCCTGTGACAGATGCGGAGCCCCTGCACAATACACAAGTGCACAATGGGCCTAATTCAGACCTGGTCACACGCAGGCGGTTTTTTGCACTGCTGCGACCAGGTAATCGCCGCCTACAGAGGGGGTAATCGCTGTCCAGGGGTGCGATCGGCTGGGCAGTTTCTGCACACCACAGGACTTGCTCAGCCGCTGAGATGATCAGGAATCCTCCTCCAGAACGGCTGGGCACGCCCGCGTTTCTTCGGACACTGCCTGAAAACGGTGAGTTGCCGCCCACGAACGCCTTCTGCCTGTCAATCTTCTTGCGATCGCCGGTGTGATCACTTTCTTCATTAGATTCTTCGCTGCCCGGCGGCGGCGCGGAGCGGCAGAAGTGGCGGCAGTCGGTGGGAAGAAGCCCACAGGCTTCAATAGGGTATACCCTCGGCGGCAAAAACCCAGCGGTAAACACACACACACACACCACCTACCTTATTCCCAAATCTCTGATCAAACCTCACCAAATCTCCAGCAGTATATACCGCTGCACCTGTGTATAATACCCACATGTATATACCGCTGCACCTGTATATAATGACCACATGTATATACCGCTGCACCTGTGTATAATGCCCACATGTATATACTGCTGCACCTGTGTATAATGACCACATATATATACTGCTGCACCTGTGTATAATGCCCACATTTATATACCGCTGCACCTGTGTATATAATGCCCACATGTATATACCACTGCCCCTGTGTATAATGCCCACATGTATATACTGCTGCACCTGTGTATAATGCCCACATATATATACTGCTGCACCTGTGTATAATGCCCACATTTATATACCGCTGCACCTGTGTATAATGCCCACATGTATATACCGCTGCACCTATGTATAATGCCCACATGTATATACCACTGCCCCTGTGTATAATGCCCACATGTATATACCGCTGCCCCTGTGTATAATGCCCACATGTATATACCGCTGCCCCTGTGTATAATGCCCACATGTATATAACGCTGCACCTGTGTATAATGCCCACATGTATATACCACTGCCCCGTGTATAATGCTCACATGTATATACCGCTGCACCTGTGTATAATGCCCACATGTATATACCGCTGCACCAGTGTATAGTTCCTATAAGTATATACCACTGCACCTGTGTATAATGCCCACATGTATATACCGCTGCACCTGTGTATAATGCCCACATGTATATACCGCTGCACCTGTGTATAATGCCCACATGTATATACCGCTGCACCTGTGTATAATGCCCACATGTATATACCGCTGCACCTATGTATAATGCCCACATGTATATACCGCTGCCCCTGTGTATAATGCCCACATTTATATACCGCTGCACCTGTATATAATACCCACATGTATATACCTCTGCCCCTGTGTATGATGCCCACATTTATATACCGCTGCACCTTTGTATAATACCCACATGCATATACCGCTGCCCCTGTGTATAATGCCCACATTTATATACCGCTGCCCCTGTGTATAACGCCCACATGTATATACCGCTGCACCTGTGTATAATGTCCACATGTATATACCACTGCACCTGTGTATAATGCCCACATTTATATACCGCTGCACCTTTGTATAATACTCACATGTATATACAGCTGCCCCAGTGTATAATGCCCACATGTATATACCGCTGCACCTATGTATAACGCCCACATGTATATACCACTGCACCTGTGTATAATGCCCACATTTATATACCGCTGCACCTTTGTATAATACCCACATGTATATACCGCTGCACCTGTGTATAATGTCCACATGTATATACCGCTGCACCTGTGTATAATGTCCACATGTATATACCACTGCACCTGTGTATAATGCCCACATTTATATACCGCTGCACCTTTGTATAATACCCACATGTATATACCGCTGCCCCAGTGTATAATGCCCACATGTATATACCGTTGCACCTGTGTATAATGTCCACATGTATATAATGCAGCACCTGTGTATAATGCCCACATTTATATACCGCTGCACCTGTGTATAATACCCACATGTATATACCGCTGCCCCTGTGTATAATGTCCACATGTATATACCGCTGCCCCTGTGTATAATGCCCACATGTATATACCGCTGCACCTGTGTATAATGCCCACATGAATATACCGCTGCCCCTGTGTACAATGCCCACATGTATATACCGCTGCCCCTGTGTATAATGCCCACATGTATATACCGCTGCACCTGTGTATAATACGCACATATATATACCGCTGCCCCTGTGTATAATGCCCACATGTATATACCGTTGCACCTGTGTATAATGTCCACATGTATATAATGCAGCACCTGTGTATAATGCCCACATTTATATACCGCTGCACCTGTGTATAATACCCACATGTATATACCGCTGCCCCTGTGTATAATGTCCACATGTACATACCGCTGCCCCTGTGTATAATGTCCACATGTATATACCGCTGCACCTGTGTATAATGCCCACATGTATATACCGCTGCACCTGTGTATAATGCCCACATGAATATACCGCTGCCCCTGTGTACAATGCCCACATGTATATACCGCTGCCCCTGTGTATAATGCCCACATGTATATACCGCTGCACCTGTGTATAATACGCACATATATATACCGCTGCCCCTGTGTATAATGCCCACATGTATATACCATTGCCCCTGTTTATAATGCCCACATGTATATATCGCTGCCCCTGTGTATAATGCCCACATGTATATATCGCTGCCCCTGTGTATAATGCCCACATGTATATATCGCTGCCCCTGTGTATAATGCCCACATGTATATATCGCTGCCCCTGTGTATAATGCCCACATGTATATAACGCTGCCCCTGTGTATAATGCCCACATGTATATACCGCTGCATGAACCCTTGGGCTCATATATTGTGTGTAAATCTGGCTCTGGTACTAGACAGTGCCTCCTGAACCATTTACCTCACTGCACGTCCCTGCCTTATATACCCCCATGACATCGTTTCTGAGGTTCAAATAAGACAATTTGTACATCGATTTCAACCTATTTGTGTTCTCCTACGCTGTATTATTTTCAGGACTAATTTCTCTGACGTCCTAGTGGATGCTGGGGACTCCGAAAGGACCATGGGGAATAGCGGCTCCGCAGGAGACTGGGCACAAAAGTAAAAGCTTTAAGACTACCTGGTGTGCACTGGCTCCTCCCCCCATGACCCTCCTCCAAGCCTCAGTTAGATTTTTGTGCCCGAACGAGAAGGGTGCACACTAGGTGGCTCTCCTGAGCTGCTTAGTGAAAAGTTTAGTTTTAGGTTTTTTATTTTCAGTGAGACCTGCTGGCAACAGGCTCACTGCATCGAGGGACTAAGGGGAGAAGAAGCGAACTCACCTGCGTGCAGAGTGGATTGGGCTTCTTAGGCTACTGGACATTAGCTCCAGAGGGACGATCACAGGCCCAGCCTGGATGGGTCCCAGAGCCGCGCCGCCGGCCCCCTTACAGAGCCAGAAGACAGAAGAGGTCCGGAAAATCGGCGGCAGAAGACGTCCTGTCTTCACCAAGGTAGCGCACAGCACTGCAGCTGTGCGCCATTGCTCCTCAGCACACTTCACACTTCGGTCACTGAGGGTGCAGGGCGCTAGGGGGGGGCGCCCTGAGCAGCAATAAAAACACCTTGGCTGGCGAAAATACATCACATATAGCCCCCAGGGCTATATGGATGAATTTTAACCCCTGCCAGAATCCATAAAAAAGCAGGAGAAAAGTCCGCGAAAAAGGGGCGGAGCCTATCTCCTCAGCACACTGGCGCCATTTTCCCTCACAGCTCAGTTGGAGGGAAGCTCCCTGGCTCTCCCCTGCAGTCACTACACTACAGAAAGGGTTAAAAAAGAGAGGGGGGCACTAATTAGGCGCAGTATTATTAACAATACAGCAGCTATAAGGGGAAAAACACTTATATAAGGTTATCCCTGTATATATATATCGCTCTGGTGTGTGCTGGCAAACTCTCCCTCTGTCTCCCCAAAGGGCTAGTGGGGTCCTGTCCTCTATCAGAGCATTCCCTGTGTGTGTGCTGTGTGTCGGTACATTTGTGTCGACATGTATGAGGAGAAAAATGATGTGGAGACGGAGCAGATTGCCTGTAATAGTGATGTCACCCCCTAGGGGGTCGACACCTGAGAGGATGAACTGTTGGAAGGAATTACGTGACAGTGTCAGCTCTGTATAAAAGACAGTGGTTGACATGAGACAGCCGGCTACTCAGCTTGTGCCTGTCCAGACGTCTCATAGGCCGTCAGGGGCTCTAAAGCGCCCGTTACCTCAGATGGCAGATATAGACGCCGACACGGATACTGACTCCAGTGTCGACGGTGAAGAGACAAATGTGACTTCCAGTAGGGCCACACGTTACATGATTGAGGCAATGAAAAATGTTTTACACATTTCTGATAATACGAGTACCACCAAAAAGGGGTATTATGTTCAGTGAGGAAAAACTACCTGTAGTTTTCCTGAATCTGAGAAATTAAATGAGGTGTGTGATGAAGCGTGGGTTTCCCCCGATAACAACTGATAATTTCTAAAATGTTATTGGCATTATATCCTTTCCCGCCAGAGGTTAGGGTGCGTTGGGAAACACCCCCTAGGGGGGATAAAGCGCTCACACGCTTGTAAGAACAAGGGCTCTACCCTCTCCTGAGATGGCCGCCCTTAAGGATCCTGCTGATAGAAAGCAGGAGGGTATCCTAAAATGTATTTACACACATACTGGTGTTATACTGCGACCAGCAATCGCCTCAGCCTGGATGTGCAGTGCTGGGTTGTCGTGGTCGGATTCCCTGACTGAAAATATTGATACCCTAGATAGGGACAGTATATTATTGCCTATAGAGCATTTGAAAGATGCATTTCTATATATGCGTGATGCACAGCGGAATATTTGCCGACTGGCATCAAGTCTAAGTGCGTTGTCCATTTCTACCAGTAGAGGGTTATGGACACGACAGTGGTCAGGTGATGCGTATTCCAAACGGCATTTGGAAGTATTGCCTTATTAAGGGGAGGAGTTATTTGGGGTCGGTCTTTCAGACCTGGTGGCCACGGCAACAGCTGGGAAATCCACGTTTGTAGTTGTACCCCAGGTCACCTCTCATCATGAGAAGACGCCGTATTATCAGGCGCAGTCTTTTCGTGGACAAGCGGGCAAAAGGTTCCTCATTTCTGCCCCGTGACAGAGGGAGAGGAAAAAGGCTGCAGAAATCAGCCAGTTCCCAGGAACAGAAACCCTCTCCCGCCTCTGCCAAGCCCTCAGTATGACGCTGGGGCTTTACAAGCAGAATCAGGCACGGTGGGGGGCCCGTCTCAATGAATTTCAGCGCGCAGTGGGCTCACTCGCAAGTAGACCCCTGGATCCTTCAGGTGATATCTCAGGGGTACAAATTGGAATTCGAGACGTCTCCCCCTCGCCGTTTCCTAAAGTCGGCTTTACCGATGTCTCCTTCTGACAGGGAGACAGTTTTGGAAGCCATTCACAAGCTGTATTCCCAGCAGGTGATAATCAAGGTACCCCTCCTGCAACAGGGAACGGGGTATTATTCCACACTGTTGTGGTACCGAAGCCGGACGGCTCGGTGAGACCGATTCTAAATCTAAAATCTTTGAACACTTACATACAGAGGTTCAAATTCAAGATTGAGTCACTCAGAGCAGTGATTGCGAACCTGGAAGAAGGGGACTACATGATGTCTCGGGACATCAAGGATGCTTACCTTCATGTCCCAATTTACCCTTCTCACCAAGGGTACCTCAGGTTTATGGTACAGAACTGTCATTATCAGTTCAGACGCTGCCGTATGGATGGTCCACGGCACCCCGGGTCTTTACCAAGGTAATGGCCGAAATGATGATATTCCTTCGAAGGAAGGGAATTTTAGTTATCCCTTACTTGGACGATTCCCTGATAAGGGTAAGATCCAGGGAACAGTTGGAGGTCGGTGTAGCACTATCTCAGGTAGTGTTGCGGCAGCACGATTGGATTCTCAATATTCCAAAATCGCAGCTGGTTCCGACGACTCGTCTTCTGTTCCTAGGGATGATCCTGGACACAGTCCAGAAAAAGGTGTTTCTCCCGGAGGAGAAAGCCAGGGAGTTATCCGAGCTAGTCAGGAACCTCCTAAAACCGAGCCAAGTCTCAGTGCATCAATGCACAAGGGTTCTGAAAAAAATGGTGGCTTCCTACGAAGCAATCCCATTCGGCAGATTCCACGCAAGAACTTTCCAGTGGGACCTGCTGGACAAATGGTCCGGGTCGCATCTTCAGATGCATCAGCGGATAACCCTGTCACCAAGGACAAGGGTGTCCCTCCTGTGGTGGTTGCAGAGTGCTCATCTTCTAGAGGGCCGCAGATTCGGCATTCAGGACTGGGTTCTGGTGACCACGGATGCCAGCCTGCGAGGCTGGGGAGCAGTCACACAGGGAAGGAATTTCCAGGGCTTATGGTCAAGCCTGGAGACATCACTTCACATAAATATCCTGAAGCTAAGGGCCATTTACAATGCTCTAAGCTTAGCAAGACCTCTGCTTCAAGGTCAGCCGGTGTTGATCCAGTCGGACAACATCACGGCAGTCACCCACGTAAACAGACAGGGTGGCACAAGAAGCAGGAGGGCAATGGCAGAAGCTGCAAGGATTCTTCGCTGGGCGGAAAATCATGTGATAGCACTGTCAGCAATTCCGGGACACGACCTCCACCCGGGAGAGTGGGGACTTCACCCAGAAGTCTTCCACATGATTATAAACTGTTGGGAAAAACTCGACAGGTATTGCGCCAGGTCAAGGGACCCTCAGGCAATAGCTGTAGACGCTCTGGTAACACCGTGGGTGTACCAGTCAGTGTATGTGTTCCCTCATCTGCCTCTCATACCCAAGGTACTGAGATTGATAAGATGGAGAGGAGTAAGCACTATATTCGTGGCTCCGGATTGGCCAAGAAGGACTTGGTAACCGGAACTTCAAAAGATGCTCACGGAGGATCCGTGGCCTCTACCTCTAAGAAGGGACCTGCTTCAGCAAGGACCCTGTCTGTTCCAAGACTTACCGCGACTGCGTTTGACGGCATGGCGGTTGAACGCCGGATCCTGAAAGAAAAAAAAGGCATTCCGGATGAGGTCATCCCTATCCTGATCAAAGCCAGGAAGGATGTAACCGCAAAACATTATCACCGCATTTGGCGAAAATATGTTGCGTGGTGCGAGGCCAGTAAGGCCCGACGGAGGAAATTCAACTGGGTCGATTCCTACATTTCCTGCAAACAGGAGTGTCTATGGGCCTGAAATTGGGGTCCATTAAGGTTCAAATTTCGGCCCTGTCAATTTTCTTCCAAAAAGAACTAGCTTCAGTCCCTGAAGTTCAGACGTTGTAAAAGGGGTACTGCATATACAGCCTCCTTTTGTGCCTCCAGTGGCACCTTGGGATCTCAATGTAGTTTTTGGGTTCCAAAAAGTCACATTGGTTTGAACCACTTAAATCTGTGGAGTTAAAATATCTCACATGGAAAGTGGTCATGCTGTTGGCCCTGGCCTGGGCCAGGCGCGTGTCAGAATTGGCGGCTTTATCCTGTAAAAGCCCTTATCTGATTTTCCATTCGGACAGGGCGGAATTGAGGACTCGTCCTCAGTTTCTCCCTAAGGTGGTTTCAGCGTTTCACCTGAACCAACCTATTGTGGTGCCTGCGGCTACTAGGGACTTGGAGGACTCCAAGTTGCTAGACGTTGTCAGGGCCCTGAAAATATATGTTTCCAGGACGGCTGGAGTCAGAAAATCTGACTCGCTGTTTATCCTGTATGCACCCAACAAGCTGGGTGCTCCTGCTTCTAAGCAGACTATTGCTCGTTGGATTTGTAGTACAATTCAGCTTGCACATTCTGTGGCAGGCCTGCCACAGCCAAAATCTGTAAAAGCCCATTCCACAAGGAAGGTGGGCTCATCTTGGGCGGCTGCCCGAGGGGTCTCGGCTTTACAACTTTGCCGAGCAGCTACTTGGTCAGGAGCAAATACGTTTGCTAAATTCTACAAATTTGATACCCTGGCTGAGGAGGACCTGGAGTTCTCTCATTCGGTGCTGCAGAGTCATCCGCACTCTCCCGCCCGTTTGGGAGCTTTGGTATAATCCCCATGGTCCTTTCGGAGTCCCCAGCATCCACTAGGACGTCAGAGAAAATAAGAATTTACTTACCGATAATTCTATTTCTCGTAGTCCGTAGTGGATGCTGGGCGCCCATCCCAAGTGCGGATTGTCTGCAATACTTGTACATAGTTATTGTTACAAAAATCGGGTTATTGTTGTTGTGAGCCATCTTTTCAGAGGCTCCTTCTGTTATCATGCTGTTAACTGGGTTCAGATCACAGGTTGTACGGTGTGATTGGTGTGGCTGGTATGAGTCTTACCCGGGATTCAAAATCCTTCCTTATTGTGTACGCTCGTCCGGGCACAGTATCCTAACTGAGGCTTGGAGGAGGGTCATGGGGGGAGGAGCCAGTGCACACCAGGTAGTCCTAAAGCTTTTACTTTTGTGCCCAGTCTCCTGCGGAGCCGCTATTCCCCATGGTCCTTTCGGAGTCCCCAGCATCCACTACGGACTACGAGAAATAGAATTATCGGTAAGTAAATTCTTATTTTTAACTAGTTCTAAAGTCGTCCGTTACTATAATGCATGATCTATGCCCCATAACCCTGAATATCTTTATCCACTAGGAATGTATCTAACCCATTCTTATAGGCAATGACCGAGTCCGCCATTACAACTCCCTCAGGCAGGGAACTTCTAACACGTATTGTCCATACTGTGGAGAAACCTTGTCACCTTAGTGTCACTCACTAGTGCCTACAGTCTCTCTCACACTTTCAGTACAGGACTTTCTTTAGCCCCCTACCCCTCTGCTCTTACACCCATATGGAATCATCCCTCCTTCCCTCCAGGTCGTTCCCATTGTATGGCCTCAAACTGGACAGAGATCGGCATCACCAGTTTTCACCACATACTTTGCAGCAATATAGCACTTTCGTTTTGGGAACTCCAGAGAAACACTCGCTTCCCGCTTTATATTTCTACCAATATCTCCAAATTAGAAACTTTCTTTCTACCTCCTAAGGGAATTTGCTTCTCCTCGAAATGACCAGGTGTCTTTTATACCGACAGGTAGCAGTGGCCTATATACCCCCATGACCGGGTGCCTTATATACCCCCATGACCGGGTGTCTTTTATACCGACAGGTAGCAGTGGCCTATATACCCCCATGACCGGGTGCCTTATATACCCCTATGACCAGGTGTCTTTTATACCGACAGGTAGCAGTGGCCTATATACCCCCATGACCGGGTGCCTTATATACCCCCATGACCGGGTGCAGGTGATTGGCTGTAGCCAGGAAGTGAGCAGAGATCAGCCCCACAGAGGGTATTATGAGCGTTACACCCTGGAGAGTTCTGCTGCGCAATCTCTGTGATGCTCCTTCGGGGAGGTATCAAGTCCTTTACCAAGATGGCCGCCGTCTGGTCTTCTGCACAGGTGCTGCGCCATCTTGTCACTGTTAAGAGCGCCCCTGTGGGACATGTTCTCCTTAGCTCGGTCTGTGCCATCGCTGCGCTGGTAGCCATTGGTGTAGGGGGGGGGGGGGGGGGTCTCATTGCGCGTGATGGACACAGGACAGATCCTATATAATAAAAGGGTAATGCTGCTCCTCACCTCTATGGGGGCTGATGGCCACTAGATGGCTCCTGACAGAACAACTGAAGTGTTGCTCAGTTCCGGCAGCGCTGACATTGCTGTTATGTTGTTCTGTCAGGTTGAGGGGCTGGTGACCAGTTATTATATAACCTCCTGTGACCCCGCTCCCGTTACCTGTGCACCCTGTATAATCCTATATACATCCGGCAGTTACCCTGGAACTGACCTGTAGCTCCGCCGCCGCCGCTCCTGGGCATTGCATGGTGGTACAGCCAGCATACATAATACACATAGGACCAACACATTATACAGCCCGCGAGATCACCCAGTGTCGCCCCTCATTATCCGTCTCTCTTACCGCTCTCTCAGCCTCCAGCACTCTCTGCATGATCTCAGCCTGTCTCTTCTTCTGCAGCAGTCTCATGGCGGGGGTCAGAGTTTCCTCATCTCTAGGAGGGAATTTCCTGTACATGGAACGAGAGAGGTGACAGGTGAATGGGGTGATGAATGAACGTTGGCCCATCTGTGTGGAGTTTGTATGCTCCCTATGTTTGCATGAGTTTTCCCTCCCACACTGATAGGCTAATGGCGGGAAGCAGAGATTCCAGGTGATGTGACAGTCACAGGACACTGGTCTCACCGATGGCTGCTTCTTCCCTGACCTGGGCTGGGGTGCGGCGTGAGAACCTCTTCTCCTGCGCAGTCTTATATAAAGCTAGGCTCGCCCTCAGACCACCGTCCCTGCCACTTCCTATGATACGCAGTAACCTCCGATACCGGTGTGACTGCGCGACAAATCACTTCTCAGTGGCACCTATTGGTAAATTGGTTAAACAGTGATAACCCCAAAAATGGTATCACTGCTTAACGTGAGCTGGAGGCACTACAATGTGGCATAACGTGAGCTGGAGGCACTACAATGTGGCATAACGTGAGCTGGAGGCACTACTATGTGGAATAACATGAGCTGGAGGCACTACAATGTAGCATCACGTGAGATGGAGGCACTACAATGTGGCATATCGTGAGCTGGAGGCACTACAATGTGGCATAACGTGAGCTGGAGGCACTACAATGTGGCATATCGTGAGCTGGAGGCACTACAATGTGGCATAACGTGAGCTGGAGGCACTACAATGAGGCATAACGTGTACTGGAGGCACTACAATGTGGCATAACATGAGCTGGAGGCACTACAATGTGGCATAACGTGAGCTGGAGGCAATACAATGTGGCATAACGTGAGCTGGAGGCACTACTATGTGGAATAACATGAGCTGGAGGCACTACAATGTAGCATCACGTGAGATGGAGGCACTACAATGTGGCATATCGTGAGCTGGAGGCACTACAATGTGGCATAACGTGAGCTGGAGGCACTACAATGTGGCATAACGTGAGCTGGAGGCACTACAATGTGGCATAACGTGAGCTGGAGGCACTACAATGTGGCATAACATGAGCTGGAGGCACTACAATGTGGCATAACGTGAGCTGGAGGCACTACAATGTGGCATAACGTGAGCTGGAGGCACTACAATGTGGCATAACGTGAGCTGGAGGCACTACAATGTGGCATAACGTGAGCTGGAGGCACTACAATGTGGCATAACGTGAGCTGGAGGCACTACAATGTGGCATAACGTGAGCTGGAGGCACTACAATGTGGCATAACATGAACTGGAGGCACTACTATGTGGTATCACATGAGCTGGAGGCACTACAATGTTGCATAACGTGTGCTGGAGGCACTACAATGTGGTATAATGTGAGCTGGAGGCACTACAATGTGGCATAACGTAAGCTGGAGGCACTACAATGTTGCATAATGTGAGCTGGAGGCACTACAATGTGGCATAACGTGAGCTGGAGGCACTACAATGTGGTATAATGTGAGCTGGAGGCACTACAATGTGGCATAACGTGAGCTGGAGGCACTACAATGTGATATAATGTGAGCTGGAGGCACTACAATGTGGCATAACATGAGCTGGAGGCACTACAATGTGACATAACGTGAGCTGGAGGCACTACAATGTGACATAACGTGAGCTGGATGCACTACAATGAGGCATAACGTGTACTGGAGGCACTACAATGTGGCATAACATGAGCTGTGGATAGACCTATAGAGTGTAAGCTTGCGAGCAGGGCCCTCCTACCTCTATATCTGTTTGTTTTTACCCAGTTTTGTTCTATAACTGTTGTTCTGATTGTAAAGCGCAACGGAATATGCTGCTATATAAGAAACTGCTAATAAAATAATAATAATAATACTATGAGGAATATAATGTGAACAGTGCTGTGTAGAGAGAGAGGCATGTGCCCCTAGACAGACAGATACAGGCAGACAGACAGACAGACAGACAGAGACTTACTGGAACACATTGAGGAGCGTCTGTCCATGCTGCACGTATAAATACTCCTCTGGATCCATCCCGTATACAGCCGGCAGCTGAGAGACCCCAGTAACTGCCACTAGTCACCTGGCAGCAGAGAGACCCCCAGTAACTAGCACCCAGCAGCAGAGAGACCCCCAGTAACTGCCACTAGCCACCCGGCAGCAGAGAGACCCCAGTAACTGCCACTAGTCACCTGGCAGCAGAGTGACCCCAGTAACTATCACCCGGCAGCAGAGAGACCCCCAGTAACTAGCACCCAGCAGCAGAGAGACCCCAGTAACTGCCACTAGTCACCCGGCAGCAGAGAGACCCCAGTAACTGCCACTAGCCACCCGGCAGCAGAGAGACCTCAGTAACTGACACTAGTCACCTGGCAGCAGAGAGACCCCAGTAATTAGTCACCCGGCAGCAAAGAGACCCCAGTAACTAGTCACCCGGCAGCAGAGAGACCCCAGTAACTGACACTAGCCACCCGGCAGCAGAGAGACCCCAGTAACTGACACTAGCCACCCGGCAACAGAGAGACCCCAGTAACTAGTCACCCGGCAGCAGAGAGACCCCAGTAACTAGTTTCCAAGCGGCAGAGAGACCCCAGTAACTAATTACCAAGCGGCAGAGAGACCCCAGTAACTAGTCACCCGGCAGCAGAGAGACCCCAGTAACTGCCACTAGCCACCCGGCAGCAGAGAGACCCCAGTAACTAGTCACCCGGCAGCAAGGAGACCCCAGTAACTGCCACTCGACAGCAGAGAGACCCCAGTAACTGCCACTAGCCACCCGGCAACAGAGAGACCCCAGTAACTAGTCACCCGGCAGCAGTGTGACCCCAGTAACTGCCACTAGTCACCCGGCAGCAGAGAGACCCCAGTAACTAGTCACCCGGCAGCAGTGTGACCCCAGTAACTGCTACTAGTCACCCGGCAGCAGAGTGACCCCAGTAACTAACACCCGGCAGCAGAGAGACCCCAGTAACTAGCACCTGGCAGCAAGGAGACCCCAGTAACTAGCCATCCGGCAGCAGGGAGACCCCAGTAACTGCCACTAGCCACCCGGCAGCAGAGAGACCCTAGTAACTAGTCACCCAGCAGCAGAGAGACCCCAGTAACTGACACTAGCCACCCGGCAGCAGAGAGACCCTAGTAACTAGTCACCCAGCAGCAGAGAGACCCCAGTGACTAGTCACCCGGCAGTAGAGAGACCCCAGTAACTGCCACTAGTCACCCAGCAGCAGAGAGACCACAGTAACTGCCACTAATCATCCGGCAGCAGAGAGACTCCAGTAACTAGTCACCCGGCAGCAGAGAGACCCCAGTAACTAGTCACCCGGCAGCAGAGTGACCCCAGTAACTAGTCACCCGGCAGTAGAGAGACCCCAGTAACTGCCACTAGTCACCCAGCAGCAGAGAGACCACAGTAACTGCCACTAATCATCCGGCAGCAGAGAGACTCCAGTAACTAGTCACCCGGCAGCAGAGAGACCCCAGTAACTAGTCACCCGGCAGCAGAGTGACCCCAGTAACTAGTCACCCGGCAGCAGAGAGACCCCAGTAACTGCCACTAGCCACCCGGCAGCAGAGAGACCCCAGTAACTGACACTAGCCACCCGGCAGCAGAGAGACCCTAGTAACTAGTCACCCAGCAGCAGAGAGACCCCAGTAACTAGTCACCCGGCAGTAGAGAGACCCCAGTAACTGCCACTAGTCACCCAGCAGCAGAGAGACCACAGTAACTGCCACTAGCCACCCGGCAGCAGAGAGACTCCAGTAACTAGTCATCCGGCAGCAGAGAGACCCCAGTAACTAGTCACCCGGCAGCAGAGAGACCCCTGTAACTAGTCACCCGGCAGCAGAGTGACCCCAGTAACTAGTCACCCGGCAGCAGAGAGACCCCAGTAACTAGTCACCCGGCAGCAGAGAGACCCCAGTAACTAGTCACCCAGCAGCAGAGAGACCCCAGTAACTGCCACCAGTCACCCGGCAGCAGAGAGCCCCCAGTAACTGCCACCAGTCACCCGGCAGCAGAGTTACCCAAGTAACTAGTCACCCTCAGCAGAGTGACCCCAGTAACTGCCACTAGCCACCCGGCAGCAGAGTGACCCCAGTAACTAGCTACCCGGCAGCAGAGAGACCCCAGTAACTAGTCACCCAGCAGCAGAGAGACCCCAGTAACTGCCACCAGTCACCCGGCAGCAGAGAGACCCCAGTAACTAGTCACCCTCAGCAGAGTGACCCCAGTAACTGCCACTAGCCACCCGGCAGCAGAGTGACCCCAGTAACTAGCTACCCGGCAGCAGAGAGACCCCAGTAACTAGTCACCCGGCAGCAGAGAGACCCCAGTAACTAGTCACCCGGCAGCAGAAAGACCACAGTAACTGCCACTAGCCACCCGGCAGCAGAGAGACCCCAGTAACTAGTCACCCGGCACTGTGGCAGCTGGCAGGGCCGTAACTACGTGTGTGCCAAGGGGGCTTGGCACACAGCGCAGTTGCCCTGAGGGCGCAACGGCCAGCGGCATGTAATGAGTCAAATTGACTCATTACATGCCGCCGAAGTCTGCGCCGTGCGCCCCGCTGTGTAGGGAGAAGAGGACCAGCGCCGGGCAGCGGAGAGAAGGAGGAGGAGGGAGGGGGAGCAGTGAGCCGCAGCAGCGCTATTTGATTGGTAGTAAGCGCCGCTGCAGCATCCCCCTCTCCTCCTGTATTGGCTGCCTGGCGCTGCTAAGGATGCTGGGATGCGGTTCCCCAGCATCCACAGCAGCGCCAGGCAACCAATACAGGAGGAGAGGGGGATGCTGCAGCGGCGCTTACTACCAATCAAATAGCGCTGCTGCGGCTCACTGCTCCCCCTCCCTCCTCCTCCTTCTCACCTCACACAGCCTGCACCGAGAGGAAGCTGCACGAGGAGCCTGTCAGCGGGGAGAAGGTAAGTATATCCTCCCTCCCTCTCTCTCTCTCTCTCTCTCTCTCACCGTCTGCCGCAATGTGTAAAATGGGGTCTCGTCTGCCGCAATGTGTAAAATGGGGTCTCGTCTGCCGCAATGTGTAAAATGGGGTCTCGTCTGCCGCAATGTGTAAAATGGGGTCTCGTCTGCCGCAATGTGTAAAATGGGGTCCCAGCTGCCGCAATGTGTAAAATGGGGTCCCGGCTGCCGCAATGTGTAAAAAGGGGTCCCGGCTGCCGCAATGTGTAAAATGGGGTTCCGGCTGCCGCAATGTGTAAAAAGGAGGCCTGGCTGCCGCAATGTGTAAAAAGGGGTCCTGGATGCCGCAATGTGTAAAAATGGGGACTGGCTGCCGCAATGTGTAAAAAGGGGGACTGGCTGCCGCAATGTGTAAAAATGGGGACTGGATGCCGCAATGTGTAAAAATGGGGACTGGCTGCCGCAATGTGTAAAAATGGGGACTGGCTGCCGCAATGTGTAAAAATGGGGACTGGCTGCCGCAATGTGTAAAAAGGGGGACTGGATGCCGCAATGTGTAAAAAGGAGGACTGGCTGCCGCAATGTGTAAAGAGGGGGCCTGGCTGCCGCAATGTGTAAAAAGGGGTCCTGGATGCCGCAATGTGTAAAAATGGGGACTGGCTGCCGCAATGTGTAAAAAGGGGGACTGGATGCCGCAATGTGTAAAGAGGGGGACTGGCTGCCGCAATGTGTAAAAAGGGGGACTGGCTGCCGCAATGTGTAAAAAGGGGGACTGGCTGCCGCAATGTGTAAAAAGGGGGACTGGCTGCTGTAATGTGTAAAAAGGGGGACTGTCTGCTGTAATGTGTAAAAAGGGGGACTGGCTGCCGCAATGTGTAAAAAGGGGGACTGGCTGCTGTAATGTGTAAAAAGGGGGACTGTCTATTGTAATGTATAAAAGGGGCTCTACCTGGTGTAGTGGTGCTACTGTGCAGCGTAATTTGAATAATGTAGACTACTGTGCACCGTAGTATGAATTGCTATTATTTTGTGGCCACGACGCTTCCCCATTAAGCCACGCCCCTATAATTTTTTTGCGCGCCTACGCCACGCACTGCCCCTATCTTACATTGGGGGGGGCCACTATCGTTTCTTGCACACAGCGCTAAAATGCCTAGTTACTGCAATGGCAGCTGGTGCCAGCGTGTGCAGCCATAGAAGTGGGAGCCATAACTGAGGGCAACATCTCCAGGAAAATGATCTATACTGTAATTTTTTTACAGCTCAGACTCAAGAAGGTTCAGGGGGTAGCTGAGGGCCACTGTTTGCCTTCTCTCTCCCATTACTGTATCTGAATATCACAATCCATCATTATAACATAATAAATCCACATCTGCTCTATGGGGGTAATTCCAAGTTGATCGCAGCAGGAAATTTTTTAGCAGTTGGGCAAAACCATGTGCACTGCAGGGGGGGCAGATATAACATGTGCAGAGGGAGTTAGATTTGGGTGGGTTATATTGTTTCTGTGCAGGGTAAATACTGGCTGCTTTATTTTTACACTGCAAATTAGATTGCAGATTGAACACACCACACCCAAATCTAACTCTCTCTGCACATGTTATATCTGCCTCCCCTGCAGTGCACATGGGTTTGCCCAACTGCTAACAAAAATCCTTCTGCGATCAACTTGGAATTACCCCCATATACAGTGGGGTAAATGTAGTATATTGCAGGAGTCAGCTACAGCCCCGCCGGTCCTGTAGGGGCCACATGAGTATCCAGCCCCCCTGGTACCACTGGCCTGTGGCTATCGCAGTGTCCCATAGATGTTCTTGTTCCGTATTATTATTGTCTACAAATAATATCATTAATATTGCCCCATGTGTATACTAGTAATAATAATAATACAATATTTCCACCAGAGTAATAATACCATGTATTACTCACATACTCTGCTTGTTTGTGTGATAGAAGCAATGACCTAATGTGTGATCATCTATCATCAAGTAATGATCTACCGAAGAGAGACAGAGCGATGATACGGAGCACTGACATAGAGTGCTGACACAGGGCACTGACACGGATTGCTGACACAGGGCACTGACACGGATTGCTGACACAGGGCACTGGCACAGAGTACTAACACGGAGCACTGAGATGGAGTGCTGACATGGGACGCTGATACGGAACATTGACATGGAGTGCTGACACAGAACACTGATACGGAGTGTTGACACAGAGCTGTGAGACGGAGCACTAATACAGAGTGCTGACACAGGGCACTGACACGGAGTGCTGACATTTTGCTGACACATAGCACTGACATTAATCGGGGACACAGGGCACTGGCATGGGTGGTCATTCCGAGTTGATAATCGCTGCACTGCGAAAATCGGCAGCAAGCTAAGTACAAAAACGGCAAAAATGCGCATGCACATGGTACTTTCACACAAAACTTTGTAGATTTACACAAGCTTGAACGACGCTTTTTTCCACACTTGAGTGATCGTAGTGTGATTGACAGGAAGTGGGTGTTTCTGGGAGGAAACTGGCCGTTTTCAGAGAGTGTGCTAAAAAAACGCAGGCGTGCCAGGGAAAAGCGGGGGAGTGGCTGGAGAAATGGGGGAGTGGCTGGCCGGACGCTGGGTGTGTTTGTGACGTCAAACCAGGAACTAAATGGACTGAGGTGATCGCAATCTGTGAGTAGGTCTGGAGCTACTCAGAAACTGCTGCAAATTATTTAGTAGGAGTTCTGCTAATCTTTCGTTCGCAATTCTGCTAAGCTAAGATACACTCCCAGTAGGCGGCGGCTTAGCGTGTGCAATGCTGCTAAAAGCAGCTAGCGAGCGAACAACTCGGAATGACCACCATGGAGCACTGACATGGATTGGTGACACAGGGTCTGACACAAAGAGCTGATGTGGAGCAGAGGCACAGACTGCTGACACGGAATGCTGACACAGGGTACAGACATGGGTAGCTGACATGGAGCTCTGACACAGGGCACTGACACGGAGAGCTGACAAGAAGCACTTGGCGCAATATATCTATATTGGAAGCCCAGTCTCCCTGCTCCTTTCCTGTTACCCTCAATACTCTCTGGATTCTCCGCTTTCCCAGGTAATAACTGATTTTAAGGTTTTTTTCTCTATCGTCCTAGTGGATGCTGGGGTTCCTGAAAGGACCATGGGGAATAGCGGCTCCGCAGGAGACAGGGCACAAAAAGTAAAGCTTTAGGATCAGGTGGTGTGCACTGGCTCCTCCCCCTATGACCCTCCTCCAAGCCTCAGTTAGATTTTTGTGCCCGGCCGAGAAGGGTGCAATCTAGGTGGCTCTCCTAAAGAGCTGCTTAGAAAAGTTTAGCTTAGGTTTTTTATTTTACAGTGAGTCCTGCTGGCAACAGGATCACTGCAACGAGGGACTTAGGGGAGAAGAAGTGAACTCACCTGCGTGCAGGATGGATTGGCTTCTTGGCTACTGGACATTAGCTCCAGAGGGACGATCACAGGTACAGCCTGGATGGTCACCGGAGCCTCGCCGCCGGCCCCCTTGCAGATGCTGAAACGAGAAGAGGTCCAGAATCGGCAGCAGAAGACTCCTCAGTCTTCTTAAGGTAGCGCACAGCACTGCAGCTGTGCGCCATTTTCCTCTCAGCACACTTCACACGGCAGTCACTGAGGGTGCAGGGCGCTGGGAGGGGGGCGCCCTGGGAGGCAAATGAAAACCTTTTTTGGCTAAAAATACCTCACATATAGCCTCCGGGGGCTATATGGAGATATTTAACCCCTGCCAGAATCCGTTAAGAGCGGGAGACGAGGCCGCCGAAAAAGGGGCGGTGCCTATCTCCTCAGCACACAGCTCCATTTTCCCTCACAGAAAGGCTGGAGGGAAGGCTCCCAGGCTCTCCCCTGCACTGCACTACAGAAACAGGGTTAAAACAGAGAGGGGGGGGCACTAATTTGGCGTTAGAAATATATAAAAAAGATGCTATAAGGGAAAACACTTATATAAGGTTGTCCCTATATAATTATAGCGTTTTTGGTGTGTGCTGGCAAACTCTCCCTCTGTCTCTCCAAAGGGCTAGTGGGTCCTGTCCTCTATCAGAGCATTCCCTGTGTGTGTGCTGTGTGTCGGTACGTGTGTGTCGACATGTATGAGGACGATGTTGGTGAGGAGGCGGAGCAATTGCCTGTAATGGTGATGTCACTCTCTAGGGAGTCGACACCGGAATGGATGGCTTATTTAGGGAATTACGTGATAATGTCAACACGCGCCAAGGTCGGTTGACGACATGAGACGGCCGACAAACAATTAGTACCGGTCCAGACGTCTCAAAAACACCGTCAGGGGTTTTAAAACGCCCGTTTACTTTAGTCGGTCGACACAGACACAGACAGGGACACTGAATCCAGTGTCGACGGTGAATAAACAAACGTATTCCTTATTAGGGCCACACGTTAAGGGCAATGAAGGAGGTGTTACATATTTCTGATACTACAAGTACCACAAAAGAGGGTATTATGTGGGATGTGAAAAAACTACCGTAGTTTTTCCTGAATCAGATAAATTAAATGAAGTGTGTGATGATGCGTGGGTTCCCCCCGATAGAAAATATGGGCGGTATACCCTTTCCCGCCAGAAGTTAGGGCGCGTTGGGAAACACCCCTTAGGGTGGATAAGGCGCTCACACGCTTATCAGAACAAGTGGCGTTACCGTCTATAGATAGGGCCGTCCTCAAGGAGCCAGCTGACAGGAGGCTGGAAAAATATCATAAAAAGTATATACACACATACTGGTGTTATACTGCGACCAGCGATCGCCTCAGCATGGATGTGCAGAGCTGGGGTGGCTTGGTCGGATTCCCTGACTAAAAATATTGATACCCTTGACAGGGACAGTATTTTATTGACTATAGAGCATTTAAAGGATGTATTTCTATATATGCGAGATGCACAGAGGGATATTTGCACTCTGGCATCAAGAGTAAGTGCGATGTCCATATCTGCCAGAAGATGTTTATGGACACGACAGTGGTCAGGTGATGCAGATTCCAAACGGCACAAAGGTGTATTGCCGTATAAAGGAAGAGGAGTTATTTGGGGTCGGTCCATCGGACCTGGTGGCCACGGCAACTGCTGGAAAATCCACCGTTTTTACCCTAAGTCACATCTCTGCAGAAAAAGACACCGTCTTTTCAGCTTCAGTCCTTTCGTCCCTATAAGAGTCATATCTGCCCAGGGATAGAGGAAAGGGAAGAAGACTGCAGCAGGCAGCCCATTCCCAGGAACAGAAGCGTTCCACCGCTTCTGACAAGCTCTCAGCATGACGCTGAGACCGTACAGGACCCCTGGATCCTACAAGTAGTATCCCAGGGGTACAGATTGGAATGTCGAAACGTTTCCCCCTCGCAGGCTCCTGAAGTCTGCTTTACCAAGGTATCCCTCCGACAAGGAGGCAGTATGGGAAAAAATTCACGAGCTGTATTCCCAGCAGGTGATAATTAAATTACCCCTCCTACAACAAGAAAAGGGGTATTATTCCACACTATATTGTGGTACTGAAGCCAGAAGGCTAGGTGAGACCTATTCTAAATCTAAAAAAATTTGAACACTTACAAAGGTTCAAATCAAGATGGAGTCACTCAGAGCAGTGATAACGAACCGGGAAGAAGGGGACTATATAGTGTCCCGGGACATCAGGGATGCTTACCTCCATGTCCCAAATTTGCCCTTATCACTAAGGGTACCTCAGGTTCGTGGTACAGAACTGTCACTATCAGTTTCAGACGCTGCCGTTTGGATTGTCTACGGCACCCCGGGTCTTTACCAAGGTAATGGCCGAAATGATGGTTCTTCTTCGAAGAAAAGGCGTCTT
Source organism: Pseudophryne corroboree (assembly GCF_028390025.1). NCBI lineage: Eukaryota > Metazoa > Chordata > Amphibia > Anura > Myobatrachidae > Pseudophryne > Pseudophryne corroboree. Next base: position 515,055,838 of record NC_086450.1, on the reverse strand, counting down.
AATTATCCCTTACTTGGACGATCTCCTGATAAGGGCAAAGTCCAGGGAACAGTTGGAGGTCGGAGTAGCACTATCTCGGATACTGTTACAACAGCAGGGGTGGATTCTAAAGATTCCAAAATCGCAGCTGATCCCGACAACAAGTCTCCTGTGCTTAGGGATGATTCTGGACACAGTCCAGAAAAAGGTGTTTCTCCCGGAAGAGAAAGCCAGGGAGTTATCCGAGCTAGTCAGGAACCTCCTAAAATCAGTGCATCATTGCACAAGGGCCATGGTAAAAAAATGGTGACTTCCTTCGAAGCAATTCCAGTCGGCAGATTTCATGCAAGAACTTTTCAGTGGGATCTGCTGGACAAATGGTCCGGATCGCATCTTCAGATGCATCAGCGGATAACCCTATATCCAAGGACAAGGGTGTCTCTCCTGTGGTGGTTACAGAGTGCTCATCTTCTAGAGGGCCGCAGATTCGGCATTCAGTTTTGGATGTTGGTGACCACGGAGGCCAGCCCGAGAGGCTGGGGAGCAGTCACACATGGAAAAAATTTCCAGGGAGTGTGATCAAGTCTGGAGATTTTTCTCCACATAATTATAGCTAAGGGTAAATTTATAATGCTCTAAGCTTAGCAAGACCTCTGCTTCAAGGTCAGCCGGTATTGATCCAGTGGGATAAAACATCACGGCAGTCGCCCACGTAAATAGACAGGGCGGCACAAGAAGCAGGAGGGCAGTGGCAAAAACTGCAAGGACTTTTCGCTGGGCGGAAAATCATGTGATAGCACTGTCAGCAGTGTTTCATTCCGGGAATGGAAACTGGGAAGCAGACTTCCTCAGTAGGCACGACCTCCACCCGGCAGAGTGGGAACTTCATGGGGAAGTTTTCCACATAATTGTAAACCGTTGGGAATTACCAAAGGTGGACATGATGGCGTCCCGTCTGAACAAAAAACGGGACAGGTATTGCGCCAGGTTAAGAGACCCTCAGGCAATAGCTGTGGACGTTCTGGTAACACCGTGGGTGTACCAGTCGGTGTATGTGTTCCATCCTCTGCTTTTCATACCTAAGGTACTGAGAATTATAAGACGTAGAGGAGTAAGAACTATACTCATGGCTCCGGATTGGCCAAGAAGGACTTGGTACCCGGAACTTCAAGAGATGCTCACAGAGGACTTATGGCCTCTGCCGCTAAGAAGGGACTTGTTTCAGCAAGTACCATGTCTGTTCCACGACTTACCGCAGCTGCGTTTGACGGCATGGCGGTGGAACGCCGGATCCTAAGGGAAAAGGCATTCAGGAAGAGGTCATTCCTACCCTGGTCAAAGCCAGAAAGGAGGTGACCGCACAACATTATCACCACATGTGGCGAAAAGATGTTGCGTGGTGTGAGGCCAGGAAGGCCCCACGAAGAAATTTCAACTCGGTCGATTCCTGCATTTCTTGCAAACAGGAGTGTCTATGGGCCTCAAATTGGGGTCCATTAAGGTTCAAATTTCGGCCCTGTCGATTTTTCTTCCAGAAAGAATTGGCTTCAGTTCCTGAAGTCCAGAAGTTTGTCAAGGGAGTATTGCATATACAACCCCCTTTTTGTGCCTCCAGTGGCACTGTGGGATCTCAACGTAGTTCTGGGATTCCTCAAAACACATTGGTTTAAAACCAGTCAAATCTGTGGATTTGAAGCATCTCGCATGAAAAGTGAACATGCTCTTGGACCTGGCCTGGACCAGGCGAGTGTCACATTGGTGGTTTTTTTCTCAAAAAAGCCCATATCTGGTTGTCCATTCGGACAGGGCAGAGCTGCGGACTCGTCCCCAGTTCTCTCCCTAAGGTGGTGTCAGTGTTTCACCTGAACCAGTTTATTGTGGTGTCTTGCGCCTACTAGGGACTTGGAGGACTCCAAGTTGCTAGATGTGGTCAGGGCCCTGAAAATATAGGTTCCAGGACGGCTGGAGTCAGGTAAACTGACTTGCTGTTATCCTGTATGCACCCAACAAACTGGGTGCTCTTGCTTTTAAGCAGACTTTTGCTAGTTGGATGTGTAATACAATTCAGCTTGCACATTCTGTGGCAGGCCTGCCACAGCCAAAATATGTAAATGCCCATTCCACAAGGAAGGTGGGCTCATCTTGGGCGGCTGCCCGAGGGGTCTCGGCTTTACAACTTTGCCGAGCGGCTATTTAGTCAGGGGCAAACACGTTTGTAAAATCCTACAAATTTGATACCCTGGCTAAGGAGGACCTGGAGTTCTTTCATTCGGTGCTGCAGAGTCATCCGCACTCTCCCGCCCGTTTGGGAGCTTTGGTATAATCCCCATGGTCCTTTCAGGAACCCCAGCATCCACTAGGACGATAGAGAAAATAAGAATTTACTTACCGATAATTCTATTTCTCGGAGTCCGTAGTGGATGCTGGGCGCCCATCCCAAGTGCGGATTATCTGCATTACTTGTACATAGTTACAAAAATCGGGTTATTATTGTTGTGAGCCATCTTTTCAGAGGCTCCGCTGTTATCATACTGTTAACTGGGTTCAGATCACAGGTTGTACAGTGTGATTGGTGTGGCTGGTATGAGTCTTACCCGGGATTCATAAATCCTTCCTTATTGTGTACGCTCGTCCGGGCACAGTACCTAACTGAGGCTTGGAGGAGGGTCATAGGGGGAGGAGCCAGTGCACACCACCTGATCCTAAAGCTTTACTTTTTGTGCCCTGTCTCCTGCGGAGCCGCTATTCCCCATGGTCCTTTCAGGAACCCCAGCATCCACTACGGACTCCGAGAAATAGAATTATCGGTAAGTAAATTCTTATTTTTTGTTTGTTTTATTTTAACATACATTTATTCTATTTTAAACTTTTTTTTTATTTCTGTAACAAAGGAGCACACCTTGGGGGGGTTTCTATAGTCTCCATCTCCCCTCACGCACTTCCTTTTCCTGCCAGTTACACCTGTTATGGTAGCATGTAGTTTGCCTTCGTGGAGAGGACCTTTCCCATAAGCCCCTGGGTCCATGTCACAAACTATTTTGAATAGTAATTGTGATATCGCTAATAAGTGGGTTCGTACCTGAAATAGAGATGTGCACTTGAAATTTTTCGGGTTTTGTGTTTTGGTTTTGGGTTCGGTTCCGCGGCCGTGTTTTGGGTTCGACCGCGTTTTGGCAAAACCTCACCGAATTTTTTTTGTCGGATTCGGGTGTGTTTTGGATTCGGGTGTTTTTTTCAAAAAACCCTAAAAAACAGCTTAAATCATAGAATTTGGGGGTCATTTTGATCCCAAAGTATTATTAACCTCAATAACCATAATTTTCACTCATTTTCAGTCTATTCTGAACACCTCACAATATTATTTTTAGTCCTAAAATTTGCACCGAGGTCGCTGGATGACTAAGCTAAGCGACCCTAGTGGCCGACACAAACACCTGGCCCATCTAGGAGTGGCACTGCAGTGTCACGCAGGATGGCCCTTCCAAAAAACACTCCCCAAACAGCACATGACGCAAAGAAAAAAAGAGGCGCAATGAGGTAGCTGTGTGAGTAAGATAAGCGACCCTAGTGGCCGACACAAACACCTGGCCCATCTAGGAGTGGCACTGCAGTGTCACGCAGGATGGCCCTTCCAAAAAACACTCCCCAAACAGCACATGACGCAAAGAAAAAAAGAGGCGCAATGAGGTAGCTGTGTGAGTAAGCTAAGCGACCCTAGTGGCCGACACAAACACCTGGCCCATCTAGGAGTGGCACTGCAGTGTCACGCAGGATGGCCCTTCCAAAAAACACTCCCCAAACAGCACATGACGCAAAGAAAAAAAGAGGCGCAATGAGGTAGCTGTGTGAGTAAGATAAGCGACCCTAGTGGCCGACACAAACACCTGGCCCATCTAGGAGTGTCACTGCAGTGTCACGCAGGATGGCCCTTCAAAAAAATACTCCCCAAACAGCACATGACGCAAAGAAAAATGAAAGAAAAAAGAGGTGCAAGATGGAATTGTCCTTGGGCCCTCCCACCCACCCTTATGTTGTATAAACAGGACATGCACACTTTAACCAACCCATCATTTCAGTGACAGGGTCTGCCACACGACTGTGACTGAAATGACGGGTTGGTTTGGACCCCCACCAAAAAAGAAGCAATTAATCTCTCCTTGCACAAACTGGCTCTACAGAGGCAAGATGTCCACCTCATCATCATCCTCCGATATATCACCGTGTACATCCCCCTCCTCACAGATTATCAATTCGTCCCCACTGGAATCCACCATCTCAGCTCCCTGTGTACTTTGTGGAGGCAATTGCTGCTGGTCAATGTTTCCACGGAGGAATTGATTATAATTCATTTTAATGAACATCGGCCCTCATTCCGAGTTGTTCGCTCGCAAGGCGAATGTAGCAGAGTTACACACGCTAAGCCGCCGCCTACTGGGAGTGAATCTTAGCTTCTTAAAATTGCGACCGACGTACGCGCAATATTGCGATTACAAACGAGTTAGCAGTTTCAGAGTAGCTCCAGACTTACTCTGCCTGTGCGATCATTTCAGTGCTTGTCGTTCCTGGTTGACGTCACAAACACACCCAGCGTTCGCCCAGGCACTCCCACCGTTTCTCCGGCCACTCCTGCGTTTTTTCCGGAAACGGTAGCGTTTTCAGCCACACGCCCCTGAAACGCCGTGTTTACGCCCAGTAACACCCATTTCCTGTCAATCACATTACGATCGCCGGAGCGAAGAAAAAGCCGTGAGTAAAAATACTTTCATCATAGTAAAGTTACTTGGCGCAGTCGCAGTGCGAACATTGCGCATGCGTACTAAGCGGATTTTCACTGCGATGCGATGAAAAATACCGAGCGAACAACTCGGAATGAGGGCCATCATCTTCTCCACATTTTCTGGAAGTAACCTCGTACGCCGATTGCTGACAAGGTGAGCGGCGGCACTAAACACTCTTTCGGAGTACACACTTGTGGGAGGGCAACTTAGGTAGAATAAAGCCAGTTTGTGCAAGGGCCTCCAAATTGCCTCTTTTTCCTGCCAGTATAAGTACGGACTGTCTGACGTGCCTACTTGGATGCGGTCACTCATATAATCCTCCACCATTCTTTCAATGGGGAGAGAATCATATGCAGTGACAGTAGACGACATGTCCGTAATCGTTGTCAGGTCCTTCAGTCCGGACCAGATGTCAGCATCAGCAGTCGCTCCAGACTGCCCTGCATCACCGCCAGCGGGTGGGCTCGGAATTCTGAGCCTTTTCCTCGCACCCCCAGTTGCGGGAGAATGTGAAGGAGGAGATGTTGACAGGTCGCGTTCCGCTTGACTTGACAATTTTGTCACCAGCAGTTCTTTGAACCCCAGCAGACTTGTGTCTGCCGGAAAGAGAGATCCAAGGTAGGTTTTAAATCTAGGATCGAGCACGGTGGCCAAAATGTAGTGCTCTGATTTCAACAGATTGACCACCCGTGAATCCTTGTTAAGCGAATTAAGGGCTCCATCCACAAGTCTCACATGCCTAGCGGAATCGCTCTGTTTTAGATCCTCCTTCAATGCCTCCATCTTCTTCTACAAAAGCCTGATGAGGGGAATGACTTGACTCAGGCTGGCAGTGTCTGAACTGACTTCACGTGTGGCAAGTTCAAAAGGTTGCAGAACCTTGCACAACGTTGAAATCATTCTCCACTGCGCTTGAGACAGGTGCATTCCACCTCCTATATCGTGGTCAGTTGTATAGGCTTGAATGGCCTTTTGCTGCTCCTCCAACCTCTGAAGCATATAGAGGGTTGAATTCCACCTCGTTACCACTTCTTGCTTCAGATGATGGCAGGGCAGGTTCAGGAGTTTTTGGTGGTGCTCCAGTCTTCTGTACGTGGTGCCTGTACGCCGAAAGTGTCCCGCAATTTTTCTGGCCACCGACAGCATCTCTTGCACGCCCCTCTCGTTTTTTAAATAATTCTGCACCACCAAATTCAAGGTATGTGCAAAACATGGGACGTGCTGGAATTTGCCCATATTTAATGCACACACAATATTGCTGGCGTTGTCCAATGCCACAAATCCACAGGAGAGTCCAATTGGGGTAAGCCATTCCGCGATGATCTTCCTCAGTTGCCGTAAGAGGTTTTCAGCTGTGTGCGTATTCTGGAAACCGGTGATACAAAGCGTAGCCTGCCTAGGAAAGAGTTGGCGTTTGCGAGATGCTGCTACTGGTGCCGCCGCTGCTGTTCTTGCGGCGGGAGTCCATACATCTACCCAGTGGGCTGTCACAGTCATATAGTCCTGACCCTGCCCTGCTCCACTTGTCCACATGTCCGTGGTTAAGTGGACATTGGGTACAACTGCATTTTTTAGGACACTGGTGAGTCTTTTTCTGACGTCCGTGTACATTCTCGGTATCGCCTGCCTAGAGAAGTGGAACCTAGATGGTATTTGGTAACGGGGGCACACTACCTCAAGAAATTGTCTAGTTCCCTGTGAACTAACGGCGGATACCGGACGCACGTCTAACACCAACATAGTTGTCAAGGCCTCAGTTATCCGCTTTGCAACAGGATGACTGCTGTGATATTTCATCTTCCTTGCAAAGGACTGTTGGACAGTCAATTGCTTGGTGGAAGTAGTAAAAGTGGGCTTACGACTTCCCCTCTGGGATGACCATCGACTCCCAGCAGCAACAACAGCAGCGCCAGCAGCAGTAGGCGTTACACGCAAGGATGCATCGGAGGAATCCCAGGCAGGAGAGGACTCGTCAGAATTGCCAGTGACATGGCCTGCAGGACTATTGGCATTCCTGGGGAAGGAGGAAATTGACACTGAGGGAGTTGGTGGGGTGGTTTGCGTGAGCTTGGTTACAAGAGGAAGGGATTTACTGTAAGGTGGACTGCTTCTGCTGTCACCCAAAGTTTTTGAACTCGTCACTGACTTATTATGAATGCGCTGCAGGTGACGTATAAGGGAGGATGTTCCGAGGTGGTTAACGTCCTTACCCCTACTTATTACAGCTTGACAAAGGCAACACACGGCTTGACAAATGTTGTCCGCATTTCTGGTGAAATACTTCCACACCGAAGAGCTGATTTTTTTTTGTATTTTCACCAGGCATGTCAATGGCCATATTCCTCCCACGGACAACAGGTGTCTCCCCGGGTGCCTGACTTAAACAAACCACCTCACCATCAGAATCCTCCTGGTCAATTTCCTCCCCAGCGCCAGCAACACCCATATCCTCCTCATCCTGGTGTACTTCAACACTGACATCTTCAATCTGACTATCAGGAACTGGACTGCGGGTGCTCCTTCCAGCACTTGCAGGGGGCGTGCAAATGGTGGAAGGCGCATGCTCTTCACGTCCAGTGTTGGGAAGGTCAGGCATCGCAACCGACACAATTGGACTCTCCTTGTGGATTTGGGATTTCGAAGAACGCACAGTTCTTTGCTGTGCTTTTGCCAGCTTGAGTCTTTTCATTTTTCTAGCGAGAGGCTGAGTGCTTCCATCCTCATGTAAAGCTGAACCACTAGCCATGAACATAGGCCAGGGCCTCAGCCGTTCCTTGCCACTCCGTGTGGTAAATGGCATATTGGCAAGTTCACGCTTCTCCTCCGACAATTTTATTTTAGATTTTTGAGTCCTTTTTTTACTGATATTTGGTGTTTTGGATTTTACATGCTCTGTACTATGACATTGGGCATCGGCCTTGGCAGACGACGTTGCTGGCATTTCATCGTCTCGGCCATGACTAGTGGCAACAGCTTCAGCACGAGGTGGAAGTGGATCTTGATCTTTCCCTATTTTTGGAACCTCAACATTTTTGTTCTCCATATTTTAATAGGCACAACTAAAAGGCACCTCAGGTAAACAATGGAGATGGATGGATACTAGTATACTTATTGATGACGAGCGACTGCCGACACAGAGGTAGCTACAGCTGTGGACTACCGTACTGTGTCTGCTGCTAATATAGACTGGATGATAATGAGATAAAATTAAAATATATATATCACACTAGTACTGCAGCCGGACAGGTATATATTATGTAATGACGGACCTGCTGGACACTGTCTGTCAGACTCAGCACTGCAGACTCCTAAAGTAAGCTACTAGTATCAAGAAGATAGAAAAAAAAAACCCACGGGTAGGTGGTATACAATTATGGATGGACGAGCGACTGCCGACACAGAGGTAGCTACAGCCGTGGACTACCGTACTGTGTCTGCTGCTAATATAGACTGGATGATAATGAGATAAAATTAAAATATATATATATATATCACACTAGTTCTGCAGCCGGACAGGTATATATTATTTAATGACGGACCTGCTGGACACTGTCTGTCAGACTCAGCACTGCAGACTCCTAAAGTAAGCTACTAGTATCAAGAAGATAGAAAAAAAAAAAAACCACGGGTAGGTGGTATACAATTATGGATGGACGAGCGACTGCCGACACAGAGGTAGCTACAGCCGTGGACTACCGTACTGTGTCTGCTGCTAATATAGACTGGATGATAATGAGATAAAATTAAAATATATATATATATCACACTAGTACTGCAGCCGGACAGGTATATATTATGTAATGACGGACCTGCTGGACACTGTCTGCAGAATGCGTTTATAAAAACACCACACGACGAGTGTTTAACTTTTTCAGGCAGACAATCACAATATACTGGTGGTCAGCAGACAATCACAATACTGGTGGTCAGTGGTCACTGGTCAGTCACACTGGCAGTGGCACTCTGGCAGCAAAAGTGTGCACTGTACTTAAAATATGTACTCCTGCTATAACTGCTCCCCAGTCTCCCCCACAATTAAGCTGTGTGAGCAGTGAGCACTCAGCACAGTCAGATAATGATATACAGTATTACATATGATGCAGCACACTGGGCTGAGCACAGATATGGTATGTGACTGTGTCACACTGTGTATCGTTTTTTTTCAGGCAGAGAACGGATTCATTAAACTGGTGGCACTGGTCACTGGTCACACTATCAGCAGCAAGTAGTACTCCTCCTATATGCTCCCCAAAATTTGTGTCTCTCTCTAGTACTCTAGTCTAAACGGAGAGGACGCCAGCCACGTCCTCTCCCTATCAATCTCAATGCACGTGTGAAAATGGCGGCGACGCGCGGCTCCTTATATAGAATCCGAGTCTCGCGATAGAATACGAGCCTCACGAGAATCCGACAGCGGGATGATGACGTTCGGGCGCGCTCGGGTTAACCGAGCAAGGCGGGAAGATCCGAGTCGCTCGGCCCCGTGTAAAAAAACCTGAAGTTCGGGCGGGTTCGGATTCCGAGGAACCGAACCCGCTCATCTCTAACCTGAAACTGTCGTTTTCATGGTCGGCCGTATCCACTCTTCAACGATGTCGAGGTCATCGACTATTCTTTCCGTCACCTGTAAGGCTGGGGGAGAAGGACCAGGAGAACCCCGGGAGGACAACCCAAACACAATATGGTCAAGGACCACTACACATGGGGGCAGTGACAACCATTTATTGAACTGGAAGAGTCAGACACCGCTATAATTCAATTCTAATTACACAGTGCATAGGTTGAACATTACTACAATACTCTGAGTTTTTCCCTGGCTATAGCATTTACCATGACTCGTATATAGCTCCAAGGCATGACAATAACTTGGTCTAACAATCAAATACATTACATGCAACAGTATTCATTCGGTATGTCACGATAATTTAGGGTAATAAATGTCCTGATAGTAATTTGGATACTGTTCCTAAACGGTCCATAGGATGGCGCTCACCTCAAACACTAACATTCAGTTCCTGCGCCTCAGTTGGCATTCCGGGTAAATGTCTCCAGCCTTTCCTGCGGTGGTGGCCAGAGGCAGTGTGTCTGGCGGCGGGGCGCACTCTCCTCCCTCAGCGGCGACTGTGATGAGTGCCGCTCTGTCCTAGTCAGCCGCAGCAGCGTGCGGCTCTCCTCACACGCTGCCCGGCAGTCAGCGGCAGTGTTGGCTCCGGCGGTGACAGGAGGCTTAGCGCTGGCGCGGCTCTCCTCCCTTCTGACATGCGCTCACCATGGCGACTCAGTCTTCCTCTGAGGTGGCTTCCTCTCTCCACACGGCGGCTCTCCTCCCGCATGCGCCTGATCACTCTCCCCTCCTCCTGCTGTTGGTGCGCAGCGTCCCGTCCAATCCTGATGGCTCTGGGTTCCCGCGCCTGGGCAAACCAGCAGTACGGTTCTCCCGGGTCCTGGTGCCCTCCATCACGGCTCTTCCCGTATGTTGTTGCTAGGCAACTGGGGCAGGGGATCTCGAAACTGTCCGTGCCTGTGTAGCTGACAGGTCCCTGCAGGCAGCGCTGGCTGTTATGAAAACTAGTAGGGGGACAGTAGGGGTATCCCAAACGTGGGTACCACATAACCTGTGGCGGGACTCAGCGGAACAACTCTAGGAGATGATAATACTAATCACTGCTTATGGGAATGGCGGACATGTATATCAACTAAGGCTACGGGGTGTGACTCTCTATTGTAAACAAATCAGTAAACATGTCCTCAGTGCAGGGAAGCAGCAGCCATTTTCCTGTAGTGTACATAGGGCTAGCCTGCTGTCGGTGTACAGGGAGTGAATGACCTCAGTGGCGGCCATTTTCCTGTAGTGTAGATAGGGCTAGCCTGCTGTCGGTGTAAATGACGTAAATGACCTCAGTGGCGGCCATTTTCCTGTAGTGTAGATAGGATTTACCTGCTGTCGGTGTACAGGACGTGAATGACCTCAGTGGCGCCCATTTTCCTGTAGTGTAGATAGGGCTAGCCTGCTGTCGGTGTAAATGACGTAAATGACCTCAGTGGCGGCCATTTTCCAGTAGTGTAGATAGGATTTACCTGCTGTCGGTGTACAGGACGTGAATGACCTCAGTGGCGGCCATTTTCCTGTAGTGTAGATAGGGCTAGCCTGCTGTCGGTGTAAATGACGTAAATGACCTCAGTGGCGGCCATTTTCCTGTAGTGTAGATAGGGCTAACCTGCTGTCGGTTCACAGGACGTGAATGACCTCAGTGGCGGCCATTTTCCTGTAGTGTAGATAGGGCTAACCTGGTGTCGCTGTACAGGGTGTTTAATGACCTCAGTGGCGGCCATTGTCCTGTAGAGTAGATAGGATTTACCTGATGTCGGTGTACAGGACGTGAATGACCTCAGTGGCGGCCATTTTCCAGTAGTGTAGATAGGATTTACCTGCTGTCGGTGTACAGGACGTGAATGACCTCAGTGGCGGCCATTTTCCTGTAGTGTAGATAGGGCTAGCCTGCTGTCGGTGTAAATGACGTAAATGACCTCAGTGGCGACCATTTTCCTGTAGTGTAGATAGGGCTAACCTGCTGTCGGTTCACAGGACGTGAATGACCTCAGTGGTGGCCATTTTCCTGTAGTGTAGATAGGGCTAACCTGCTGTCGGTTCACAGGACGTGAATGACCTCAGTGGTGGCCATTTTCCTGTAGTGTAGATAGGGCTAGCCTGCTGTCGCTGTACAGGGCGTGAATGTTATTGTAGTACACTGCCCCTCAGAGACGGGAAATGTGGATAATGAACCTTTATATGCACACGAGGCAGAATTCAGATGTAAGTGTCTTTCTGACACTAACGTTACCGTAGAGCTATAAGAGACATGTTACCTGCAGGTGAGAACTCTAATGTTAGTGTCGCTCTGTATTAGGAAAGAACATCTCTCATCACATGTGGATTTCTTTGTGGTTTATCACATTAATATTATTATCTTATATAATGTGACGCTTGCTTTCATGTTAAGGTTGTCTTTGGGCCATGTTCCTGTAGTCTGGCAGGCGTGGTGATGATGAGTAGAGGTGTGGAGAGTGCACGTAGTAAGACTGGGGACTATGGGCCTAATTCCGACCTGATCGGTGATGTGCGTTTTTGCACAGCAGCCGATCAGGTCTGAATTGCGCATGCGCCAGCGCCGCAGTGATTGACAGGCAGAGGCAGTCGCTGGGCAGGAGGTGGCGGGCCGGCCGGCGTTTGGCCGCCATTTAGGGGGCGCAGTCCGGGCAACACAAGCGGGGGGGCAGGCTGCGGCGGCTGCGTGACATCACACGCAGCCGCTGCGACCCTCACAGCGACTAGTAGCTCCCTGCCAGCACGCAGGAGCTGCGCTGGCCGGTAAGTACTCTTCCAGTACAGAAGCATGGCCGCTGTGCAATGCTTTTTTACCTGTGTGGGGAGGTCGGGCCTGACATGCAGGGTGGACTAGCCCTGTGCTGGGCGTCCCCCCACATGTCTGTGACACTGATCGTAGATGTGATAAATTTATCACATCTTCGATCAGGTCTGAATTAGGCCCAGTATAGAGCCAATCCATACCTCCCATCCGTCCCGCGCCGGTGCTCTGTATGGTGCTACAGGGGGCGGCAGGGGGTCAGTTCAGAATGCACATGGCTACAGGGGGGTGTCCGGACACACATTACAGGATGACTAGTATTCCACACTCTGACATCATAGATGAGTATCAGTATATAGTTACGCCCTGTTCTTCATTTCCTCAGTGATTGGTCTCCTATTTTTGCATATTGCACCATGCACTGTTTGTGATTTTTTTTTATTTTTTGGTCTATGTTTGCAATATGTTGAAAACCGTATAAAATATATATATATATATATATATATATAATTGGATGTTACTGGCTTTATCTTTCTTCTCTCTCTCTCTCTCTATATATATATATATATATATATATATATATATATATATATATATATATATATACTTATATATATATATATATATACTGTATAGTGTGTATAAAACAGACTTGATGGCCACTGCATAAAGGCCATAATAAGGCTACAGAGGCAACTCACTTTGCCTACTTGCCTCAGCCCGGAGCGGGTGGGGGATGAGATGAACTTGGGCACCTCCAAACACACAGCAGCCAGGAAAACAGCACACCAGTCCAGGGTTTTTGTGCAATCTAGCCGTGGTTAGTTTTATTGTGCAGTACATAAAACAAAACATAAAAGTAATTCCTAACCAGTCTGGGCACTGACTGAACATAAAAGATTCCCTCCCTCAGAGTGGTAGGACCTAATGCCCCTACCACAGACACAGGCATATGTCCAGTACTCACAGTCAGTAAATCACAGTGTCTTATCATAGGCCTGCTGCCTGTTTCCCCAGGTAGTGAGACCCTGAGGCAAGCCCTGACACAGCTTGTAGGTGCAGGCACTCATTAGCCTGCTCTCAGCCAGAAGGCCTAAAGTCACAAAATGGGCCTCATGTATGGAGCCCTCTCTTCTCGGTCACATCCACATCCCAGGAACCCTTATCCAGCTTCCCAAAAGGCCAAACTCTACAACAAGGAACAGCAAGCACTAGTGTTTGGTATATTTGGTATATTCCGGAACCCCTGGGAATGCTGTGACATTGTGCACCCTCGCCTGCGTCTGGTAGGGGGTGCGATGTCTCTCCTGTGGGACTTATTACCTGTTTTATGATATTGTTATACATTCAGTTTATTCACCGGATGACGTTCTTTGCATTCCATGACTGATCCTTTACTGGAGTTCATTTTATTTTATTCAAGGCGCATTTATTACACTATAAAGCAGCCTGGTTCTGCCATGTAAATGATTGGCATTTTACAAATAGGGCATTCCGGTACAAAAACCCGCACCTCCGGCTCCCCACATCCCCGCAACCCTGGCTTCCTGCACCCCTGGCTTCACGCAACAACGGCTTCCTGCACCTCCGGCTTCCTGCACGCTATTACATTTAGGCTAACTGTTCAAAGTAAAATTCATTTCTCAGACACAGAGATAAAAAAATGTAAATAATCTTTATTTTCATTGTATGACATGTGAGGGCGTACCGGGTGACACATACACTGTGTGACATGTGTGTGAGGGCGTACCGGCTGACGCATACACTATGACATGTGAAGGCGTACCGGGTGACACATACACTGTGTGACATGTGAGGGCGTACCGGCTGACGCATACACTATGACATGTGAGGGAGTACCAGGTGACACATACACTGTGTGACATGTGAGTGCATACCGGCTGACGCATACACTATGACATGTGAGGGCGTACCGTGTGATGCATACAATGTATGACATGTGAGGGCGTACCGGGTGATGCATACAATGTATGACATGTGAGGGCGTACCGGGTGATGCATACAATGTATGACATGTGAGGGCGTACCGGGTGACACATACACTGTGTGACATGTGAGTGCATACCGGCTGACGCATACACTATGACATGTGAGGGCGTACCGGGTGATGCATACAATGTATGACATGTGAGGGCGTACCGGGTGATGCATACAATGTATGACATGTGAGGGCGTACCGGCTGATGCATACACTATGACATGTGAGGGCGTACCAGGTGACACATACACTGCATGACAAATGAGGGTGCACCGGGTTACACATACAGTACATAATATGAGAAATAAGCGTGTACCATGTATCAGAAACATAGGATCCCATGTGACAGGCTGTCTGATAATACTGCTGGAAGATTCATCCTTTGGGGTAAGAGAGAAGATTAGTTTGGGGCAACAGTAGTCCTGGTGTTGGGGTGAGAGAAGAGATTAGGTTGGGCCATCAGTAGTCCCAGTGTTGGGGTGAGAGAAGAGATTAGTTTGGGGCATCAGTAGTCCCAGTGTTGGGGTGAGAGAAGAGATTAGGTTGGGGCATCAGTAGTCCCAGTGTTGGGGTGAGAGAAGAGATTAGGTTGGGGCATCAGTAGTCACGGTGTTGGGGTGAGAGAAGAGATTAGTTTGGGGCATCAGTAGTCCCAGTGTTGGGGTGAGAGAAGAGAGTAGTTTGGGGCATCAGTAGTCCCAGTGTTGGGGTGAGAGAAGAGAGTAGTTTGGGGCATCAGTAGTCCCAGTGTTGGGGTGAGAGGAGAGATTAGTTTGGGGCATCAGTAGTCCCAGTGTTGGGGTGAGAGGAGAGATTAGTTTGGGGCATCAGTAGTCCCAGTGTTGGGGTGAGAGAAGAGAGTAGTTTGGGGCATTAGTAGTCCCAGTGTTGGGGTGAGAGAAGAGAGTAGTTTGGGGCATCAGTAGTCCCAGTGTTGGGGTGAGAGAAGAGAGTAGTTTGGGGCATCAGTAGTCCCAGTGTTGGGGTGAGAGAAGAGATTAGTTTGGGGCATCAGTAGTCCCAGTGTTGGGGTGAGAGAAGAGATTAGTTTGGGGCATCAGTAGTCCCAGTGTTGGGGTGAGAGAAGAGATTAGTTTGGGGCATCAGTAGTCCTGGTGTTGGGGTGAGAGAAGAGATTAGGTTGGGTCATCAGTAATCCCGGTGTTGGGGTGAGAGAAGAGATTAGTTTGGGGCATCAGTAGTCCCAGTGTTGGGGTGAGAGAAGAGAGTAGTTTGGGGCATCAGTAGTCCCAGTGTTGGGGTGAGAGAAGAGAGTAGTTTGGGGCATCAGTAGTCCCAGTGTTGGGGGTGAGAGAAGAGATTAGTTTGGGGCATCAGTAGTCCCAGTGTTGGGGTGAGAGGAGAGATTAGTTTGGGGCATCAGTAGTCCCAGTGTTGGGGTGAGAGAAGAGATTAGGTTGGGGCATCAGTAGTCCCAGTGTTGGGGTGAGAGAAGAGAGTAGTTTGGGGCATCAGTAGTCCCAGTGTTGGGGTGAGAGAAGAGATTAGTTTGGGGCATCAGTAGTCCCAGTGTTGGGGTGAGAGGAGAGATTAGTTTGGGGCATCAGTAGTCCCAGTGTTGGGGTGAGAGGAGAGATTAGTTTGGGGCATCAGTAGTCCCAGTGTTGGGGTGAGAGAAGAGAGTAGTTTGGGGCATTAGTAGTCCCAGTGTTGGGGTGAGAGAAGAGAGTAGTTTGGGGCATCAGTAGTCCCAGTGTTGGGGTGAGAGAAGAGATTAGTTTGGGGCATCAGTAGTCCCAGTGTTGGGGTGAGAGAAGAGATTAGTTTGGGGCATCAGTAGTCCCAGTGTTGGGGTGAGAGAAGAGATTAGGTTGGGGCATCAGTAGTCCCAGTGTTGGGGTGAGAGAAGATAGTAGTTTGGGGCATCAGTAGTCCCAGTGTTGGGGTGAGAGGAGAGATTAGTTTGGGGCATCAGTAGTCCCAGTGTTGGGGTGAGAGAAGAGAGTAGTTTGGGGCATCAGTAGTCCCAGTGTTGGGGTGAGAGAAGATAGTAGTTTGGGGCATCAGTAGTCCCAGTGTTGGGGTGAGAGGAGAGATTAGTTTGGGGCATCAGTAGTCCCAGTGTTGGGGTGAGAGAAGAGAGTAGTTTGGGGCATTAGTAGTCCCAGTGTTGGGGTGAGAGAAGAGAGTAGTTTGGGGCATCAGTAGTCCCAGTGTTGGGGTGAGAGAAGAGATTAGTTTGGGGCATCAGTAGTCCCAGTGTTGGGGTGTGAGAGAAGAGATTAGTTTGGGGCATCAGTAGTCCCAGTGTTGGGGTGAGAGAAGAGATTAGTTTGGGGCATCAGAAGTCTCGGGTTCTGGTGAGAGAAGAGATTAGTTTGGGGCATCAGTAGTCTCGGGTTCTGGTGAGAGAAGAGATTAGTTTGGGGCACCAGTAGTCTCGGGTTCTGGTGAGAGAAGAGATTAGTTTGGGGCATCAGTAGTCCCAGTGTTGGGGTGAGAGAAGAGAGTAGTTTGGGGCATTAGTAGTCCCAGTGTTGGGGTGAGAGAAGAGATTAGTTTGGGGCATCAGTAGTCTCGGGTTGGGGTGAGAGAAGAGATCAGTTTGGGGCATCAGTAGTCTCGGGTTGGGGTGAGAGAAGAGATTAGGTTGGGGCATCAGTAGTCTCGGGTTCTGGTGAGAGAAGAGATTAGTTTGGGGCATCAGTAGTCTCGGGTTCTGGTGAGAGAAGAGATTAGTTTGGGGCATCAGTAGTCTCGGGTTCTGGTGAGAGAAGATAGTAGTTTGGGGCATCAGTAGTCCCAGTGTTGGGGTGAGAGGAGAGATTAGTTTGGGGCATCAGTAGTCCCAGTGTTGGGGTGAGAGAAGAGAGTAGTTTGGGGCATTAGTAGTCCCAGTGTTGGGGTGAGAGAAGAGAGTAGTTTGGGGCATCAGTTGTCCCAGTGTTGGGGTGAGAGAAGAGATTAGTTTGGGGCATCAGTAGTCTCGGGTTGGGGTGAGAGAAGAGAGTAGTTTGGGGCATCAGTAGTCTCGGGTTCTGGTGAGAGAAGAGATTAGTTTGGGGCATCAGTAGTCTCGGGTTCTGGTGAGAGAAGAGATTAGTTTGGGGCATCAGTAGTCTCGGGTTGGGGTGAGAGAAGAGATTAGTTTGGGGCATCAGTAGTCCCAGTGTTGGGGTGAGAGAAGAGATTAGTTTGGGGCATCAGTAGTCTCGGGTTGGGGTGAGAGGAGAGATTAGTTTGGGGCATCAGTAGTCTAGGGTTCTGGTGAGAGAAGAGATTAGTTTGGGGCATCAGTAGTCTCGGGTTGGGGTGAGAGGAGAGATTAGTTTGGGCATCAGTAGTCTCGGGTTCTGGTGAGAGAAGAGATTAGTTTGGGGCATCAGTAGTCTCGGGTTCTGGTGAGAGAAGAGATTAGTTTGGGGCATCAGTAGTCTCGGGTTGGGGTGAGAGAAGAGATTAGTTTGGGGCATCAGTAGTCCCAGTGTTGGGGTGAGAGAAGAGATTAGTTTGGGGCATCAGTAGTCTCGGGTTGGGGTGAGAGATTAGTTTGGGGCATCAGTAGTCTCGGGTTGGGGTGAGAGATTAGTTTGGGACATCAGTAGTCACAGATCTGCCCATATGGTAAGCGGTTGTTTGGGGGTATCCATGTAAGGATTGGGGGGTTTAATCTATACTATATCAGTGTCATGGACTCTCTGCTGTCAGTGGCTCCTGAGTGCTCGGTTCCTCCATGACCTTTCCAGTTCCTCTTCCATCAGGAGATATCAGCTGCTGCGGATCATCGGTCGGAGTATTCTCTGCCATCCGATCTTTGTACCGCTTAAAGAACCCGCACTGAGGAATTGCCAGGAACAGGGTAAGTAGGACACACTGAGGACCCCAGATATACACATCGTACACTGTACACAGTAACACTGCATGAGTACTACACACACACACACACATACACACACACAATAAATATATATATATATATATATACATACATATACACACACTACACACATTGTAACACTGTACACACCCACACTGCATGTATACACTATATAACAGTAAGTGTGCACATGTGATAGGGAATATAGAGTGTAAGCTCCACTGGGGCAGGGGCTGATGTGGCTGATGATATATGTGAAAATAAGCATAAATACTACCTTAATACAAAGTATTGAAGAAAAAACTGAGGCCCTTTGGGTGCCCATAGAAACAGGGGAGAAAGGAATTATTTGTATAGGTCAGGAAGAAGAACTGGATAAGAGCATATTGCAGGACATAACTAAACTGGCATTAAAAGGAGAGGTTATAATCATGAGAGACTTTACTCTTCTTGATGTAAACTGGGGGGTGTCTGTTGCTAGTTCCACTAGAAATAGGGACTTTCTGAATTCCCTTCAGGGAGCATCCCTCTACCAATTAGTGAGGGAGCCCACTCGGAAAGACACAATTTTAGACTTAATACTTACAAATGGATACAGAATATCGGACATAAAAGTGGGTGAAAACCTGGGATCCAGTGATCATCAAGCAGTATGGTTCAGCATAAAGACAGAGACTGACTCGTCCCATACAAAAACAAAGGTGTTGGATTTTAGGAAGGCTGACTTTGTAGGGATGGGAAAATGTGTAAGTGATTCTTTGGCAGAGTGCAGGAACTTGGAAGCCGTGCAGGAGAGGTGGGAAACATTAAAAAGTGCAATATTAAAGGCAACAGACCTTTGTATCAAAAGTGTTAGGAAAAACACAAGGAAAAGGAAGCCAGTGTGGTTTGCGAAAGAAGTAGCAAATATTGGGAAAGCAAAAAAGATGGCATTTAGGAAATATAAGCAGACACAAAATAATGAAGACAAAGAGATATATCTTGTTAGACAGAAGGAGACAAAGAAGGTAATCAGATGTGCAAAGGCACAAGCTGAGGAGAAAATGGCCCAGTCAGTGGGTAAAGGAGGCAAAACTTTTTTTTAGGTATATAAGCGAAAGGAAAAAAAAACAAAAAGCGGATTTATAAAACTAAAGACAGAGACTTCACTACTGAAAGAGAGGGGTAGGGGCCACAGTTAAGTAGCAAGGATATTCAGGAAAATGAAACAAAGTACATTTACACAGGAGAAGGTCCTAACAGAACTCTCAAAGCTGAAAGTAGACAAATCTATGGGGCCAGATGGGATACAGCCAAGGATACTAAAAGAGCTTAAAGAGGTGCTGGTAGCACCATTGACAGAATTATTCAACCAGTCATTAGCTACAGGAGTAATTCCAGAGGACTGGAAAAGAGTGAACATAGTCCCACTGCACAAAAGTGGAAGCAAGGAAGAGGCAAGCACCTACAGACCAGTAAGCTTTACTTCAGCATACCTCCCAACTTGACCCTCTCCAGGAGGGACAAAATGCTCTGTTCCTGGACTTCCCTCTTAATTTAGGAATACCGTCACCTGTGTTGAAGCATCTTTCTTATTAATGAACTAGTTCAGCACAGGTGATGGCAATCCTAAATTAAGAGGGAAGTCCAGGATCAAAGCATTTTGTCCCTCCTGGAATGGCTCATGTTGGGAGGTGTGCATCAGTAGCAAGGAAATTGATGGAAACACTCTTAAAAGAAAGAGTTGTAGATTATCTCAAATACACAATTTACAGGATTCCAAACAGCAAAACACCCCGAAGAAATTTGGGTGCTTATATCAGTGTCAGTATATATAATCAATACCTTAAGCAGCAATGCTAGTCTGGTTGTTTCTGCGCACACAACCACAAATGGAGCTGAATAGTCAAAGACCATCAGTTATTCACAAAACAATAGAAAATGACCAATTGCGCTAATAAAAAAACAAGTGTATTTTATGACTGAAAGACACAAGTGACATTCTTTATAAAGAAAATAAATAGCATTTTTATACTATGTCTTTTGAGAAATAAATGCAGTTTAAGTAATGTAACTGCATAATATCAGGTTAATTTAATTTTTTTTAATATACACATACATCAATATATCATTATATGGAATCCAATGTTCTAAAAAAAAAACTTTCTAGATTTTAAAAATGTACATATCACGTGATATAAAAAAAATCTATAGAAATTGCACGCAGTTGAATCTCTTGCTTCTCTGAGTATTCAGAAAGATCACTTGGATTAATAAATCCGTTGCTGCTTAGTTTATATTACAGATGAACAATTCAGTCCGTTTTATATAATTACTGCAGTACATATATATCTGCGAGAGGAGGCTTACCAATCTCCTGTATGCTGTGCACAAAGGTGAGGGTACCGGTAATATCATATGGTACCCTCCCGCCAGCCGTGTGCGGCTCCCAGCTATTGATAGTCTGTGCCGGATACTTTGCTGAAGGGTGAGAGCTGGAGTCCATCCGCTAGGTCTCGGGGGAGAAAGAAGGCCAACCAGCAGTACGGTTGACGTCACTGGAAGCGGCACACAGCTGGGAAGCGAGAAAACATCTACGAAGTCTTGATATTCAATAGCTAGTGGGGAAGAATTATATTCTAGCGAGGAACAGGTCTCCTGACAAGAAGAACTCCAGGCTACAAGTCTAGAGGTACATTAATCAATGTGTGGGTTGTGTAGACGAAGCCATGGTGAACCCAGGACAACATGATGTTTCTCGTAAGGTAGGATAAAAAAAATTATTTGTCCGTGATGAGAAGTGTCTGGAGAGAGACGTAGGTTCAGTAACATGAGTAATGGTCCCTCCAGGGATCCGAGTTCCATAAACTGCTGTGAGAATGGCTGGTTGCTGTAGAGTCTTGAGGGGTATCTTAAAGAATTAAGCTAAACATAAAAAAATGAAATTCCCAGCGGCCCCAGAGTCAATGAGAGCAGGAGTTTGATAAGATTGCTTGATGCTCTTGACGATTACAGTAGTTAGACAGTCTGTTTTAGGGAGGATGGCTGCTGACTGCTCCTTACCTGACTCCTCCTGTACAGGTTAGGAAGCTGGGTTTCCCGGACGGCTAGTACAGTTCTTTAAGAAATGGTCAGGTGAGCCACAATAGAGAGTTTCCACTGACGTCTGTGCTGTCGTTCTTCAGGAGTGAGACGAGACCGATCTAACTGCATCTGTTCCTCCATAGGTGGGGACTTGGGATGATAAGTAGAAGCCAAACGAATTCTGGGATGGTCACCCCTACTACGTTCTAGCCCACACTCACGGAGGCGTAGATCAATCTTAATGCATAAAGAGATCAGGGCTTCCAGGGTTTCAGGCAAATCTTTAGTCGCCAGCTCATCCTTCACTCAGATAAACCGATGAGATAGGCGGCTTTCAAAGCGTCATCATTCCAAGACAATTCGGAAGCAATAATCTGAAATTGAACTACATACTGTCCAACTGAGCGGGAACCCTGCTTGACGCGAAGATCCACAGAGGCCGCTACTTGTCTGACCGGCTCATCAAAGATACGCTTGAAAGAAGAAATGAAGGATGAGTAGTCCGAGACAAGGGGATCGAAATGCTCCCATAGAGGAGATACCCACTCAAGAGCTGAGCCTTCCAAGAGGGACATTATATATATATATATATATATATATATACATACAACCTTGGACTTCTGTGTAGGAAACTTCTGTGGGAGTAACACAAAGTGCACCTCGCTCTGGTTAATAAAACCTCGACAGATCTTCAGATTACCAGTAAAACGAGTTGGAGTAGGTAGTTGTAACCGAGATTTAGCGCCTGTGGAGGACGTAGAAATTGTGCGGAAGTAGTGGAGGAAGGAATAGAAGCAGTCGCTGGTGTTGTTAATGCCAAATGGATCCTGTCTAGATGAACAGTGAGCTCTTGTAAATACTGGATTATTAGATGATGAGCAGCCTCCTGTGCATCCACCAGAGTTGCTAAATACTACAATGCCGTTACCTCTGGTTTCGGGGCTGGATTATAATCCATAGTTGGGCCCGTGCAAATTGTCACGGTTGTATGCACAGTGTTAGCAGCAGCGACTCTGTGCTGGAACCGAGGAGGCTGTATATACCTCTTTTGCAAGGAACTTGGGTAGCAGTGAGAACTGCCGTTGGTATATATTTCAGGTAATGAACCACCAAGTGGCTCTATTCCGAACTGGCTATCGGCTGAAGAATTATAGCTGTAGCGGACTGGTTACCGGCTGTGAATACAGCTGGACCAGACTGATTACCGGCTGAAGAGATGCTGCTGGACCAGACTGGCTACTGGCTGGTGAATACAGCTGAACCGGACTGGCTACTGGCTGAAGAGATGCTGCTGACCCGGACTAGCTATGGGCTGAAGAGATGCTGCTGACCCGGACTAGCTATGGGCTGAAGAGATGCTGCTGACCCGGACTAGCTATGGGCTGAAGAGATGCTGCTGGACCGGACTGGCTACCGGCTGGTGAATACAGCTGGCCCAGACTGGCTACCGGCTGAAGAGATGCTGCTGGCCCGGACTGGCTACCGGCTGAAGAGATGCTGCTGGACTGGACTGGCTACCGGCTGGTGAATACAGCTGGACCGGACTGGCTACCCGCTGAGGAATACAGCTGGACCGGACTGGCTAATGTCTGAGGAACACAGCTGGACCATACTGGCTACCGGCTGAGGAATACAGTGCCCGGTACCGATAATCTTGGTTGCAAATCGCAGGTATTGCTGGTGGGAAATAGCAATAGGAATATGCAGATATGTATCCTGTATATCCAGGGAAACCATGAAGTCCCCAGGTTCCATGGCTAGAACTATGGATCGCAAGGTTTACATGCAAAACTTGGAAACTTTCACAAACTTGTTTGAAGATTTGAGGTTGAGAACAGGCCGGTGTGACCCGTTTGGTTTTGGGATGAGGAACAGGGTAGAATAGTAGCCCCTGCCCCGTTGGGACTGAGGAACCGGCACTATCACTCCTGAGTGCAGAAGAGAACTGACCACGTTTTGGAGTATCTGGGCTTTTATCAGATCTGAAGGTAGCTCCGTGTTGAAATACTGGTGAGGGGGTGTCCCTTGAAAGAGACAGACAGTGTACCCGTGAGAGGCAACTTCTTGCACCCAAGCGTCTTTAGTGGTCACAGTCCAAACCTGCGCAAAGTGCAGGTCGACCTCCCACCCTGAGGTCCCCCAGGGTGAGGCCCACCATGTCAGGCTGTAGGCTTGTCGGGTTTTGCTGCAGGTTGACGCGCTGCCCAGGGTTGATTAGCCTTGGGCTTAGTGGCTTTAGCCATGCGCATTTCTTTGTCTTTTAGCTTTTCCTGGTGAACGAAAGGAAGGAAAATTGGTACTTTTGGCCTGCTGAGCAGGATTAGTGCGGGACAAAAATGCTGTCTTGGCCGCAGCCAAGGATGTCACAATTTTATATAGTTTACTAAAGAGAATGTCACCTATGAAGGAAAGAATTTCTAAAGTTACTGTATCTTGGAATACAGATCCTCCTTCCAATAACGCAGCCAAAGAATACATCATGCTGGCACAGATGTAGCAGTTGCCATAGCTGCTAAAACACCAGCCTCAGATACATGTTCTCCAATGTAAGAAGACGCAGACTTAACATGTGTGAGATACATCCTGCATTCCTCAGACATATCTAAAGGCAGTTCCTCTGCAATTGCCTGCACCTACAGTATGCTTCAATAGTCTTAGTGGCCCAAGAAACTGCCACTGTGGGTAAATGTATAGCCGCTGTGAGCGAATAAATAGATTTTAGACAGTTTTCTATACGTCTATCTGTAGGGTCCTTCAACGAGGAGCCAGTGGTGACAGGCAATGTGGACGACACCACGAGATGTGTAACATGAGAGTCCACTGGAGGAGGAGTTTCCCACCTTGCACACACAGGTGCTGGTAAGGGATAGCGCGCCAATGCACGCTTAAACTAAGGAAACTTTTTACCAGGCGTATTCAGGGTTCCTGCCTAATTTCCATTAAATGATCAGAATGTGGGAATTCCGGTTTAATTAACTTTTGCTTTTTAAACAAATCAGTTTCCTTAGCAACAGGTGCAGGTTCCTCCTCAACAGCAAGCTGAAGAATATGTTTAATACTGTAGCTTCAATTAGCGCTGGGACATCCACCGGAATGTGAGTTTCCTCCTCTGCAGCACAGGAATCTGCGTCAGAGAGCTGTATGCTCATCTTCCTCCTCATAAAACTGTGGATTGAGAGGATGAAGTACCCTGCCTAGAGGAACCAGTGGCGTGTTTATGCCCTGTCAGAGCAGTTTGTCTAGTCAGAGTTTGCGTTAGCTGTTGCACTTGAGTAGACAGAGCTTCCACCCGAGGCGGATATACTATTGGTGCTATATGAGGTGGTAACAACATAGGGGGACCCATTGTGGGCACAATGTGGTCTACCAGAGTACCTAATAGTTTAGAAGAGGCTTCCCAGGGAGGAATTCTGCATGGGGGCAGGAGGTGTAGACTGACTAGGAGGTGTATAACAGTGTAGAGAAGGTCGCCCAGGGAGGAATCCTGCATGGGGGCAGGAGGTGTGGACTGACAAGGAGGTGTATAACAGTGTAGAGAAGGCCGCCGAGGAAGGCTCCTGCAGGGAGGCAGGAGGTGTGGACTGACTAGGAGGTGTATAACAGTGTAGAGATGGCCGCCCAGGGAGACTCCTGCGTGGGAACAGGAGGTGTGGGCTGACTAGGAGGTGTATAACAGTGTAGAGAACGCCACCCAGGGTAGGCTCCTGTGTGGGGATAGGAGGTATGGACTGACCAGGAGGTGTATAACAGTGTAGAGAAGGCCGTCCAGGGAGGCTCCTGTGTGGGGACAGGAGGTGTGGGCTGACTAGGAGGTGTATAACAGTGTAGAGAAGTCCGCCCAGGGAGGCTCCTGTGTGGGGGTAGGAGGTGTGGGCTGACTAGGAGGTGTATAGCGGTGTAGAGAATGCCGTCCAGGGAGACTCCTGTGTGGGGATAGGAGGTATGGTCTGACCAGGAGGTGTATAACAGTGTAGAGAATGCTGTCCAGGGAGGCTCCTGTGTGGGGATAGGAGGTATGGACTGACCAGGAGGTATATAACAGTGTAGAGAATGCCGTCCAGGGAGGCTCCTGTGTGGGGATAGGAGGTATGGACTGACCAGGAGGAGTATAACAGTGTAGAGAAGTCTGCCCAGGGAGGCTCCTGTGTGGGGATAGGAGGTGTGGGCTGACTAGGAGGTGTATAACAGTGTAGAGAAGACCGCCCAGGGAGGCTCATGTGTGGGGGTAGGAGGTATGGACTGACCAGGAGGTGTATAACAGTGTAGAGAAGTATGCCCAGGGAGGCTCCTGTGTGGGGATAGGAGGTGTGGGCTGACTAGGAGGTGTATAACAGTGTAGAGAAGACCGCCCAGGGAGGCTCCTGTGTGGGGATAGGAGGTATGGGACTGACCAGAGGGTGTATAACAGTGTATAGAAGACCGCCCAGGGAGGCTCCTGCGTGGGGATAGGAGGTGTGGGCTGACTAGGAGGTGTATAACAGTGTAGAGAAGGCCGCCCAGGGAGGCTCCAGCGTGGAGGCAGGAAGTGTGGACTGACTAGGAGGTGTATAACAGTGTAGAGAAGGCTGCCCAGGGAGGCTCCTGAGTGGGGATAGGAGGTATGGGCTGACTAGGAGGTGTATAACAGTGTAGAGAAGGCTGCCCAGGGAGGCTCCTGCATGGGGCAGGAAGTGTGGACTGACTAGGTGGTGTATAACAGTGTAGAGAAGACCGCCCAGGGAGGCTCCTGTGTGGGGATAGGAGGTGTGGACTGACCAGGAGGTGTATAACAGTGTAGAGAAGGCTGCCCAGGGAGGCTCCTGAGTGGGGATAGGAGGTGTGGGCTGACTAGGAGGTGTATAACAGTGTAGAGAAGGCCGTCCAGGGAGGCTCCTGTGTGGGGGCAGGAGGTGTGGGCTGACTAGGAGGTGTATAACAGTGTAGAGAAGGCTGCCCAGGGAGGCTCCTGAGTGGGGGCAGGAAGTGTGGGCTGACTCGGAGGTGTATAACAGTGTAGAGAAGGCTGCCCAGGGAGGCTCCTGAGTGGGGGCAGGAGGTGTGGGCTGACTAGGAGGTGTTTAACACTGTAGAGAAGGCCACCCAGGGAGGCTCCTGTGTGGGGATAGGAGACATGGACTGACTAGGAGGTGTATAACATTTTAAAAAAGGCCGCCCAGGGTGGCTCCTGAGTGGGGATAGGAGGTGTGGGCTGACTAGGAGGTGTATAACAGTGTAGAGAAGACCGCCCAGGGAGACTCCTGTGTGGGGGCAGGAGGTGTGGGCTGACTAGGAGGTGTATAACAGTGTAGAGAAGGCTGCCCAGGGAGGCTCCTGCGTGGGGGCAGGAAGTGTGGACTGACTAGGAGGTGTATAACAGTGTAGAGAAGACCGCCCAGGAAGGCTACTGTGTGGGGGCAGGAGGTGTGGGCTGACTAGGAGGTGTATAACAGTGTAGAGAAGGCCGCCCAGGGAGGCTCCTGCGTGGGGGCAGGAAGTGTGGACTGACTAGGAGGTGTATAACAGTGTAGAGAAGACCGCCCAGGGAGGCTACTGTGTGGGGGCAGGAGGTGTGGGCTGACTAGGAGGTGTATAACAGTGTAGAGAAGACCGCCCAGGGAGGCTCCTGTGTGGGGGCAGGGGGTGTGGACTGACTAGGAGGTGTATAACAGTGTAGAGAAGGTCGCCCAGGGAGGCTCCTGTGTGGGGGCAGGGGCTGTGGACTGACTAGGAGGTGTATAACAGTGTAGAGAAGACCGCCCAGGGAGGCTACTGTGTGGGGGCAGGAGGTGTGGGCTGACTAGGAGGTGTATAACGGTGTAGGGAAGACCGCCCAGGGAGACTCCTGTGTGGGGGCAGGAAGTGTGGACTGACTAGGAGGTGTATAACAGTGTAGAGAAGACCGCCCAGGGAGGCTACTGTGTGGGGGCAGGAGGTGTGGGCTGACTAGGAGGTGTATAACAGTGTAGAGAAGACCGCCCAGGGAGACTCCTGTGTGGGGGCAGGAGGTGTGGGCTGACTAGGAGGTGTATAACAGTGTAGAGAAGACCGCCCAGGGAGGCTCCTGTGTGGGGGCAGGGGGTGTGGACTGACTAGGAGGTGTATAACAGTGTAGAGAAGGCCGCCCAGGGAGGCTCCTGTGTGGGGGCAGGGGGTGTGGACTGACTAGGAGGTGTATAACAGTGTAGAGAAGACCGCCCAGGGAGGCTACTGTGTGGGGGCAGGAGGTGTGGGCTGACTAGGAGGTGTATAACAGTGTAGAGAAGACCGCCCAGGGAGACTCCTGTGTGGGGGCAGGAAGTGTGGACTGACTAGGAGGTGTATAACAGTGTAGAAAAGACCGCCCAGGGAGGCTACTGTGTGGGGGCAGGAGGTGTGGGCTGACTAGGAGGTGTATAACAGTGTAGAGAAGACCGCCCAGGGAGACTCCTGTGTGGGGGCAGGAAGTGTGGACTGACTAGGAGGTGTATAACAGTGTAGAGAAGACCGCCCAGGGAGGCTCCTGTGTGGGGGCAGGAGGTGTGGGCTGA
Organism: Pseudophryne corroboree; assembly: GCF_028390025.1. NCBI lineage: Eukaryota > Metazoa > Chordata > Amphibia > Anura > Myobatrachidae > Pseudophryne > Pseudophryne corroboree. Next base: position 515,028,308 of record NC_086450.1, on the reverse strand, counting down.
CTAGGAGGTGTATAACAGTGTAGAGAAGACCGCCCAGGGAGGCTCCTGTGTGGGGGCAGGGGGTGTGGACTGACTAGGAGGTGTATAACAGTGTAGAGAAGGCCGCCCAGGGAGGCTCCTGTGTGGGGGCAGGGGGTGTGGACTGACTAGGAGGTGTATAACAGTGTAGAGAAGACCGCCCAGGGAGGCTACTGTGTGGGGGCAGGAGGTTTGGGCTGACTAGGAGGTGTATAACAGTGTAGAGAAGACCGCCCAGGGAGACTCCTGTGTGGGGGCAGGAAGTGTGGACTGACTAGGAGGTGTATAACAGTGTAGAGAAAACCGCCCAGGGAGGCTACTGTGTGGGGGCAGGTGTGGGCTGACTAGGAGGTGTATAACAGTGTAGAGAAGACCGCCCAGGGAGACTCCTGTGTGGGGATAGGAGACATGGACTGACTAGGAGGTGTATAACATTTTAAAAAAGGCCGCCCAGGGAGGCTCCTGAGTGGGGATAGGAGGTGTGGGCTGACTAGGAGGTGTATAACAGTGTAGAGAAGGCTGCCCAGGGAGGCTCCTGCATGGGGGCAGGAAGTGTGGACTGACTAGGAGGTGTATAACAGTGTAGAGAAGACCGCCCAGGGAGGCTACTGTGTGGGGGCAGGAAGTGTGGGCTGACTAGGAGGTGTATAACAGTGGAGAGAAGGCCGCCCAGGGAGGCTCCTGAGTGGGGATAGGAGGTGTGGGCTGACTAGGAGGTGTATAACAGTGTAGAGAAGGCTGCCCAGGGAGGCTCCTGCGTGGGGGAAGGAAGTGTGGACTGACTAGGAGGTGTATAACAGTGTAGAGAAGACCGCCCAGGGAGGCTACTGTGTGGGGGCAGGAGGTGTGGGCTGACTAGGAGGTGTATAACAGTGTAGAGAAGACCGCCCAGGGAGACTCCTGTGTGGGGGCAGGAAGTGTGGACTGACTAGGAGGTGTATAACAGTGTAGAGAAGACCGCCCAGGGAGGCTACTGTGTGGGGGCAGGAGGTGTGGGCTGACTAGGAGGTGTATAACAGTGTAGAGAATACCGCCCAGGGAGGCTCCTGTGTGGGGGCAGGGGGTGTGGACTGACTAGGAGGTGTATAACAGTGTAGAGAAGACCGCCCAGGAAGGCTACTGTGTGGGGGCAGGAGGTGTAGGCTGACTAGGAGGTGTATAACAGTGTAGAGAAGGCCGCCCAGGGAGGCTCCTGCGTGGGGGCAGGAAGTGTGGGCTGACTAGGAGGTGTATAACAGTGTAGAGAAGACCGCCCAGGGAGACTCCTGTGTGGGGGCAGGAAGTGTGGACTGACTAGGAGGTGTATAACAGTGTAGAGAAGACCGCCCAGGGAGACTCCTGTGTGGGGGCAGGAAGTGTGGACTGACTAGGAGGTGTATAACAGTGTAGAGAAGACCGCCCAGGAAGGCTACTGTGTGGGGGCAGGAGGTGTAGGCTGACTAGGAGGTGTATAACAGTGTAGAGAAGGCCGCCCAGGGAGGCTCCTGCGTGGGGGCAGGAAGTGTGGACTGACTAGGAGGTGTATAACAGTGTAGAGAAGACCGCCCAGGGAGGCTACTGCGTGGGGGCAGGAGGTGTGGGCTGACTAGGAGGTGTATAACAGTGTAGAGAAGACCGCCCAGGGAGACTCCTGTGTGGGGGCAGGAAGTGTGGACTGACTAGGAGGTGTATAACAGTGTAGAGAAGACCGCCCAGGGAGGCTACTGTGTGGGGGCAGGAGGTGTGGGCTGACTAGGAGGTGTATAACAGTGTAGAGAAGACCGCCCAGGGAGACTCCTGTGTGGGGGCAGGAAGTGTGGACTGACTAGGAGGTATATAACAGTGTAGAGAAGACCGCCCAGGGAGGCTACTGTGTGGGGGCAGGAGGTGTGGGCTGACTAGGAGGTGTATAACAGTGTAGAGAAGACCGCCCAGGGAGGCTCCTGTGTGGGGGCAGGGGGTGTGGACTGACTAGGAGGCGTATAACAGTGTAGAGAAGGCCGCCCAGGGAGGCTCCTGCGTGGGAACAGGAGGTGTGGGCCGACTAGGAGGTGTATAACAGTGTAGAGAACGCCACCCAGGGTAGGCTCCTGTGTGGGGATAGGAGGTATGGACTGACCAGGAGGTGTATAACAGTGTAGAGAAGGCCGTCCAGGGAGGCTCCTGTGTGGGGACAGGAGGTGTGGGCTGACTAGGAGGTGTATAACAGTGTAGAGAAGTCCGCCCAGGGAGGCTCCTGTGTGGGGGTAGGAGGTGTGGGCTGACTAAGAGGTGTATAGCGGTGTAGAGAATGCCGTCCAGGGAGACTCCTGTGTGGGGATAGGAGGTATGGTCTGACCAGGAGGTGTATAACAGTGTAGAGAATGCTGTCCAGGGAGGCTCCTGTGTGGGGACAGGAGGTGTGGGCTGACTAGGAGGTGTATAACAGTGTAGAGAAGTCCGCCCAGGGAGGCTCCTGTGTGGGGGTAGGAGGTGTGGGCTGACTAGGAGGTGTATAGCGGTGTAGAGAATGCTGTCCAGGGAGACTCCTGTGTGGGGATAGGAGGTATGGTCTGACCAGGAGGTGTATAACAGTGTAGAGAATGCTGTCCACGGAGGCTCCTGTGTGGGGATAGGAGGTATGAACTGACCAGGAGGTATATAACAGTGTAGAGAATGCCGTCCAGGGAGGCTCCTGTGTGGGGATAGGAGGTATGGACTGACCAGGAGGAGTATAACAGTAGAGAAGTCTGCCCAGGGAGGCTCCTGTGTGGGGATAGGAGGTGTGGGCTGACTAGGAAGTGTATAACAGTGTAGAGAAGACCGCCAAGGGAGGCTCATGTGTGGGGGTAGGAGGTATGGACTGACCAGGAGGTGTATAACTGTGTAGAGAAGTCTGCCCAGGGAGGCTCCTGTGTGGGGATAGGAGGTGTGGGCTGACTAGGAGGTGTATAACAGTGTATAGAAGACCGCCCAGGGAGGCTCCTGCGTGGGGATAGGAGGTGTGGGCTGACTAGGAGGTGTATAACAGTGTAGAGAAGGCCGCCCAGGGAGGCTCCTGCGTGGAGGCAGGAAGTGTGGACTGACTAGGAGGTGTATAACAGTGTAGAGAAGGCTGCCCAGGGAGGCTCCTGAGTGGGGATAGGAGGTATGGGCTGACTAGGAGGTGTATAACAGTGTAGAGAAGGCTGCCCAGGGAGGCTCCTGCATGGGGCAGGAAGTGTGGACTGACTAGGTGGTGTATAACAGTGTAGAGAAGACCGCCCAGGGAGGCTCCTGTGTGGGGATAGGAGGTGTGGACTGACCAGGAGGTGTATAACAGTGTAGAGAAGGCTGCCCAGGGAGGCTCCTGAGTGGGGATAGGAGGTGTGGGCTGACTAGGAGGTGTATAACAGTGTAGAGAAGGCGGTCCAGGGAGGCTCCTGTGTGGGGATAGGAGACATGGACTGACTAGGAGGTGTATAACATTTTAAAAAAGGCCGCCCAGGGAGGCTCCTGAGTGGGGATAGGAGGTGTGGGCTGACTAGGAGGTGTATAACAGTGTAGAGAAGGCTGCCCAGGGAGGCTCCTGCGTGGGGGCAGGAAGTGTGGACTGACTAGGAGGTGTATAACAGTGTAGAGAAGACCGCCCAGGGAGGCTACTGTGTGGGGGCAGGAGGTGTGGGCTGACTAGGAGGTGTATAACAGTGTAGAGAAGACCGCCCAGGGAGGCTCCTGAGTGGGGATAGGAGGTGTGGGCTGACTAGGAGGTGTATAACAGTGTAGAGAAGGCTGCCCAGGGAGGCTCCTGCGTGGGGGCAGGAAGTGTGGACTGACTAGGAGGTGTATAACAGTGTAGAGAAGACCGCCCAGGGAGGCTACTGTGTGGGGGCAGGAGGTGTGGGCTGACTAGGAGGTGTATAACAGTGTAGAGAAGACCGCCCAGGGAGACTCCTGTGTGGGGGCAGGAAGTGTGGACTGACTAGGAGGTGTTTAACAGTGTAGAGAAGGCCGCCCAGGGAGGCTACTGTGTGGGGGCAGGAGGTGTGGGCTGACTAGGAGGTGTATAACAGTGTAGAGAAGACCGCCCAGGGAGGCTCCTGTGTGGGGGCAGGGGGTGTGGACTGACTAGGAGGTGTATAACAGTGTAGAGAAGGCCGCCCAGGGAGGCTCCTGTGTGGGGGCAGGGGGTGTGGACTGACTAGGAGGTGTATAACAGTGTAGAGAAGACCGCCCAGGGAGGCTACTGTGTGGGGGCAGGAGGTGTGGGCTGACTAGGAGGTGTATAACAGTGTAGAGAAGACCGCCCAGGGAGACTCCTGTGTGGGGGCAGGAAGTGTGGACTGACTAGGAGGTGTATAACAGTGTAGAGAAGACCGCCCAGGGAGGCTACTGTGTGGGGGCAGGAGGTGTGGGCTGACTAGGAGGTGTATAACAGTGTAGAGAAGACCGCCCAGGGAGACTCCTGTGTGGGGGCAGGAGGTGTGGGCTGACTAGGAGGTGTATAACAGTGTAGAGAAGACCGCCCAGGGAGGCTCCTGTGTGGGGGCAGGGGGTGTGGACTGACTAGGAGGTGTTTAACAGTGTAGAGAAGGCCGCCCAGGGAGGCTCCTGTGTGGGGGCAGGGGGTGTGGACTGACTAGGAGGTGTATAACAGTGTAGAGAAGACCGCCCAGGGAGGCTACTGTGTGGGGGCAGGAGGTGTGGGCTGACTAGGAGGTGTATAACAGTGTAGAGAAGACCGCCCAGGGAGACTCCTGTGTGGGGGCAGGAAGTGTGGACTGACTAGGAGGTGTATAACAGTGTAGCGAAGACCGCCCAGGGAGGCTACTGTGTGGGGGCAGGAGGTGTGGGCTGACTAGGAGGTGTATAACAGTGTAGAGAAGACCGCCCAGGGAGACTCCTGTGTGGGGGCAGGAAGTGTGGACTGACTAGGAGGTGTATAACAGTGTAGAGAAGACCGCCCAGGGAGGCTACTGTGTGGGGGCAGGAGGTGTGGGCTGACTAGGAGGTGTATAACAGTGTAGAGAAGACCGCCCAGGGAGGCTCCTGTGTGGGGGCAGGGGGTGTGGACTGACTAGGAGGTGTATAACAGTGTAGAGAAGGCCGCCCAGGGAGGCTCCTGTGTGGGGGCAGGGGGTGTGGACTGACTAGGAGGTGTATAACAGTGTAGAGAAGACCGCCCAGGGAGGCTCCTGTGTGGGGGCAGGAGGTGTGGGCTGACTAGGAGGTGTATAACAGTGTAGAGAAGACCGCCCAGGGAGACTCCTGTGTGGGGGCAGGAAGTGTGGACTGACTAGGAGGTGTATAACAGTGTAGAGAAGACCGCCCAGGGAGGCTACTGTGTGGGGGCAGGAGGTGTGGGCTGACTAGGAGGTGTATAACAGTGTAGAGAAGACCGCCCAGGGAGACTCCTGTGTGGGGATAGGAGACATGGACTGACTAGGAGGTGTATAACATTTTAAAAAAGGCCGCCCAGGGAGGCTCCTGAGTGGGGATAGGAGGTGTGGGCTGACTAGGAGGTGTATAACAGTGTAGAGAAGGCTGCCCAGGGAGGCTCCTGCGTGGGGGCAGGAAGTGTGGACTGACTAGGAGGTGTATAACAGTGTAGAGAAGACCGCCCAGGGAGGCTACTGTGTGGGGGCAGGAAGTGTGGGCTGACTAGGAGGTGTATAACAGTGTAGAGAAGGCGGTCCAGGGAGGCTCCTGTGTGGGGATAGGAGACATGGACTGACTAGGAGGTGTATAACATTTTAAAAAAGGCCGCCCAGGGAGGCTCCTGAGTGGGGATAGGAGGTGTGGGCTGACTAGGAGGTGTATAACAGTGTAGAGAAGGCTGCCCAGGGAGGCTCCTGCGTGGGGGCAGGAAGTGTGGACTGACTAGGAGGTGTATAACAGTGTAGAGAAGACCGCCCAGGGAGGCTACTGTGTGGGGGCAGGAGGTGTGGGCTGACTAGGAGGTGTATAACAGTGTAGAGAAGACCGCCCAGGGAGACTCCTGTGTGGGGGCAGGAAGTGTGGACTGACTAGGAGGTGTATAACAGTGTAGAGAAGGCCGCCCAGGGAGGCTACTGTGTGGGGGCAGGAGGTGTGGGCTGACTAGGAGGTGTATAACAGTGTAGAGAAGACCGCCCAGGGAGGCTCCTGTGTGGGGGCAGGGGGTGTGGACTGACTAGGAGGTGTATAACAGTGTAGAGAAGGCCGCCCAGGGAGGCTCCTGTGTGGGGGCAGGGGGTGTGGACTGACTAGGAGGTGTATAACAGTGTAGAGAAGACCGCCCAGGGAGGCTACTGTGTGGGGGCAGGAGGTGTGGGCTGACTAGGAGGTGTATAACAGTGTAGAGAAGACCGCCCAGGGAGGCTACTGTGTGGGGGCAGGAGGTGTGGGCTGACTAGGAGGTGTATAACAGTGTAGAGAAGACCGCCCAGGGAGGCTACTGTGTGGGGGCAGGAGGTGTGGGCTGACTAGGAGGTGTATAACAGTGTAGAGAAGACCGCCCAGGGAGACTCCTGTGTGGGGGCAGGAGGTGTGGGCTGACTAGGAGGTGTATAACAGTGTAGAGAAGACCGCCCAGGGAGGCTCCTGTGTGGGGGCAGGGGGTGTGGACTGACTAGGAGGTGTTTAACAGTGTAGAGAAGGCCGCCCAGGGAGGCTCCTGTGTGGGGGCAGGGGGTGTGGACTGACTAGGAGGTGTATAACAGTGTAGAGAAGACCGCCCAGGGAGGCTACTGTGTGGGGGCAGGAGGTGTGGGCTGACTAGGAGGTGTATAACAGTGTAGAGAAGACCGCCCAGGGAGACTCCTGTGTGGGGGCAGGAAGTGTGGACTGACTAGGAGGTGTATAACAGTGTAGCGAAGACCGCCCAGGGAGGCTACTGTGTGGGGGCAGGAGGTGTGGGCTGACTAGGAGGTGTATAACAGTGTAGAGAAGACCGCCCAGGGAGACTCCTGTGTGGGGGCAGGAAGTGTGGACTGACTAGGAGGTGTATAACAGTGTAGAGAAGACCGCCCAGGGAGGCTACTGTGTGGGGGCAGGAGGTGTGGGCTGACTAGGAGGTGTATAACAGTGTAGAGAAGACCGCCCAGGGAGGCTCCTGTGTGGGGGCAGGGGGTGTGGACTGACTAGGAGGTGTATAACAGTGTAGAGAAGGCCGCCCAGGGAGGCTCCTGTGTGGGGGCAGGGGGTGTGGACTGACTAGGAGGTGTATAACAGTGTAGAGAAGACCGCCCAGGGAGGCTCCTGTGTGGGGGCAGGAGGTGTGGGCTGACTAGGAGGTGTATAACAGTGTAGAGAAGACCGCCCAGGGAGACTCCTGTGTGGGGGCAGGAAGTGTGGACTGACTAGGAGGTGTATAACAGTGTAGAGAAGACCGCCCAGGGAGGCTACTGTGTGGGGGCAGGAGGTGTGGGCTGACTAGGAGGTGTATAACAGTGTAGAGAAGACCGCCCAGGGAGACTCCTGTGTGGGGATAGGAGACATGGACTGACTAGGAGGTGTATAACATTTTAAAAAAGGCCGCCCAGGGAGGCTCCTGAGTGGGGATAGGAGGTGTGGGCTGACTAGGAGGTGTATAACAGTGTAGAGAAGGCTGCCCAGGGAGGCTCCTGCGTGGGGGCAGGAAGTGTGGACTGACTAGGAGGTGTATAACAGTGTAGAGAAGACCGCCCAGGGAGGCTACTGTGTGGGGGCAGGAAGTGTGGGCTGACTAGGAGGTGTATAACAGTGGAGAGAAGGCCGCCCAGGGAGGCTCCTGAGTGGGGATAGGAGGTGTGGGCTGACTAGGAGGTGTATAACAGTGTAGAGAAGGCTGCCCAGGGAGGCTCCTGCGTGGGGGCAGGAAGTGTGGACTGACTAGGAGGTGTATAACAGTGTAGAGAAGACCGCCCAGGGAGGCTACTGTGTGGGGGCAGGAGGTGTGGGCTGACTAGGAGGTGTATAACAGTGTAGAGAAGACCGCCCAGGGAGACTCCTGTGTGGGGGCAGGAAGTGTGGACTGACTAGGAGGTGTATAACAGTGTAGAGAAGACCGCCCAGGGAGGCTACTGTGTGGGGGCAGGAGGTGTGGGCTGACTAGGAGGTGTATAACAGTGTAGAGAATACCGCCCAGGGAGGCTCCTGTGTGGGGGCAGGGGGTGTGGACCGACTAGGAGGTGTATAACAGTGTAGAGAAGACAGCCCAGGAAGGCTACTGTGTGGGGGCAGGAGGTGTGGGCTGACTAGGAGGTGTATAACAGTGTAGAGAAGGCCGCCCAGGGAGGCTCCTGCGTGGGGGCAGGAAGTGTGGACTGACTAGGAGGTGTATAACAGTGTAGAGAAGACCGCCCAGGGAGGCTACTGCGTGGGGGCAGGAGGTGTGGGCTGACTAGGAGGTGTATAACAGTGTAGAGAAGACCGCCCAGGGAGACTCCTGTGTGGGGGCAGAAAGTGTGGACTGACTAGGAGGTGTATAACAGTGTAGAGAAGACCGCCCAGGGAGGCTACTGTGTGGGGGCAGGAGGTGTGGGCTGCCTTTGAGGTGTATAACAGTGTAGAGAAGACCGCCCAGGGAGACTCCTGTGTGGGGGCAGGAAGTGTGGACTGACTAGGAGGTGTATAACAGTGTAGAGAAGACCGCCCAGGGAGGCTACTGTGTGGGGGCAGGAGGTGTGGGCTGACTAGGAGGTGTATAACAGTGTAGAGAAGACCGCCCAGGGAGGCTCCTGTGTGGGGGCAGGGGGTGTGGACTGACTAGGAGGTGTATAACAGTGTAGAGAAGGCCGCCCAGGGAGGCTCCTGTGTGGGGGCAGGAAGTGTGGACTGACTAGGAGGTGTATAACAGTGTAGAGAAGACCGCCCAGGGAGGCTACTGTGTGGGGGCAGGAGGTGTGGGCTGACTAGGAGGTGTATAACAGTGTAGAGAAGACCGCCCAGGGAGACTCCTGTGTGGGGGCAGGAGGTGTGGGCTGACTAGGAGGTGTATAACAGTGTAGAGAATACCGCCCAGGGAGGCTCCTGTGTGGGGGCAGGGGGTGTGGACTGACTAGGAGGTGTATAACAGTGTAGAGAAGACCGCCCAGGAAGGCTACTGTGTGGGGGCAGGAGGTGTAGGCTGACTAGGAGGTGTATAACAGTGTAGAGAAGGCCGCCCAGGGAGGCTCCTGCGTGGGGGCAGGAAGTGTGGACTGACTAGGAGGTGTATAACAGTGTAGAGAAGACCGCCCAGGGAGGCTACTGCGTGGGGGCAGGAGGTGTGGGCTGACTAGGAGGTGTATAACAGTGTAGAGAAGACCGCCCAGGGAGACTCCTGTGTGGGGGCAGGAAGTGTGGACTGACTAGGAGGTGTATAACAGTGTAGAGAAGACCGCCCAGGGAGGCTACTGTGTGGGGGCAGGAGGTGTGGGCTGACTAGGAGGTGTATAACAGTGTAGAGAAGACCGCCCAGGGAGACTCCTGTGTGGGGGCAGGAAGTGTGGACTGACTAGGAGGTATATAACAGTGTAGAGAAGACCGCCCAGGGAGGCTACTGTGTGGGGGCAGGAGGTGTGGGCTGACTAGGAGGTGTATAACAGTGTAGAGAAGACCGCCCAGGGAGGCTCCTGTGTGGGGGCAGGGGGTGTGGACTGACTAGGAGGCGTATAACAGTGTAGAGAAGGCCGCCCAGGGAGGCTCCTGCGTGGGAACAGGAGGTGTGGGCCGACTAGGAGGTGTATAACAGTGTAGAGAACGCCACCCAGGGTAGGCTCCTGTGTGGGGATAGGAGGTATGGACTGACCAGGAGGTGTATAACAGTGTAGAGAAGGCCGTCCAGGGAGGCTCCTGTGTGGGGACAGGAGGTGTGGGCTGACTAGGAGGTGTATAACAGTGTAGAGAAGTCCGCCCAGGGAGGCTCCTGTGTGGGGGTAGGAGGTGTGGGCTGACTAGGAGGTGTATAGCGGTGTAGAGAATGCCGTCCAGGGAGACTCCTGTGTGGGGATAGGAGGTATGGTCTGACCAGGAGGTGTATAACAGTGTAGAGAATGCTGTCCAGGGAGGCTCCTGTGTGGGGACAGGAGGTGTGGGCTGACTAGGAGGTGTATAACAGTGTAGAGAAGTCCGCCCAGGGAGGCTCCTGTGTGGGGGTAGGAGGTGTGGGCTGACTAGGAGGTGTATAGCGGTGTAGAGAATGCTGTCCAGGGAGACTCCTGTGTGGGGATAGGAGGTATGGTCTGACCAGGAGGTGTATAACAGTGTAGAGAATGCTGTCCACGGAGGCTCCTGTGTGGGGATAGGAGGTATGAACTGACCAGGAGGTATATAACAGTGTAGAGAATGCCGTCCAGGGAGGCTCCTGTGTGGGGATAGGAGGTATGGTCTGACCAGGAGGAGTATAACAGTAGAGAAGTCTGCCCAGGGAGGCTCCTGTGTGGGGATAGGAGGTGTGGGCTGGCCCAGGGAGGCTCCTGTGTGGGGATAGGAGGTGTGGGCTGACTAGGAAGTGTATAACAGTGTAGAGAAGACCGCCAAGGGAGGCTCATGTGTGGGGGTAGGAGGTATGGACTGACCAGGAGGTGTATAACAGTGTAGAGAAGTCTGCCCAGGGAGGCTCCTGTGTGGGGATAGGAGGTGTGGGCTGACTAGGAGGTGTATAACAGTGTATAGAAGACCGCCCAGGGAGGCTCCTGCGTGGGGATAGGAGGTGTGGGCTGACTAGGAGGTGTATAACAGTGTAGAGAAGGCCGCCCAGGGAGGCTCCTGCGTGGAGGCAGGAAGTGTGGACTGACTAGGAGGTGTATAACAGTGTAGAGAAGGCTGCCCAGGGAGCAGGGCCGGCGCTACCACTAGGCAGCTTTAGGCAGCTGCCTATGGGCGGCGACCACTGGAGGGCGGCACCGCACAGTCAGTGAATGAGAACGCTTTCTATATCATCCTGCCGTCCCCCCCACCTCTGCGATAGCAGCACTCCGCTGCCGCATCTCGTTACCCGCCCACCCTGCACAATTGGGCTCTCGCTCCCGAGTGTTACCTGCTGCCTCCCCCCCTCCTTGCATCTTGTTAATAGCTCCCCTCCCCTTCACAGTATCTGCCACAGGGACATCGGGAGAGATCACCGGCCCCAGTCCCCTCTCTTGTCTAGCCGGCTCGCCATGCGCTGCTGGCCGGCCCGAACACACACATTTACCACAAGTCGATTCAGCCACCTGTAGCGCTTCCGGGATTTGCGTTCCACTGGGCCGTCCCGTAAGCTGTTATCTGCCCGTCTACTTGACTGTTCGGGTGCCGGAAAGCCGGGAGATGCAGCACCTGTACTCTGCTCCTCCTGGCAGTAACGCAGCAGGTGACGCTGTCATGCTGCTGCTTGTCAGAAGTGAGCAGGCTGCAGGGAGAGTGAGGGTGGCAGTTTGATTTGTAGTGACCCCTGCACAGCTGTGATGTCCCTGCCGCACTGTGGATCTCTTTCTCGGCCAGAGTATTCACATGTGCATGCAGGGGGCGTGGGGTCGTGGAAGCCATAAAAATTCCTCCTAAGGCACGGACTTCTGCTAATGTGAAACGGAAAGTGTCTCTCTCCCTGTATCTCGTTTCTCCCTCTACATGCTACTGCACGGGATCTCTACTGTGCTCAGGGCTTGGTGAGTCAAGTCTCTGTTGTATAAAACATTTGCTCATGCATCCTGGCAATGTATATTTTCAATTTATTATTTTACTAGAGCGATATACATTGTGTGTGTATGTGTATATATATATATATATATATATATATATATACAGGGTATTAGACCCGGCACTCACCCTATTTACTTTAAGCTCCGGTGCCCTCTGGAGGGAATTGACATGAAACCAGTAGAAACATGCAGCGGCACTCAGAGACTCCTCCCAACACGTTAAAATGTAAACGGTGATTTATTGCATCCTGAAAGTGACCAACGTTTCGGGGCCGTGGCGCCCCTTTGGTGATCACCATGACAAAGGGGCGCCACGGCCCCGAAATGTTGGTCACTTTCAGGATGCAATAAATCACCGTTTACATTTTAACGTGTTGGGAGGAGTCTCTGAGTGCCGCTGCATGTTTCTACTGGTTTCATATATATATATATATATAACTCAAATTATGCAGAGGTATGAATTTTTTTTTTCTTCCCCTGAATCGATCACTGTCGCTGGCAGTGATCAGGCGGCCTGTGGCACCCATCCCCCTTCTATCCAGCGGCTGAGGCTTGCACTGTCTCCCTCCCGGTGTGGTATAATGTGAATTTCGGCTCATTCAATGTGCTACAGTGTGAATTTCCGCTCGTACCGTCTGCTTCAATGTGAATTTCGGCTCAGTCAGTGTGCTACAATGTGAATTTCGGATCATTCATTGTGCTACAAGGTGAATTTCGGCTCATTCAGTGTGCTTCAATGTGAATTTCGGCTCATTCAGTGTGCTACAAGGTGAATTTCGGCTCATTCGGTGTGCTACAAGGTGAATTTCGGCTCATTCATTGTGCTACAATGTGAATTTCGGCTCATTCAGTGTGCTATAATGTGAATTTCGGCTCATTCAGTGTGCTATAATGTGAATTTCGGCTCATTCAGTGTGCTACAAGGTGAATTTCGGCTCATTCATTGTGCTACAAGGTGAATTTCGGCTCATTCAGTGTGCTACAAGGTGAATTTCGGCTCATTCAGTGTGCTACAATGTGAATTTTGGCTCATTCAGTGTGCTACAAGGTGAATTTCGGCTCATTCAGTGTGCTACAAGGTGAATTTCGGCTCATTCAGTGTGCTACAAGGTGAATTGCGGCTCATTCAGTGTGCTACAAGGTGAATTTCGGCTCATTCAGTGTGGTATAATGTGAATTTTGGCTCATTCAGTGTGCTTCAATGTGAATTTCGGCTCGTACCGTGTGCTATAATGTGAATGGGGCACCAGTACTAGATAGTATAAGGGGTTCTACTACACGGGACATGCCCCCTTTTGGGTGACCTTGCCCCCCTTTTCCTTGACTTTTGCATACCCCCACTTCAAAATTTCCACTACGACCACTGTGATATATATATATATATATATATATATATATATATGAGACTACATACACACACATATATGTGGGGGGGGGGGGGGGGGGGCAGCTGACAATTTGCCTGGGGTGCTGAGAAACCTTGCACCGGCCCTGCCAGGGAGGCTCCTGAGTGGGGATAGGAGGTATGGGCTGACTAGGAGGTGTATAACAGTGTAGAGAAGGCTGCCCAGGGAGGCTCCTGCATGGGGCAGGAAGTGTGGACTGACTAGGTGGTGTATAACAGTGTAGAGAAGACCGCCCAGGGAGGCTCCTGTGTGGGGATAGGAGGTGTGGACTGACCAGGAGGTGTATAACAGTGTAGAGAAGGCTGCCCAGGGAGGCTCCTGAGTGGGGATAGGAGGTGTGGGCTGACTAGGAGGTGTATAACAGTGTAGAGAAGGCGGTCCAGGGAGGCTCCTGTGTGGGGATAGGAGACATGGACTGACTAGGAGGTGTATAACATTTTAAAAAAGGCCGCCCAGGGAGGCTCCTGAGTGGGGATAGGAGGTGTGGGCTGACTAGGAGGTGTATAACAGTGTAGAGAAGGCTGCCCAGGGAGGCTCCTGCGTGGGGGCAGGAAGTGTGGACTGACTAGGAGGTGTATAACAGTGTAGAGAAGACCGCCCAGGGAGGCTACTGTGTGGGGGCAGGAGGTGTGGGCTGACTAGGAGGTGTATAACAGTGTAGAGAAGACCGCCCAGGGAGGCTCCTGAGTGGGGATAGGAGGTGTGGGCTGACTAGGAGGTGTATAACAGTGTAGAGAAGGCTGCCCAGGGAGGCTCCTGCGTGGGGGCAGGAAGTGTGGACTGACTAGGAGGTGTATAACAGTGTAGAGAAGACCGCCCAGGGAGGCTACTGTGTGGGGGCAGGAGGTGTGGGCTGACTAGGAGGTGTATAACAGTGTAGAGAAGACCGCCCAGGGAGACTCCTGTGTGGGGGCAGGAAGTGTGGACTGACTAGGAGGTGTTTAACAGTGTAGAGAAGGCCGCCCAGGGAGGCTACTGTGTGGGGGCAGGAGGTGTGGGCTGACTAGGAGGTGTATAACAGTGTAGAGAAGACCGCCCAGGGAGGCTTCTGTGTGGGGGCAGGGGGTGTGGACTGACTAGGAGGTGTATAACAGTGTAGAGAAGGCCGCCCAGGGAGGCTCCTGTGTGGGGGCAGGGGGTGTGGACTGACTAGGAGGTGTATAACAGTGTAGAGAAGACCGCCCAGGGAGGCTACTGTGTGGGGGCAGGAGGTGTGGGCTGACTAGGAGGTGTATAACAGTGTAGAGAAGACCGCCCAGGGAGACTCCTGTGTGGGGGCAGGAAGTGTGGACTGACTAGGAGGTGTATAACAGTGTAGAGAAGACCGCCCAGGGAGGCTACTGTGTGGGGGCAGGAGGTGTGGGCTGACTAGGAGGTGTATAACAGTGTAGAGAAGACCGCCCAGGGAGGCTCCTGTGTGGGGGCAGGAGGTGTGGGCTGACTAGGAGGTGTATAACAGTGTAGAGAAGACCGCCCAGGGAGACTCCTGTGTGGGGGCAGGAAGTGTGGACTGACTAGGAGGTGTATAACAGTGTAGAGAAGACCGCCCAGGGAGGCTACTGTGTGGGGGCAGGAGGTGTGGGCTGACTAGGAGGTGTATAACAGTGTAGAGAAGACCGCCCAGGGAGACTCCTGTGTGGGGATAGGAGACATGGACTGACTAGGAGGTGTATAACATTTTAAAAAAGGCCGCCCAGGGAGGCTCCTGAGTGGGGATAGGAGGTGTGGGCTGACTAGGAGGTGTATAACAGTGTAGAGAAGGCTGCCCAGGGAGGCTCCTGCGTGGGGGCAGGAAGTGTGGACTGACTAGGAGGTGTATAACAGTGTAGAGAAGACCGCCCAGGGAGGCTACTGTGTGGGGGCAGGAAGTGTGGGCTGACTAGGAGGTGTATAACAGTGGAGAGAAGGCCGCCCAGGGAGGCTCCTGAGTGGGGATAGAAGGTGTGGGCTGACTAGGAGGTGTATAACAGTGTAGAGAAGGCTGCCCAGGGAGGCTCCTGCGTGGGGGCAGGAAGTGTGGACTGACTAGGGGGTGTATAACAGTGTAGAGAAGACCGCCCAGGGAGGCTACTGTGTGGGGGCAGGAGGTGTGGGCTGACTAGGAGGTGTATAACAGTGTAGAGAAGACCGCCCAGGGAGACTCCTGTGTGGGGGCAGGAAGTGTGGACTGACTAGGAGGTGTATAACAGTGTAGCGAAGACCGCCCAGGGAGGCTACTGTGTGGGGGCAGGAGGTGTGGGCTGACTAGGAGGTGTATAACAGTGTAGAGAAGACCGCCCAGGGAGACTCCTGTGTGGGGGCAGGAAGTGTGGACTGACTAGGAGGTGTATAACAGTGTAGAGAAGACCGCCCAGGGAGGCTACTGTGTGGGGGCAGGAGGTGTGGGCTGACTAGGAGGTGTATAACAGTGTAGAGAAGACCGCCCAGGGAGGCTCCTGTGTGGGGGCAGGGGGTGTGGACTGACTAGGAGGTGTATAACAGTGTAGAGAAGGCCGCCCAGGGAGGCTCCTGTGTGGGGGCAGGGGGTGTGGACTGACTAGGAGGTGTATAACAGTGTAGAGAAGACCGCCCAGGGAGGCTCCTGTGTGGGGGCAGGAGGTGTGGGCTGACTAGGAGGTGTATAACAGTGTAGAGAAGACCGCCCAGGGAGACTCCTGTGTGGGGGCAGGAAGTGTGGACTGACTAGGAGGTGTATAACAGTGTAGAGAAGACCGCCCAGGGAGGCTACTGTGTGGGGGCAGGAGGTGTGGGCTGACTAGGAGGTGTATAACAGTGTAGAGAAGACCGCCCAGGGAGACTCCTGTGTGGGGATAGGAGACATGGACTGACTAGGAGGTGTATAACATTTTAAAAAAGGCCGCCCAGGGAGGCTCCTGAGTGGGGATAGGAGGTGTGGGCTGACTAGGAGGTGTATAACAGTGTAGAGAAGGCTGCCCAGGGAGGCTCCTGCGTGGGGGCAGGAAGTGTGGACTGACTAGGAGGTGTATAACAGTGTAGAGAAGACCGCCCAGGGAGGCTACTGTGTGGGGGCAGGAAGTGTGGGCTGACTAGGAGGTGTATAACAGTGGAGAGAAGGCCGCCCAGGGAGGCTCCTGAGTGGGGATAGGAGGTGTGGGCTGACTAGGAGGTGTATAACAGTGTAGAGAAGGCTGCCCAGGGAGGCTCCTGCGTGGGGGCAGGAAGTGTGGACTGACTAGGAGGTGTATAACAGTGTAGAGAAGACCGCCCAGGGAGGCTACTGTGTGGGGGCAGGAGGTGTGGGCTGACTAGGAGGTGTATAACAGTGTAGGGAAGACCGCCCAGGGAGACTCCTGTGTGGGGGCAGGAAGTGTGGACTGACTAGGAGGTGTATAACAGTGTAGAGAAGACCGCCCAGGGAGGCTACTGTGTGGGGGCAGGAGGTGTGGGCTGACTAGGAGGTGTATAACAGTGTAGAGAATACCGCCCAGGGAGGCTCCTGCATGGGGCAGGAAGTGTGGACTGACTAGGTGGTGTATAACAGTGTAGAGAAGACCGCCCAGGGAGGCTCCTGTGTGGGGATAGGAGGTGTGGACTGACCAGGAGGTGTATAACAGTGTAGAGAAGGCTGCCCAGGGAGGCTCCTGAGTGGGGATAGGAGGTGTGGGCTGACTAGGAGGTGTATAACAGTGTAGAGAAGGCGGTCCAGGGAGGCTCCTGTGTGGGGATAGGAGACATGGACTGACTAGGAGGTGTATAACATTTTAAAAAAGGCCGCCCAGGGAGGCTCCTGAGTGGGGATAGGAGGTGTGGGCTGACTAGGAGGTGTATAACAGTGTAGAGAAGGCTGCCCAGGGAGGCTCCTGCGTGGGGGCAGGAAGTGTGGACTGACTAGGAGGTGTATAACAGTGTAGAGAAGACCGCCCAGGGAGGCTACTGTGTGGGGGCAGGAGGTGTGGGCTGACTAGGAGGTGTATAACAGTGTAGAGAAGACCGCCCAGGGAGGCTCCTGAGTGGGGATAGGAGGTGTGGGCTGACTAGGAGGTGTATAACAGTGTAGAGAAGGCTGCCCAGGGAGGCTCCTGCGTGGGGGCAGGAAGTGTGGACTGACTAGGAGGTGTATAACAGTGTAGAGAAGACCGCCCAGGGAGGCTACTGTGTGGGGGCAGGAGGTGTGGGCTGACTAGGAGGTGTATAACAGTGTAGAGAAGACCGCCCAGGGAGACTCCTGTGTGGGGGCAGGAAGTGTGGACTGACTAGGAGGTGTATAACAGTGTAGAGAAGGCCGCCCAGGGAGGCTACTGTGTGGGGGCAGGAGGTGTGGGCTGACTAGGAGGTGTATAACAGTGTAGAGAAGACCGCCCAGGGAGGCTCCTGTGTGGGGGCAGGGGGTGTGGACTGACTAGGAGGTGTATAACAGTGTAGAGAAGGCCGCCCAGGGAGGCTCCTGTGTGGGGGCAGGGGGTGTGGACTGACTAGGAGGTGTATAACAGTGTAGAGAAGACCGCCCAGGGAGGCTACTGTGTGGGGGCAGGAGGTGTGGGCTGACTAGGAGGTGTATAACAGTGTAGAGAAGACCGCCCAGGGAGACTCCTGTGTGGGGGCAGGAAGTGTGGACTGACTAGGAGGTGTATAACAGTGTAGAGAAGACCGCCCAGGGAGGCTACTGTGTGGGGGCAGGAGGTGTGGGCTGACTAGGAGGTGTATAACAGTGTAGAGAAGACCGCCCAGGGAGACTCCTGTGTGGGGGCAGGAGGTGTGGGCTGACTAGGAGGTGTATAACAGTGTAGAGAAGACCGCCCAGGGAGGCTCCTGTGTGGGGGCAGGGGGTGTGGACTGACTATGAGGTGTATAACAGTGTAGAGAAGACCGCCCAGGGAGGCTACTGTGTGGGGGCAGGAGGTGTGGGCTGACTAGGAGGTGTATAACAGTGTAGAGAAGACCGCCCAGGGAGACTCCTGTGTGGGGGCAGGAAGTGTGGACTGACTAGGAGGTGTATAACAGTGTAGCGAAGACCGCCCAGGGAGGCTACTGTGTGGGGGCAGGAGGTGTGGGCTGACTAGGAGGTGTATAACAGTGTAGAGAAGACCGCCCAGGGAGACTCCTGTGTGGGGGCAGGAAGTGTGGACTGACTAGGAGGTGTATAACAGTGTAGAGAAGACCGCCCAGGGAGGCTACTGTGTGGGGGCAGGAGGTGTGGGCTGACTAGGAGGTGTATAACAGTGTAGAGAAGACCGCCCAGGGAGGCTTCTGTGTGGGGGCAGGGGGTGTGGACTGACTAGGAGGTGTATAACAGTGTAGAGAAGGCCGCCCAGGGAGGCTCCTGTGTGGGGGCAGGGGGTGTGGACTGACTAGGAGGTGTATAACAGTGTAGAGAAGACCGCCCAGGGAGGCTCCTGTGTGGGGGCAGGAGGTGTGGGCTGACTAGGAGGTGTATAACAGTGTAGAGAAGACCGCCCAGGGAGACTCCTGTGTGGGGGCAGGAAGTGTGGACTGACTAGGAGGTGTATAACAGTGTAGAGAAGACCGCCCAGGGAGGCTACTGTGTGGGGGCAGGAGGTGTGGGCTGACTAGGAGGTGTATAACAGTGTAGAGAAGACCGCCCAGGGAGACTCCTGTGTGGGGATAGGAGACATGGACTGACTAGGAGGTGTATAACATTTTAAAAAAGGCCGCCCAGGGAGGCTCCTGAGTGGGGATAGGAGGTGTGGGCTGACTAGGAGGTGTATAACAGTGTAGAGAAGGCTGCCCAGGGAGGCTCCTGCGTGGGGGCAGGAAGTGTGGACTGACTAGGAGGTGTATAACAGTGTAGAGAAGACCGCCCAGGGAGGCTACTGTGTGGGGGCAGGAAGTGTGGGCTGACTAGGAGGTGTATAACAGTGGAGAGAAGGCCGCCCAGGGAGGCTCCTGAGTGGGGATAGGAGGTGTGGGCTGACTAGGAGGTGTATAACAGTGTAGAGAAGGCTGCCCAGGGAGGCTCCTGCGTGGGGGCAGGAAGTGTGGACTGACTAGGAGGTGTATAACAGTGTAGAGAAGACCGCCCAGGGAGGCTACTGTGTGGGGGCAGGAGGTGTGGGCTGACTAGGAGGTGTATAACAGTGTAGAGAAGACCGCCCAGGGAGACTCCTGTGTGGGGGCAGGAAGTGTGGACTGACTAGGAGGTGTATAACAGTGTAGAGAAGACCGCCCAGGGAGGCTACTGTGTGGGGGCAGGAGGTGTGGGCTGACTAGGAGGTGTATAACAGTGTAGAGAATACCGCCCAGGGAGGCTCCTGTGTGGGGGCAGGGGGTGTGGACCGACTAGGAGGTGTATAACAGTGTAGAGAAGACAGCCCAGGAAGGCTACTGTGTGGGGGCAGGAGGTGTGGGCTGACTAGGAGGTGTATAACAGTGTAGAGAAGGCCGCCCAGGGAGGCTCCTGCGTGGGGGCAGGAAGTGTGGACTGACTAGGAGGTGTATAACAGTGTAGAGAAGACCGCCCAGGGAGGCTACTGCGTGGGGGCAGGAGGTGTGGGCTGACTAGGAGGTGTATAACAGTGTAGAGAAGACCGCCCAGGGAGACTCCTGTGTGGGGGCAGAAAGTGTGGACTGACTAGGAGGTGTATAACAGTGTAGAGAAGACCGCCCAGGGAGGCTACTGTGTGGGGGCAGGAGGTGTGGGCTGACTAGGAGGTGTATAACAGTGTAGAGAAGACCGCCCAGGGAGACTCCTGTGTGGGGGCAGGAAGTGTGGACTGACTAGGAGGTGTATAACAGTGTAGAGAAGACCGCCCAGGGAGGCTACTGTGTGGGGGCAGGAGGTGTGGGCTGACTAGGAGGTGTATAACAGTGTAGAGAAGACCGCCCAGGGAGGCTCCTGTGTGGGGGCAGGGGGTGTGGACTGACTAGGAGGTGTATAACAGTGTAGAGAAGGCCGCCCAGGGAGGCTCCTGTGTGGGGGCAGGAAGTGTGGACTGACTAGGAGGTGTATAACAGTGTAGAGAAGACCGCCCAGGGAGGCTACTGTGTGGGGGCAGGAGGTGTGGGCTGACTAGGAGGTGTATAACAGTGTAGAGAAGACCGCCCAGGGAGACTCCTGTGTGGGGGCAGGAGGTGTGGGCTGACTAGGAGGTGTATAACAGTGTAGAGAAGACCGCCCAGGGAGGCTCCTGTGTGGGGGCAGGGGGTGTGGACTGACTAGGAGGTGTATAACAGTGTAGAGAAGGCCGCCCAGGGAGGCTCCTGTGTGGGGGCAGGGGGTGTGGACTGACTAGGAGGTGTATAACAGTGTAGAGAAGACCGCCCAGGGAGGCTACTGTGTGGGGGCAGGAGGTGTGGGCTGACTAGGAGGTGTATAACAGTGTAGAGAAGACCGCCCAGGGAGGCTACAATGTGGGGGCAGGAGGTGTGGGCTGACTAGGAGGTGTATAACAGTGTAGAGAAGACCGCCCAGGGAGACTCCTGTGTGGGGGCAGGAAGTGTGGACTGACTAGGAGGTGTATAACAGTGTAGAGAAGGCCGCCCAGGGAGGCTCCTGTGTGGGAGCAGGGGGTGTGGACTGACTAGGAGGTGTATAACAGTGTAGATTAGACCGCCCAGGGAGGCTACTGTGTGGGGACAGGAGGTGTGGGCTGACTAGGAGGTGTATAACAGTGTAGAGAAGACCGCCCAGGGAGGCTACTGTGTGGGGGCAGGAGGTGTGGGCTGACTAGGAGGTGTATAACAGTGTAGAGAAGACCGCCCAGGGAGACTCCTGTGTGGGGGCAGGAAGTGTGGACTGACTAGGAGGAGTATAACAGTGTAGAGAAGACCGCCCAGGGAGGCTACTGTGTGGGGGCAGGAGGTGTGGGCTGACTAGGAGGTGTATAACAGTGTAGAGAAGACCGCCCAGGGAGACTCCTGTGTGGGGGCAGGAAGTGTGGACTGACTAGGAGGTGTATAACAGTGTAGAGAAGACCGCCCAGGGAGGCTACTGTGTGGGGGCAGGAGGTGTGGGCTGATTAGGAGGTGTATAACAGTGTAGAGAAGACCACCCAGGGAGGCTCCTGTGTGGGGGCAGGGGGTGTGGACTGACTAGGAGGTGTATAACAGTGTAGAGAAGGCCGCCCAGGGAGGCTCCTGTGTGGGGGCAGGGTGTGTGGACTGACTAGGAGGTGTATAACAGTGTAGAGAAGACCGCCCAGGGAGGCTACTGTGTGGGGGCAGGAGGTGTGGGCTGACTAGGAGGTGTATAACAGTGTAGAGAAGACCGCCCAGGGAGGCTCCTGTGTGGGGGCAGGGGGTGTGGACTGACTAGGAGGTGTATAACAGTGTAGAGAAGGCCGCCCAGGGAGGCTCCTGTGTGGGGGCAGGGGGTGTGGACTGACTAGGAGGTGTATAACAGTGTAGAGAAGACCGCCCAGGGAGGCTACTGTGTGGGGGCAGGAGGTGTGGACTGACTAGGAGGTGTATAACAGTGTAGAGAAGACCGCCCAGGGAGGCTACTGTGTGGGGGCAGGAGGTGTGGGCTGACTAGGAGGTGTATAACAGTGTAGAGAAGACCGCCCAGGGAGGCTACTGTGTGGGGGCAGGAGGTGTGGGCTGACTAGGAGGTGTATAACAGTGTAGAGAAGACCGCCCAGGGAGGCTCCTGTTTGGGGGCAGGGGGTGTGGACTGACTAGGAGGTGTATAACAGTGTAGAGAAGACCGCCCAGGGAGGCTACTGTGTGGGGGCAGGAGGTGTGGGCTGACTAGGAGGTGTATAACAGTGTAGAGAATACCGCCCAGGGAGGCTCCTGTGTGGGGGCAGGGGGTGTGGACCGACTAGGAGGTGTATAACAGTGTAGAGAAGACAGCCCAGGAAGGCTACTGTGTGGGGGCAGGAGGTGTGGGCTGACTAGGAGGTGTATAACAGTGTAGAGAAGACCGCCCAGGGAGACTCCTGTGTGGGGATAGGAGACATGGACTGACTAGGAGGTGTATAACATTTTAAAAAAGGCCGCCCAGGGAGGCTCCTGAGTGGGGATAGGAGGTGTGGGCTGACTAGGAGGTGTATAACAGTGTAGAGAAGGCTGCCCAGGGAGGCTCCTGCGTGGGGGCAGGAAGTGTGGACTGACTAGGAGGTGTATAACAGTGTAGAGAAGACCGCCCAGGGAGGCTACTGTGTGGGGGCAGGAGGTGTGGGCTGACTAGGAGGTGTATAACAGTGTAGAGAAGACCGCCCAGGGAGACTCCTGTGTGGGGGCAGGAAGTGTGGACTGACTAGGAGGTGTATAACAGTGTAGAGAAGACCGCCCAGGGAGGCTACTGTGTGGGGGCAGGAAGTGTGGGCTGACTAGGAGGTGTATAACAGTGGAGAGAAGGCCGCCCAGGGAGGCTCCTGAGTGGGGATAGGAGGTGTGGGCTGACTAGGAGGTGTATAACAGTGTAGAGAAGGCTGCCCAGGGAGGCTCCTGCGTGGGGGCAGGAAGTGTGGACTGACTAGGAGGTGTATAACAGTGTAGAGAAGACCGCCCAGGGAGGCTACTGTGTGGGGGCAGGAGGT
Organism: Pseudophryne corroboree; assembly: GCF_028390025.1. Lineage (NCBI taxonomy): Eukaryota > Metazoa > Chordata > Amphibia > Anura > Myobatrachidae > Pseudophryne > Pseudophryne corroboree. The sequence continues at coordinate 515,005,865 of NC_086450.1, read as the reverse complement.
GTGGGCTGACTAGGAGGTGTATAACAGTGTAGAGAAGACCGCCCAGGGAGACTCCTGTGTGGGGGCAGGAAGTGTGGACTGACTAGGAGGTGTATAACAGTGTAGAGAAGACCGCCCAGGGAGGCTACTGTGTGGGGGCAGGAGGTGTGGGCTGACTAGGAGGTGTATAACAGTGTAGAGAATACCGCCCAGGGAGGCTCCTGTGTGGGGGCAGGGGGTGTGGACCGACTAGGAGGTGTATAACAGTGTAGAGAAGACAGCCCAGGAAGGCTACTGTGTGGGGGCAGGAGGTGTGGGCTGACTAGGAGGTGTATAACAGTGTAGAGAAGGCCGCCCAGGGAGGCTCCTGCGTGGGGGCAGGAAGTGTGGACTGACTAGGAGGTGTATAACAGTGTAGAGAAGACCGCCCAGGGAGGCTACTGCGTGGGGGCAGGAGGTGTGGGCTGACTAGGAGGTGTATAACAGTGTAGAGAAGACCGCCCAGGGAGACTCCTGTGTGGGGGCAGAAAGTGTGGACTGACTAGGAGGTGTATAACAGTGTAGAGAAGACCGCCCAGGGAGGCTACTGTGTGGGGGCAGGAGGTGTGGGCTGACTAGGAGGTGTATAACAGTGTAGAGAAGACCGCCCAGGGAGACTCCTGTGTGGGGGCAGGAAGTGTGGACTGACTAGGAGGTGTATAACAGTGTAGAGAAGACCGCCCAGGGAGGCTACTGTGTGGGGGCAGGAGGTGTGGGCTGACTAGGAGGTGTATAACAGTGTAGAGAAGACCGCCCAGGGAGGCTCCTGTGTGGGGGCAGGGGGTGTGGACTGACTAGGAGGTGTATAACAGTGTAGAGAAGGCCGCCCAGGGAGGCTCCTGTGTGGGGGCAGGAAGTGTGGACTGACTAGGAGGTGTATAACAGTGTAGAGAAGACCGCCCAGGGAGGCTACTGTGTGGGGGCAGGAGGTGTGGGCTGACTAGGAGGTGTATAACAGTGTAGAGAAGACCGCCCAGGGAGACTCCTGTGTGGGGGCAGGAGGTGTGGGCTGACTAGGAGGTGTATAACAGTGTAGAGAAGACCGCCCAGGGAGGCTCCTGTGTGGGGGCAGGGGGTGTGGACTGACTAGGAGGTGTATAACAGTGTAGAGAAGGCCGCCCAGGGAGGCTCCTGTGTGGGGGCAGGGGGTGTGGACTGACTAGGAGGTGTATAACAGTGTAGAGAAGACCGCCCAGGGAGGCTACTGTGTGGGGGCAGGAGGTGTGGGCTGACTAGGAGGTGTATAACAGTGTAGAGAAGACCGCCCAGGGAGGCTACAATGTGGGGGCAGGAGGTGTGGGCTGACTAGGAGGTGTATAACAGTGTAGAGAAGACCGCCCAGGGAGACTCCTGTGTGGGGGCAGGAAGTGTGGACTGACTAGGAGGTGTATAACAGTGTAGAGAAGGCCGCCCAGGGAGGCTCCTGTGTGGGAGCAGGGGGTGTGGACTGACTAGGAGGTGTATAACAGTGTAGATTAGACCGCCCAGGGAGGCTACTGTGTGGGGACAGGAGGTGTGGGCTGACTAGGAGGTGTATAACAGTGTAGAGAAGACCGCCCAGGGAGGCTCCTGTGTGGGGGCAGGAAGTGTGGACTGACTAGGAGGAGTATAACAGTGTAGAGAAGACCGCCCAGGGAGGCTACTGTGTGGGGGCAGGAGGTGTGGGCTGACTAGGAGGTGTATAACAGTGTAGAGAAGACCGCCCAGGGAGACTCCTGTGTGGGGGCAGGAAGTGTGGACTGACTAGGAGGTGTATAACAGTGTAGAGAAGACCGCCCAGGGAGGCTACTGTGTGGGGGCAGGAGGTGTGGGCTGATTAGGAGGTGTATAACAGTGTAGAGAAGACCACCCAGGGAGGCTCCTGTGTGGGGGCAGGGGGTGTGGACTGACTAGGAGGTGTATAACAGTGTAGAGAAGGCCGCCCAGGGAGGCTCCTGTGTGGGGGCAGGGTGTGTGGACTGACTAGGAGGTGTATAACAGTGTAGAGAAGACCGCCCAGGGAGGCTACTGTGTGGGGGCAGGAGGTGTGGGCTGACTAGGAGGTGTATAACAGTGTAGAGAAGACCGCCCAGGGAGGCTCCTGTGTGGGGGCAGGGGGTGTGGACTGACTAGGAGGTGTATAACAGTGTAGAGAAGGCCGCCCAGGGAGGCTCCTGTGTGGGGGCAGGGGGTGTGGACTGACTAGGAGGTGTATAACAGTGTAGAGAAGACCGCCCAGGGAGGCTACTGTGTGGGGGCAGGAGGTGTGGACTGACTAGGAGGTGTATAACAGTGTAGAGAAGACCGCCCAGGGAGGCTACTGTGTGGGGGCAGGAGGTGTGGGCTGACTAGGAGGTGTATAACAGTGTAGAGAAGACCGCCCAGGGAGGCTACTGTGTGGGGGCAGGAGGTGTGGGCTGACTAGGAGGTGTATAACAGTGTAGAGAAGACCGCCCAGGGAGGCTCCTGTTTGGGGGCAGGGGGTGTGGACTGACTAGGAGGTGTATAACAGTGTAGAGAAGACCGCCCAGGGAGGCTCCTGTGTGGGGGCAGGAAGTGTGGACTGACTAGGAGGTGTATAACAGTGTAGAGAAGACCGCCCAGGGAGGCTACTGTGTGGGGGCAGGAGGTGTGGGCTGACTAGGAGGTGTATAACCGTGTAGAGAAGACCGCCCAGGGAGGCTACTGTGTGGGGGCAGGAGGTGTGGGCTGACTAGGAGGTGTATAACAGTGTAGAGAAGACCGCCCAGGGAGACTCCTGTGTGGGGGCAGGAAGTGTGGACTGACTAGGAGGTGTATAACAGTGTAGAGAAGGCCGCCCAGGGAGGCTCCTGTGTGGGAGCAGGGGGTGTGGACTGACTAGGAGGTGTATAACAGTGTAGATTAGACCGCCCAGGGAGGCTACTGTGTGGGGGCAGGAGGTGTGGGCTGACTAGGAGGTGTATAACAGTGTAGAGAAGACCGCCCAGGGAGGCTACTGTGTGGGGGCAGGAGGTGTGGGCTGACTAGGAGGTGTATAACAGTGTAGAGAAGACCGCCCAGGGAGACTCCTGTGTGGGGGCAGGAAGTGTGGACTGACTAGGAGGTGTATAACAGTGTAGAGAAGACCGCCCAGGGAGGCTCCTGTGTGGGGGCAGGGGGTGTGGACTGGCTAGGAGGTGTATAACAGTGTAGAGAAGGCCGCCCAGGGAGACTCCTGTGTGGGGGCAGGAGGTGTGGGCTGACTAGGAGGTGTATAACAGTGTAGAGAAGACCACCCAGGGAGGCTCCTGTGTGGGGGCAGGGGGTGTGGACTGACTAGGAGGTGTATAACAGTGTAGAGAAGGCCGCCCAGGGAGGCTACTGTGTGGGGGCAGGGGGTGTGGACTGACTAGGAGGTGTATAACAGTGTAGAGAAGGCCGCCCAGGGAGACTCCTGTGTGGGGGCAGGAAGTGTGGACTGACTAGGAGGTGTATAACAGTGTAGAGAAGGCCGCCCAGGGAGGCTCCTGTGTGGGAGCAGGGGGTGTGGACTGACTAGGAGGTGTATAAGAGTGTAGATTAGACCGCCCAGGGAGGCTACTGTGTGGGGGCAGGAGGTTTGGGCTGACTAGGAGGTGTATAACAGTGTAGAGAAGACCGCCCAGGGAGGCTACTGTGTGGGGGCAGGAGGTGTGGGCTGACTAGGAGGTGTATAACAGTGTAGAGAAGACCGCCCAGGGAGACTCCTGTGTGGGGATAGGAGACATGGACTGACTAGGAGGTGTATAACATTTAAAAAAAGGCCGCCCAGGGAGGCTCCTGAGTGGGGATAGGAGGTGTGGGCTGACTAGGAGGTGTATAACAGTGTAGAGAAGGCTGCCCAGGGAGGCTCCTGCGTGGGGGCAGGAAGTGTGGACTGACTGACTAGGAGGTGTATAACAGTGTAGAGAAGACCGCCCAGGGAGGCTACTGTGTGGGGGCAGGAAGTGTGGGCTCACTAGGAGGTGTATAACAGTGGAGAGAAGGCCGCCCAGGGAGGCTCCTGAGTGGGGATAGGAGGTGTGGGCTGACTAGGAGGTGTATAACAGTGTAGAGAAGGCTGCCCAGGGAGGCTCCTGAGTGGGGGCAGGAAGTGTGGACTGACTAGGAGGTGTATAACAGTGTAGAGAAGACCGCCCAGGGAGGCTACTGTGTGGGGGCAGGAGGTCTGGGCTGACTAGGAGGTGTATAACAGTGTAGAGAAGACCGCCCAGGGAGACTCCTGTGTGGGGGCAGGAAGTGTGGACTGACTAGGAGGTGTATAACAGTGTAGCGAAGACCGCCCAGGGAGGCTACTGCGTGGGGGCAGGAGGTGTGGGCTGACTAGGAGGTGTATAACAGTGTAGAGAAGACCGCCCAGGGAGGCTACTGCGTGGGGGCAGGAGGTGTGGGCTGACTAGGAGGTGTATAACAGTGTAGAGAAGACCGCCCAGGGAGACTCCTGTGTGGGGGCAGGAAGTGTGGACTGGCTAGGAGGTGTATAACAGTGTAGAGAAGACCGCCCAGGGAGGCTACTGTGTGGGGGCAGGAGGTGTGGGCTGACTAGGAGGTGTATAACAGTGTAGAGAAGACCGCCCAGGGAGACTCCTGTGTGGGGGCAGGAAGTGTGGACTGACTAGGAGGTGTATAACAGTGTAGAGAAGACCGCCCAGGGAGGCTACTGTGTGGGGGCAGGAGGTGTGGGCTGACTAGGAGGTGTATAACAGTGTAGAGAAGACCGCCCAGGGAGGCTCCTGTGTGGGGGCAGGGGGTGTGGACTGACTAGGAGGTGTATAACAGTGTAGATTAGACCGCCCAGGGAGGCTACTGTGTGGGGGCAGGAGGTGTGGGCTGACTAGGAGGTGTATAACAGTGTAGAGAAGACCGCCCAGGGAGACTCCTGTGTGGGGGCAGGAAGTGTGGACTGACTAGGAGGTGTATAACAGTGTAGAGAAGACCGCCCAGGGAGGCTCCTGTGTGGGGGCAGGGGGTGTGGACTGACTAGGAGGTGTATAACAGTGTAGAGAAGGCCGCCCTGGGAGGCTCCTGTGTGGGGGCAGGGGGTGTGGACTGACTAGGAGGTGTATAACAGTGTAGAGAAGACCGCCCAGGGAGGCTACTGTGTGGGGGCAGGAGGTGTGGGCTGACTAGGAGGTGTATAACAGTGTAGAGAAGACCGCCCAGGGAGGCTACTGTGTGGGGGCAGGAGGTGTGGGCTGACTAGGAGGTGTATAACAGTGTAGAGAAGACCGCCCAGGGAGACTCCTGTGTGGGGGCAGGAAGTGTGGACTGACTAGGAGGTGTATAACAGTGTAGAGAAGGCCGCCCAGGGAGGCTCCTGTGTGGGAGCAGGGGGTGTGGACTGACTAGGAGGTGTATAACAGTGTAGATTAGACAGCCCAGGGAGGCTACTGTGTGGGGGCAGGAGGTGTGGGCTGACTAGGAGGTGTATAACAGTGTAGAGAAGACCGCCCAGGGAGGCTACTGTGTGGGGGCAGGAGGTGTGGGCTGACTAGGAGGTGTATAACAGTGTAGAGAAGACCGCCCAGGGAGACTCCTGTGTGGGGGCAGGAAGTGTGGACTGACTAGGAGGTGTATAACAGTGTAGAGAAGACCGCCCAGGGAGGCTACTGTGTGGGGGCAGGAGGTGTGGGCTGACTAGGAGGTGTATAACAGTGTAGAGAAGACCGCCCAGGGAGACTCCTGTGTGGGGGCAGGAAGTGTGGACTGACTAGGAGGTGTATAACAGTGTAGAGAAGACCGCCCAGGGAGGCTACTGTGTGGGGGCAGGAGGTGTGGGCTGACTAGGAGGTGTATAACAGTGTAGAGAAGACCGCCCAGGGAGGCTCCTGTGTGGGGGCAGGGGGTGTGGACTGACTAGGAGGTGTATAACAGTGTAGAGAAGGCCGCCCAGGGAGGCTCCTGTGTGGGGGCAGGGTGTGTGGACTGACTAGGAGGTGTATAACAGTGTAGAGAAGACCGCCCAGGGAGGCTACTGTGTGGGGGCAGGAGGTGTGGGCTGACTAGGAGGTGTATAACAGTGTAGAGAAGACCGCCCAGGGAGGCTCCTGTGTGGGGGCAGGGGGTGTGGACTGACTAGGAGGTGTATAACAGTGTAGAGAAGGCCGCCCAGGGAGGCTCCTGTGTGGGGGCAGGGGGTGTGGACTGACTAGGAGGTGTATAACAGTGTAGAGAAGACCGCCCAGGGAGGCTACTGTGTGGGGGCAGGAGGTGTGGACTGACTAGGAGGTGTATAACAGTGTAGAGAAGACCGCCCAGGGAGGCTACTGTGTGGGGGCAGGAGGTGTGGGCTGACTAGGAGGTGTATAACAGTGTAGAGAAGACCGCCCAGGGAGACTCCTGTGTGGGGGCAGGAAGTGTGGACTGACTAGGAGGTGTATAACAGTGTAGAGAAGACCGCCCAGGGAGGCTACTGTGTGGGGGCAGGAGGTGTGGGCTGACTAGGAGGTGTATAACAGTGTAGAGAAGACCGCCCAGGGAGGCTCCTGTGTGGGGGCAGGGGGTGTGGACTGACTAGGAGGTGTATAACAGTGTAGAGAAGGCCGCCCAGGGAGGCTCCTGTGTGGGGGCAGGAAGTGTGGACTGACTAGGAGGTGTATAACAGTGTAGAGAAGACCGCCCAGGGAGGCTACTGTGTGGGGGCAGGAGGTGTGGGCTGACTAGGAGGTGTATAACAGTGTAGAGAAGACCGCCCAGGGAGACTCCTGTGTGGGGGCAGGAGGTGTGGGCTGACTAGGAGGTGTATAACAGTGTAGAGAAGACCGCCCAGGGAGGCTCCTGTGTGGGGGCAGGGGGTGTGGACTGACTAGGAGGTGTATAACAGTGTAGAGAAGGCCGCCCAGGGAGGCTCCTGTGTTGGGGCAGGGGGTGTGGACTGACTAGGAGGTGTATAACAGTGTAGAGAAGACCGCCCAGGGAGGCTACTGTGTGGGGGCAGGAGGTGTGGGCTGACTAGGAGGTGTATAACAGTGTAGAGAAGACCGCCCAGGGAGGCTACTGTGTGGGGGCAGGAGGTGTGGGCTGACTAGGAGGTGTATAACAGTGTAGAGAAGACCGCCCAGGGAGACTCCTGTGTGGGGGCAGGAAGTGTGGACTGACTAGGAGGTGTATAACAGTGTAGAGAAGGCCGCCCAGGGAGGGTCCTGTGTGGGAGCAGGGGGTGTGGACTGACTAGAAGGTGTATAACAGTGTAGATTAGACCGCCCAGGGAGGCTACTGTGTGGGGGCAGGAGGTGTGGGCTGACTAGGAGGTGTATAACAGTGTAGAGAAGACCGCCCAGGGAGGCTACTGTGTGGGGGCAGGAGGTGTGGGCTGACTAGGAGGTGTATAACAGTGTAGAGAAGACCGCCCAGGGAGACTCCTGTGTGGGGGCAGGAAGTGTGGACTGACTAGGAGGTGTATAACAGTGTAGAGAAGACCGCCCAGGGAGGCTCCTGTGTGGGGGCAGGGGGTGTGGACTGGCTAGGAGGTGTATAACAGTGTAGAGAAGGCCGCCCAGGGAGACTCCTGTGTGGGGGCAGGAGGTGTGGGCTGACTAGGAGGTGTATAACAGTGTAGAGAAGACCGCCCAGGGAGGCTCCTGTGTGGGGGCAGGGGGTGTGGACTGACTAGGAGGTGTATAACAGTGTAGAGAAGGCCGCCCAGGGAGGCTCCTGTGTGGGGGCAGGGGGTGTGGACTGACTAGGAGGTGTATAACAGTGTAGAGAAGACCGCCCAGGGAGGCTACTGTGTGGGGGCAGGAGGTGTGGGCTGACTAGGAGGTGTATAACAGTGTAGAGAAGACCGCCCAGGGAGGCTACTGTGTGGGGGCAGGAGGTGTGGGCTGACTAGGAGGTGTATAACAGTGTAGAGAAGACCGCCCAGGGAGACTCCTGTGTGGGGGCAGGAAGTGTGGACTGACTAGGAGGTGTATAACAGTGTAGAGAAGGCCGCCCAGGGAGGCTCCTGTGTGGGAGCAGGGGGTGTGGACTGACTAGGAGGTGTATAACAGTGTAGATTAGACCGCCCAGGGAGGCTACTGTGTGGGGGCAGGAGGTGTGGGCTGACTAGGAGGTGTATAACAGTGTAGAGAAGACCGCCCAGGGAGGCTACTGTGTGGGGGCAGGAGGTGTGGGCTGACTAGGAGGTGTATAACAGTGTAGAGAAGACCGCCCAGGGAGACTCCTGTGTGGGGGCAGGAAGTGTGGACTGACTAGGAGGTGTATAACAGTGTAGAGAAGACCGCCCAGGGAGGCTCCTGTGTGGGGGCAGGGGGTGTGGACTGACTAGGAGGTGTATAACAGTGTAGAGAAGGCCGCCCAGGGAGGCTCCAGTGTGGGGGCAGGGGGTGTGGACTGACTAGGAGGTGTATAACAGTGTAGAGAAGACCGCCCAGGGAGGCTACTGTGTGGGGGCAGGAGGTGTGGGCTGACTAGGAGGTGTATAACAGTGTAGAGAAGACCGCCCAGGGAGACTCCTGTGTGGGGGCAGGAGGTGTGGGCTGACTAGGAGGTGTATAACAGTGTAGAGAAGACCGCCCAGGGAGACTCCTGTGTGGGGGCAGGGGGTGTGGACTGACTAGGAGGTGTATAACAGTGTAGAGAATGCCGCCCAGGGAGGCTACTGTGTGGGGGCAGGAGGTGTGGGTTGACTAGGAGGTGTATAACAGTGTAGAGAAGACCACCCAGGGAGGCTACTGTGTGGGGGCAGGAGGTGTGGGCTGACTAGGAGGTGTATAACAGTGTAGAGAAGACCGCCCAGGGAGGCTCCTGTGTGGGGGCAGGGGGTGTGGACTGGCTAGGAGGTGTATAACAGTGTAAAGAAGGCCGCCCAGGGAGGCTCCTGCGTGTATAACAGTTAGCACAGAGGACATCCTGTATAACAACCTCGGCAGATAACGCAGCTGAGCAAACTCTACATGAGAGTAACACAGGGGACTCTGCCTGTTTGTTTCCCATATGTCAGTAAAACAATGTGGGCGCACCCTGCACTCTGAATATAATGATATATAAGTACAGAGTGTGGTATGTGACTGATCACAGCTGTATACTGTATATGCCGTGTGACATAGCCCTAGAAGCACCTGTGCCCGGGGTACAGAAATAACAGAGAGCGTAATATACAATACAGCAGAGCTAGCACTCAGTCACACACAATGCAGAGAAATAATATAATTATCACTGCAATGAGCACTTGAATAGACTCCTCAGCTTGTTTTGAAGCAGGTAAGATGTGAAACCTGGCATGCCGAGGACGGGTTTTTACAGGGAGACTGAGCCCAGCGTTCCCGGGGACCTTGCTGTAAGATGGCTGCCAGGATCTGTGAGGGAAGGACGGAGAGTGAAGGCAGCTCAAAGGCGGGAAGTCTGCTGTTGACTGGTGCCCAGCGCCAGGGGAGGGACTACAGGTCAAGCACCGCCTCCCCTGTGCTGGTCTTCCACCCCAGGTACTTTGCGGGCCTTATTAAATAGGTGCTTTAACGCCTCGACCTGTGCCCTATATTGCCCTGGTGGTCTAGTGGAGTCCCTGTACTGTGACAGCGTCCACGCCAGCGCCGCGGTCCGTCTCCCCAGACAGGCGGTGGACTGCGATTTACAGGCGGGTTCCAGAGAAGGGACCCTGTTATCTGCCTCCTGAGGTGCCAGCCACACAATCCTGGGGTCCCCACAGCCAGCGGTGCTAGTCGCCCTGTGTGTCACCTGCCGCAAGTTTCCATCTGAGGCTGAGGCCAGCGGCAGTTTCGGCGCTGGCGGAGAGTGTGATGGAGCTGCAGCGCTGATGTCACACTCACTTCCAGCGCTGACAGCATAAGTAAAAATCCTAAGTAAAAATGAGAAAGCTTTGGGGCTGCTGGGCAGCCCCCTGTCATGGTGCACCTGCTAACTAAAAACTGAATGCCTGAGCATGGAGGCGGGGTTATACAGGAAAGGAGACGAGCATTCTGGGACAAGCTAAAGCTTTAACTGTTTGGTGCCTAGCTCTTACTGACCATCTACAACCCCGATGTTCCCTGTGGAACCTATGAACCCTGATGAAGTGGTAAGTGGCTATAGAATGTCTATTCTGGGGGCGGGCTTTGAAGGAGAGAGTAGAGTGCCAGGTCCAGCGGCGGCGGTAAGACACCCCGCGCTGCCGATCCCCGGGGACCTGCAGCCACACATATGTTACATATATCCCTACATGTATGTTCATGTGTGCTATCCCTCTCCCCTCTGCATGGCGTGAGCTGCAGCCGCCACCGGTCACTACTGAGGCTGAAATAGTGATTATCACACAACTGCCACTGCTAAAAATCACATATGAAGAGCCGCCCAGAAAGGGCGAAAGACGCCCCACCGCTGCCATCCCAAATCTGGGTTTGCATTAGCAGAATCACCATGCAAAAACCGAACACCGTCGACAGTTGCACCTGACCCGCTCCTACTCATAATGATGCAACTGCAGTTACACCGGGCGCCATGTTTGTCACTGCAGCGATTGCAGATGGTGTCAGATATATGTCCCAAAAAACCGCCATGGCGCGTCTGCGTTTTCACAACCACTCCCCACAAACGCCATGTTACCACCCACAAACACTCACTTCCTGTCAATCAAATTGCGGTCGTATTTCACTTAGGCTGCAAGTGCAGAGCGTTCACATTTTGCCCTTTGCACGCGCGCAGTCTGCCGTTACTCGCTACATCGGTAAATGATAGGGAATCAGGCCCTGAGCCCGGGATATCCAGTAACCAGCAATACTACTCCTCTCACCTTATACAGCAACCAGGAGAAGAGAAGCAGGACCAACACCCCGCCGACACTGCTCCCAGCTATGTACAGAACGTGGTTTGGGGGCACCAGAAGTTCCACTTGCGTTACCACCTAGAGGGAGAGAGGGAGAGAGAGAGAGGGAGAGGGGGAGAGAGGGAGAGAGAGAGGGGAGAAGTCACCACAGAGATTACACTTACTGCATGTGACACAATATATGAGAGGTGAGTGCAGTGGATCAGTGACTTTTCTTTATTTGATTTTTTTATTAATCTTTTTGTGCCCACATCTTCTCCTGCACCCAGTGCCCGTGTCCTTCGCTGCCCTAGGTGTTCCCTGGCTGACACGCTTGCTGGAGGTCTTACTATAAAGGCCAGTGTGCAGGAGACAGAGCAGGAGCATGTTTTATGTCTGACACTGATGAGATAGCAATGACACAGGTGTGCTCATTACTCACTGACACATTTCCCAGGTCACCCAGCAGGTGTACTCATTACTCACTGACACATTTCCCAGGTCACCCAGCAGGTGTACTCATCACTCACTGACACATTTCCCAGGTCACCCAGCAGGAGCACAGGTGTACTCATTACTCACTGACACATTTCCCAGGTCACCCAGCAGGTGCACAGGTGTGCTCATTACTCACTGACACATTTCCCAGGTCATCCAGCAGGTGCACAGGTGTACTTATTACTCACTGACACATTTCCCAGGTCACCCAGCAGGTGTACTCATTACTCACTGACACATTTCCCAGGTCACCCAGCAGGTGCACAGGTGTGCTCATTACTCACTGACACATTTCCCAGGTCATCCAGCAGGTGCACAGGTGTACTCATTACTCACTGACACATTTCCCAGGTCACCCAGCAGGTGCACAGGTGTGCTCATTACTCACTGACACGTTTCCAAGGTCATCCAGCAGGTGCACAGGTGTACTTATTACTCACTGACACATTTCCCAGGTCACCCAGCAGGTGTACTCATTACTCACTGACACATTTCCCAGGTCACCCAGCAGGAGCACAGGTGTACTCATTACTCACTGACACATTTCCCAGGTCACCCAGCAGGTGCACAGGTGTGCTCATTACTCACTGACACATTTCCCAGGTCATCCAGCAGGTGCACAGGTGTACTTATTACTCACTGACACATTTCCCAGGTCACCCAGCAGGTGTACTCATTACTCACTGACACATTTCCCAGGTCACCCAGCAGGTGTACTCATTACTCACTGACACATTTCCCAGGTCATCCAGCAGGTGCACAGGTGTGCTCATTACTCACTGACACATTTCCCAGGTCATCCAGCAGGTGCACAGGTGTACTCATTACTCACTGACACATTTCCCAGGTCACCCAGCAGGTGCACAGGTGTGCTCATTACTCACTGACACGTTTCCAAGGTCATCCAGCAGGTGCACAGGTGTACTTATTACTCACTGACACATTTCCCAGGTCACCCAGCAGATGTACTCATTACTCACTGACACATTTCCCAGGTCACCCAGCAGGTGCACAGGTGTGCTCATTACTCACTGACACGTTTCCAAGGTCATCCAGCAGGTGCACAGGTGTACTTATTACTCACTGACACATTTCCCAGGTCACCCAGCAGGTGTACTCATTACTCACTGACACATTTCCCTGGTCACCCAGCAGGTGCACAGGTGCACTCATTACTCACTGACACATTTCCCAGGTCACCCAGCAGGTGCACAGGTGCACTAATTACTCACTGACACATTTCCCAGGTCACCCAGGTGTACAGGTATACTCATTACTCACTGACACATTTCCCAGGTCACCCAGGTGTACAGGTGTACTCATTACTCACTGACACATTTCCCAGGTCACCCAGCAGGTGCACAGGTGCACTAATTACTCACTGACACATTTCCCAGGTCACCCAGCAGGTGCACAGGTGTATTCATTACTCACTGACACATGTCCCAGGTCACCCAGCAGGCGCACAGGTGTACTCATTACTCACTGACATTTCCCAGGTCACCCAGCAGGTGTACAGGTGTTTTCATTACTCACTGACACATTTCCCAGGTCACCCAGCAGGTGTACAGGTGTACTCATACTCACTGACACATTTCCCAGGTCACCAAGCAGGGGCACAGGTGTACTCATTACTCACTGATACATTTCCCAGGTCACCCAGCAGGTGCACAGGTGTACTCATTACTCACCGACACATTTCCCAGGTCACCCAGCAGATGCACAGGTGCACTCATTACTCACTGACACATTTTAAAATATCCACAGGTGGAGATAGTTATTTCACTTGTAATTCTTGGAGACCTGGGAAATGTGAACTGTTTGGGGTCCTGAGGACAGAGTTTGAGCACCTGCGCTGTAATGCAGGCATTCCTCGGGGCACTAACAGGCCAGGCTTGAGCACAGGTGACTTAATTAGTACCTCAGTTATTTTGATGTAACCATCTGTGCTGTAGCCGGGATATCCCTAATGCCTGTCCTGTCAGTGTGCCCTGAGGTTGGGAATGTCTGTGCATATGAGATTTCCACAAGTAATCACTGGATTAATAACGGATAGTATATACTGACATGCACCTGGTCATACTCTGTATCTTAGTAACTGGCAGAGAACATGCAGATCATGGCTGGAGTGTAATAATATAATACTATAATAGTTGGACAGGCCAGTCACGGTACCTTCACGGTATGATAAGCGCGCTCCATGTCGCTGTGGTATTGGCTCTCGTTGTACTGGATGGTCACCGCGCTGGACACGTTCACGGATTCCTGTACCTGGAGGTCACACAGACAGTATGTTATCCCCGTGCTCTTAGCATGTGCTGATTACATGTATCTAGACCAATGGGTTTACACATGTGTCCTTCATCTTACATGCGATGCGGATGCACGCACCTGTTTCTGGGCACTCTTGCCGCAACCGCATCACCGCAACGCACGCATATCACAGGTGAGATATAGCAGGACACAACTGTATATTATAATTGTAGATTAATTGTAGACTTCTATATTATTATATCACCCTCCCACTATATCACCCTCCCGCTGACTGCTATATCATTCTATCAACCTCCCACTGACTGCTATATCATTATATCACCCTCTCGCTGACGTCTATATTATTATACTGTATCACCCTCCCGCTGACTTCTATATTATTATATCACCCTCCCGCTGACTTCTATATTATTATATCACCCTCCCGCTGACTGCTATATTATTATATCACCCTCCCGCTGACTGCTATATTATCATATCACCCTCCCGCTGACTGCTATATTTTTATATCACCCTCCCGCTGACTGCTATATTATTATATCACCCTCCCGCTGACTTCTATATTATTATATCACCCTCTCGCTGACTTCTGTATTATTATATCCCCCTCCCGCTGACTGCTATATTATTATATCCCCCTCCCGCTGACTGCTATATTATTATATCACCCTCCCGCTGACTGCTATATTATTATATCACCCTCCCGCTGACTTCTGTATTATTATATCCCCCTCCCGCTGACTGCTATATTATTATATCCCCCTCCCGCTGACTGCTATATTATTATATCACCCTCCCGCTCACTTCTATATTATTATATCACCCTCCCGCTGACTGCTATATTACTATATCACCCTCCCACTGACGTCTATATTATTATGATATCACCCTCCCGTTGACTCCTATTTTATTATATCACCCTCCCACTGACTTCTATATTATTATATCACCCTCCCACTGACTGCTATATTACTATATCACCCTCCAGCTGACTTCTATATTATTATATCACCCTCCCGCTGACTGCTATATTATTATATCACCCTCCCACTGACTTCTATATTATATCACTCTCCCACTGACTGCTATATTATTATATCACCCTCCCGCTGACTTCTATATAATTATTATATCACCCTCCCGTTGACTTCTATATTATTATTATATCACCCTCCCAATGACTTCTATATTATTATTATAATCACCCTCCCGCTGACTGCTATATTATTATATCACCCTCCCGCTGATTGCTATATTATTATATCACCCTCCCGCTGACTGCTATATTATTATATCACCCTCCCACTGACTGCTATATTATTATATCACCCTCACGCTGACTGCTATATTATTATTATTATATCACCCTCCCACTGACTGCTATATTATTATATCACCCTCCCGCTGACTTCTATTTTATTATATCACCCTCCCGCTGACTTCTATATTATTATATCACCCTCCTGCTGACTTCTATTTTATTATTATATCACCCTCCCGCTGACTTCTATATTATTATTATATCACCCTCCCGCTGACGTCTATATTATTATTATATCACCCTCCCGCTGACTCCTATATTATTATATCACCCTCCCGCTGACTCCTATATTATTATATCACCCTCCCACTGACTTCTATATTATTATATCACCCTCCCACTGACTGCTATATTATTATATCACCCTCCCGCTGACTGCTATATTATTATATCACCCTCCCGCTGACTGCTATATTATTATATCACCCTCCCGTTGACTTCTATTTTATTATTATATCACCCTCCTGCTGACTCCTATATTATTATATCACCCTCCCACTGACTTCTATTATTATTATTATTATATCACCCTCCCACTGACTGCTATATTATTATATCACCCTCACGCTGACTGCTATATTATTATTATTATATCACCCTCCCACTGACTGCTATATTATTATATCACCCTCCCGCTGACTTCTATTTTATTATATCACCCTCCCGCTGACTTCTATATTATTATATCACCCTCCCGCTGACTTCTATTTTATTATTATATCACCCTCCCGCTGACTTCTATATTATTATTATATCACCCTCCCGCTGACGTCTATATTATTATTATATCACCCTCCCGCTGACTCCTATATTATTATATCACCCTCCCGCTGACTCCTATATTATTATATCACCCTCCCACTGACTTCTATATTATTATATCACCCTCCCACTGACTTCTATATTATTATATCACCCTCCCACTGACTGCTATATTATTATATCACCCTCCCGCTGACTGCTATATTATTATATCACCCTCCCGTTGACTTCTATTTTATTATTATATCACCCTCCTGCTGACTGCTATATTATTATTATATCACCCTCCCACTGACTTCTATTATTATTATTATTATTATATCATCCTCCCACTGACTTCTATATTATTATTATTATTATTTTTATTATATCACCCTCCCACTGACTGCTATATTATTATTATTATTATTATTATATCACCCTCCCACTGACTTCTATTATTATTATTATTATATCATCCTCCCACTGACTTCTATATTATTATTATTATTATTTTTATTATATCACCCTCCCACTGACTTCTATATTATTATTATTATTATTATTATTATTATTATTATTATATCACCCTCCCACTGACTTCCATATTATTATTATTATTATTATAATATCACCCTCCCGCTGACTTCTATATTATTACTACTATTATTATTATTATTATTATTATTTTATCACCCTCCCACTGACTTCTATATTATTATTATTATTATTATTATTATTATTATTTCACCCTCCCAATGACTTCTATATTATTATATCACCCTCCCACTGACTTCTATATTATTATATCACCCTCCCACTGACTTCTATATTATTATTATTATTATTATTATTATTATATCACCCTCCCACTAACTTCTATATTATTATTATTATTATTATTATTATTATTATTATTATCATCACCCTCCCACTGACTTCTATATTATTATTATTATTATTATTATTATTATTATATCACCCTCCCACTGACTTCTATATTATTATTATTATTATTATTATTATTATTATTATATCACCCTCCCACTGACTTCTATATTATTATTATTATATCACCCTCCCACTGACTTCTATATTATTATTATCAGTCACATACAGCGCAGAATGTTCCATTACGCTTTACCTATTGGAAACAACAGTGATAGAACACAGCTGTGTAATAAAATAGTCATAGCGGTAGGAGGGCCCTGCTCGCAGCTTACACTGTATAGAGACATAGAGGTAGGAGGGCCCTGCTCACAGCTCACACTGTATAGAGACAGAGGTAGGAAGGCCCTGCTCGCAGCTTACACTGTATAGAGACATTGAGCTAGGAAGGCCCTGCTCGCAGCTTACACTCTATAGAGACATAGAGGTAGGAGGGCCCTGCTCACAGCTTACACTCTATAGAGACATAGAGGTAGGAGGGCCCTGCTCACAGGCTTACACTCTATAGAGACATAGAGGTAGGAGGGCCCTGCTCACAGCTTACACTCTATAGAGACATAGAGGTAGGAGGGCCCTGCTCACAGCTTACACTCTATAGAGACATAGAGGTAGGAGGGCCCTGCTCACAGCTTACACAGTATAGAGACATAGAGGTAGGGGGGCCCTGCTCGCAGCTTCAACTCTATAGAGACACAGAGGTAGGAGGGCCCTGCTCACAGCTTACACACTATAGAGACATAAAAGTAGGAGGGCCCTGGTCACAGCTTTCACTCTATAGAGACATAGAGGTAGGAGGGCCCTGCTCACAGCTTACACTGTATAGAGACTTTAGGAGGGCCCTGCTCATAGCTTACACTGTGGCCCGTGGGTGGGAAAGTCACACAAAAATGGACTGTCAGGCATACACATACTGATGCAGTATATATACTTATATGTATACTATATACAGCCATTCCCAGCACTTGTCTACACCCTCCCGCACATGCTCCTCTGTCACCCTTCTCATTTCAGCTGACAGCTGGGGTATACGTGGCAAGCGGTGAGGTGAATGGCTGGGGAGGCACACATGGGTCTGAATGCTGGAGCCTGTCTCTCCCCCTAATTACTGTAACTTTACCCTCATTACCGCACTGAGTCTCCTGCCTGCATCCCTGTGTCTACATTCACGATAACTAATTAGAATTTATCCTGAACCAGCTTCCCCTGCATTACTGTAATCAGGCCTGCAGCACACTACCAGCTTCCCCTGTATCACTGTAATTAGGCATGCAGCATACTACCAGCTTCCCCTGCATCACTGTAATTAGGCATGCAGCACACTACCAGCTTCCCCTGCATCACTGTAATTAGGCATGCAGCACACTACCAGCTTCCCCTGTATCACTGTAATTAGGCATGCAGCACACTACCAGCTTCCCCTGCATCACTGTAATTAGGCATGCAGCACACTACCAGTTTCCCCTGTATCACTGTAATTAGGCATGCAGCACACTACCAGCTTCCCCTGCATCACTGTAATTAGCCCTGCAGCGCACTAACAGCATCCCCTGCATCACTGTAATTAGCCCTGCAGCACACTACCAGCTTCCCCGGCATCACTGTAATTAGCCCTGCAGCACACTACCAGCTTCCCCTGCATCACACTGCCATTTTTCCATGCATCACTGTAATTAGCCCTGCAGCACACTACCAGCTTCCCCTGCATCACACTGCCATTTTTCCATGCATCACTGTAATTAGCCCTGCAGCACACTACTAGCTTGCCCTGCATCACTGTAATTAGCCCTGCAGCGCACTACCAGCTTCCCCTGCATCACTGTAATCAGGCATGCAGCACACTTCGAGCATCCCCTGCATCACTGTAATCAGGCCTGCAGCGCACTAACAGCATCCCCTGCATCACTGTAATTAGGCCTGCAGCGCACTAACAGCATCCCCTGCATCACTGTAATTAGGCCTGCAGCGCACTAACAGCATCCCCTGCATCACTGTAATTAGCCCTGCAGCGCACTAAAAGCATCCCCTGCATCACTGTAATTAGAAATGCAGCACACTACCAGCTTCCCCTGCATCACTGTAATTAGGCATGCAGCACACTACCAGCTTCCCCTGTATCACTGTAATTAGGCATGCAGTGATACCAGCTTCCCCTGCATCACTGTAATTAGGCATGCAGCATACTACCAGCTTCCCCTGCATCACTGTAATTAGGCATGCAGCACACTACCAGCTTCCCCTGTATCACTGTAATTAGGCATGCAGCACACTACCAGCTTCCCCTGCATCACTGTAATTAGGCATGCAGCACACTACCAGCTTCCCCTGCATCACTGTAATTAGGCATGCAGCACACTACCAGTTTCCCCTGCATCACTGTAATTAGGCATGCAGCACACTACCAGCTTCCCCTGCATCACTGTAATTAGCCCTGCAGCACACTACCAGCTTCCCCTGCATCACTGTAATTAGCCCTGCAGCGCACTACCAGCTTCCCCTGCATCACTGTAATTAGCCCTGCAGCACACTACCAGCTTCCCCTGCATCACACTGCCATTTTTCCATGCATCACTGTAATTAGCCCTGCAGCACACTACCAGCTTCCCCTGCATCACACTGCCATTTTTCCATGCATCACTGTAATTAGCCCTGCAGCACACTACTAGCTTGCCCTGCATCACTGTAATTAGCCCTGCAGCGCACTACCAGCTTCCCCTGCATCACTGTAATCAGGCATGCAGCACACTTCGAGCATCCCCTGCATCACTGTAATCAGGCCTGCAGCGCACTAACAGCATCCCCTGCATCACTGTAATTAGGCCTGCAGCGCACTAACAGCATCCCCTGCATCACTGTAATTAGGCCTGCAGCGCACTAACAGCATCCCCTGCATCACTGTAATTAGCCCTGCAGCGCACTAAAAGCATCCCCTGCATCACTGTAATTAGCCCTGCAGCGCACTAACAGCATTCCCTGCATCACTGTAATCAGGCCTGCAGCGCACTAACAGCATTCCCTGCATCACTGTAATCAGGCCTGCAGCGCAATAACAGCATCCCCTGCGTCACTGTAATCAGGCCTGCAGCGCACTAACAGCATCCCCTGCGTCACTGTAATTAGCCCTGCAGCGCAATAACAGCATCCCCTGAATCACTGTAATTAGCCCTGCAGTGCACTAACAGCATCCCCTGCATCACTGTAATTAGCCCTGCAGTGCACTAACAGCATCCCCTGCATCACTGTAATTAGCCCAGCAGCGCACTAACAGCATCCCCTGCGTCACTGTAATCAGGCCTGCAGTGCAATAACAGCATCCCCTGTGTCACGGTAATCAGGCCTGCAGCGCAATAACAGCATCCCCTGCGTCACTGTAATCAGGCCTGCAGCGCGATAACAGCATCCCCTGCATCACGGTAATCAGGCCTGCAGCACGCTAACAGCATCCCCTGCATCACTGTAATCAGGCATGCAGCGCACTAACAGCATCCCCTGCATCACTGTAATCAGGCCTGCAGCACGCTAACAGCATCCCCTGCATCACTGTAATAAGGCCTGCAGCACGCTAACAGCATCCCCTGCATCACTGTAATTAGCCCTGCAGCGCACTAACAGCATCCCCTGTGTCACTGTAATTAGGCCTGCAGCGCAATAACAGCATTCCCTGCATCACTGTAATCAGGCCTGCAGCGCACTAACAGCATCCCCTGCATCACTGTAATTAGGCATGCAGCACACTACCAGCTTCCCCTGCATCACTGTAATTAGCCCTGCAGCACACTACCAGCTTCCCCTGCATCACTGTAATTAGCCCTGCAGCGCACTACCAGCTTCCCCTGCATCACTGTAATTAGCCCTGCAGCACACTACCAGCTTCCCCTGCATCACACTGCCATTTTTCCATGCATCACTGTAATTAGCCCTGCAGCACACTACCAGCTTCCCCTGCATCACACTGCCATTTTTCCATGCATCACTGTAATTAGCCCTGCAGCACACTACTAGCTTGCCCTGCATCACTGTAATTAGCCCTGCAGCGCACTACCAGCTTCCCCTGCATCACTGTAATCAGGCATGCAGCACACTTCGAGCATCCCCTGCATCACTGTAATCAGGCCTGCAGCGCACTAACAGCATCCCCTGCATCACTGTAATTAGGCCTGCAGCGCACTAACAGCATCCCCTGCATCACTGTAATTAGGCCTGCAGCGCACTAACAGCATCCCCTGCATCACTGTAATTAGCCCTGCAGCGCACTAAAAGCATCCCCTGCATCACTGTAATTAGCCCTGCAGCGCACTAACAGCATTCCCTGCATCACTGTAATCAGGCCTGCAGCGCACTAACAGCATTCCCTGCATCACTGTAATCAGGCCTGCAGCGCAATAACAGCATCCCCTGCGTCACTGTAATCAGGCCTGCAGCGCACTAACAGCATCCCCTGCGTCACTGTAATTAGCCCTGCAGCGCAATAACAGCATCCCCTGAATCACTGTAATTAGCCCTGCAGTGCACTAACAGCATCCCCTGCATCACTGTAATTAGCCCTGCAGTGCACTAACAGCATCCCCTGCATCACTGTAATTAGCCCAGCAGCGCACTAACAGCATCCCCTGCGTCACTGTAATCAGGCCTGCAGTGCAATAACAGCATCCCCTGTGTCACGGTAATCAGGCCTGCAGCGCAATAACAGCATCCCCTGCGTCACTGTAATCAGGCCTGCAGCGCGATAACAGCATCCCCTGCATCACGGTAATCAGGCCTGCAGCACGCTAACAGCATCCCCTGCATCACTGTAATCAGGCATGCAGCGCACTAACAGCATCCCCTGCATCACTGTAATCAGGCCTGCAGCACGCTAACAGCATCCCCTGCATCACTGTAATAAGGCCTGCAGCACGCTAACAGCATCCCCTGCATCACTGTAATTAGCCCTGCAGCGCACTAACAGCATCCCCTGTGTCACTGTAATTAGGCCTGCAGCGCAATAACAGCATTCCCTGCATCACTGTAATCAGGCCTGCAGCGCACTAACAGCATCCCCTGCGTCACTGTAATTAGGCCTGCAGCGCAATAACAGCATCCCCTGCGTCACTGTAATCAGGCCTGCAGCGCACTAACAGCATCCCCTGCGTCACTGTAATCAGGCCTGCAGCGCAATAACAGCATCCCCTGCGTCACTGTAATCAGGCCTGCAGCGCAATAACAGCATCCCCTGCGTCACTGTAATCAGGCCTGCAGCGCAATAACAGCATCCCCTGCGTCACTGTAATCAGGCCTGCAGCGCACTAACAGCATCCCCTGCGTCACTGTAATTAGCCCTGCAGCGCACTAACAGCATCCCCTGCATCACTGTAATTAGCCCTGCAGCGCACTAACAGCATCCCCTGCATCACTGTAATCAGGCCTGCAGCGCACTAACAGCATCCCCTCCATCACTGTAATCAGGCCTGCAGCGCAATAACAGCATCCCCTGCGTCACTGTAATCAGGCCTGCAGCGCAATAACAGCATCCCCTGCGTCACTGTAATCAGGCCTGCAGCGCACTAACAGCATCCCCTGCATCACTGTAATTAGCCCTGCAGCGCACTAACAGCATCCCCTGAATCACTGTAATCAGGCCTGCAGCGCAATAACAGCATCCCCTGCGTCACTGTAATCAGGCCTGCAGCGCAATAATAGCATCCCCTGCATCACTGTGATCAGGCCTGCAGCACGCTAACAGCATCCCCTGCATCACTGTAATCAGGCCTGCAGCACGCTAACAGCATCCCCTGTATCACTGTAATAAGGCATGCAGCGCACTAACAGCATCCCCTGCATCACTGTAATCAGGCCTGCAGCGCACTAACAGCATCCCCTGCATCACTGTAATCAGGCCTGCAGCGCACTAACAGCATCCCCTGCATCACTGTAATCAGGCCTGCAGTGCACTAACAGCATCCCCTGCATCACTGTAATCAGGCCTGCAGCGCACTAACAGCATCCCCTGCATCACTGTAATCAGGCCTGCAGCGCACTAACAGCATCCCCTGCATCACTGTAATCAGGCCTGCAGCGCACTAACAGCATTCCCTGCATCACTGTAATTAGGCCTGCAGTGCACTAACAGCATCCCCTGCATCACTGTAATCAGGCCTGCAGCGCACTAACAGCATCCCCTGCATCACTGTAATCAGGCCTGCAGCGCACTAACAGCATCCCCTGCATCACTGTAATCAGGCCTGCAGTGCACTAACAGCATCCCCTGCATCACTGTAATCAGGCCTGCAGTGCACTAACAGCATCCCCTGCATCACTGTAATCAGGCATGCAGCGCACTAACAGCATCCCCTGCATCACTGTAATCAGGCCTGCAGCGCACTAACAGCATCCCCTGCATCACTGTAATCAGTCCTGCAGCGCACTAACAGCATCCCCTGCATCACTGTAATCAGGCCTGCAGCGCACTAACAGCATTCCCTGCATCACTGTAATTAGGCCTGCAGCGCACTAACAGCATCCCCTGCATCACTGTAATTAGGCCTGCAGCGCGCTAACAGCATCCCCTGCATCACTGTAATCAGGCCTGCAGTGCACTAACAGCATCCCCTCCATCACTGTAATCAGGCCTGCAGCGCAATAACAGCATCCCCTGCGTCACTGTAATCAGGCCTGCAGCGCAATAACAGCATCCCCTGCGTCACTGTAATCAGGCCTGCAGCGCACTAACAGCATCCCCTGCATCACTGTAATTAGGCCTGCAGCGCACTAACAGCATCCCCTGAATCACTGTAATCAGGCCTGCAGCACGCTAACAGCATCCCCTGCGTCACTGTAATAAGGCATGCAGCGCACTAACAGCATCCCCTGCATCACTGTAATCAGGCCTGCAGCGCACTAACAGCATCCCCTGCATCACTGTAATCAGGCCTGCAGCGCACTAACAGCATCCCCTGCATCACTGTAATCAGGCCTGCAGCGCACTAACAGCATCCCCTGCATCACTGTAATCAGGCCTGCAGCGCACTAACAGCATCCCCTGCATCACTGTAATCAGGCCTGCAGCGCACTAACAGCACCCCCTGCATCACTGTAATCAGGCCTGCAGCGCACTAACAGCATCCCCTGCATCACTGTAATCAGGCCTGCAGCGCACTAACAGCATCCCCTGCATCACTGTAATTAGCCCTGCAGCGCACTAACAGCATCCCCTGAATCACTGTAATCAGGCCTGCAGCACGCTAACAGCATCCCCTGCATCACTGTAATAAGGCATGCAGCGCACTAACAGCATCCCCTGCATCACTGTAATCAGGCCTGCAGCGCACTAACAGCATCCCCTGCATCACTGTAATCAGGCCTGCAGCGCACTAACAGCATCCCCTGCATCACTGTAATCAGGCCTGCAGTGCACTAACAGCATCCCCTGCATCACTGTAATCAGGCCTGCAGCGCACTAACAGCATCCCCTGCATCACTGTAATCAGGCCTGCAGCGCACTAACAGCATCCCCTGCATCACTGTAATCAGGCCTGCAGCGCACTAACAGCATCCCCTGCATCACTGTAATCAGGCCTGCAGCGCACTAACAGCATCCCCTGCATCACTGTAATCAGGCCTGCAGTGCACTAACAGCATCCCCTGCATCACTGTAATTAGGCCTGCAGCGCACTAACAGCATCCCCTGCATCACTGTAATCAGGCCTGCAGTGCACTAACAGCATCCCCTGCATCACTGTAATTAGGCCTGCAGCACACTACCAGCTTCCCCTGCATCACACTGACATTTTTCCATGCATCACTGTAATTAGCCCTGCAGCACACTACCAGCTTCCCCTGCATCACTGTAATCAGGCATGCAGCACACTTCGAGCATCCCCTGCATCACTGTAATCAGGCCTGCAGCGCACTAACAGCATCCCCTGCATCACTGTAATTAGGCCTGCAGCGCACTAACAGCATCCCCTGCATCACTGTAATCAGGCCTGCAGCGCACTAACAGCATCCCCTGCATCACTGTAATCAGGCATTCAGCGCACTAACAGCATCCGCTGCGTCACTGTAATCAGGCCTGCAGCGCACTAACAGCATCCGCTGCGTCACTGTAATCAGGCCTGCAGCGCACTAACAGCATCCCCTGCATCACTGTAATCAGGCATTCAGCGCACTAACAGCATCCCCTGCATCACTGTAATCAGGCCTGCAGCGCACTAACAGCATCCCCTGCATCACTGTAATCAGGCCTGCAGCGCACTAACAGCATCCCCTGCATCACTGTAATCAGGCCTGCAGCGCACTAACAGCATCCCCTGCATCACTGTAATCAGGCCTGCAGCGCACTAACAGCATCCCCTGCATCACTGTAATCAGGCCTGCAGCGCACTAACAGCATCCCCTGCATCACTGTAATCAGGCCTGCAGCGCACTAACAGCATCCCCTGCATCACTGTAATCAGGCCTGCAGTGCACTAACAGCATCCCCTGCATCACTGTAATTAGGCCTGCAGCGCACTTACAGCATCCCCTGCATCACTGTAATCAGGCCTGCAGTGCACTAACAGCATCCCCTGCATCACTGTAATTAGGCCTGCAGCACACTACCAGCTTCCCCTGCATCACACTGCCATTTTTCCATGCATCACTGTAATTAGCCCTGCAGCACACTACCAGCTTCCCCTGCATCACTGTAATCAGGCATGCAGCACACTTCGAGCATCCCCTGCATCACTGTAATCAGGCCTGCAGCGCACTAACAGCATCCCCTGCATCACTGTAATCAGGCCTGCAGCGCACTAACAGCATCCCCTGCATCACTGTAATCAGGCATTCAGCGCACTAACAGCATCCGCTGCGTCACTGTAATCAGGCCTGCAGCGCACTAACAGCATCCGCTGCGTCACTGTAATCAGGCCTGCAGCGCACTAACAGCATCCCCTGCATCACTGTAATCAGGCATTCAGCGCACTAACAGCATCCCCTGCATCACTGTAATCAGGCCTGCAGCGCACTAACAGCATCCCCTGCATCACTGTAATCAGGCCTGCAGCGCACTAACAGCATCCCCTGCATCACTGTAATCAGGCCTGCAGCGCACTAACAGCATCCCCTGCATCACTGTAATCAGGCCTGCAGTGCACTAACAGCATCCCCTGCATCACTGTAATTAGGCCTGCAGCGCACTAACAGCATCCCCTGCATCACTGTAATCAGGCCTGCAGTGCACTAACAGCATCCCCTGCATTACTGTAATTAGGCCTGCAGCACACTACCAGCTTCCCCTGCATCACACTGCCATTTTTCCATGCATCACTGTAATTAGCCCTGCAGCACACTACCAGCTTCCCCTGCATCACTGTAATCAGGCATGCAGCACACTTCGAGCATCCCCTGCATCACTGTAATCAGGCCTGCAGCGCACTAACAGCATCCCCTGCATCACTGTAATTAGGCCTGCAGCGCACTAACAGCATCCCCTGCATCACTGTAATCAGGCCTGCAGCGCACTAACAGCATCCCCTGCATCACTGTAATCAGGCATTCAGCGCACTAACAGCATCCGCTGCGTCACTGTAATCAGGCCTGCAGCGCACTAACAGCATCCGCTGCGTCACTGTAATCAGGCATGCAGCGCACTAACAGCATCCCCTGCATCACTGTAATCAGGCATTCAGCGCACTAACAGCATCCCCTGCATCACTGTAATCAGGCATGCAGCGCACTAACAGCAGCCCCTGCATCACTGTAATCAGGCCTGCAGCGCACTAACAGCATCCGCTGCGTCACTGTAATCAGGCATGCAGCGCACTAACAGCATCCCCTGCGTCACTGTGACACCATCAGCTGCCTGTGATTGTGCACTTATCAGCCTGACCATCGGAATGTTTGCTGTTGCCATCGGTAGTTCCACAGTCTGCGCGACTGACGCATATGCAAATTCTGCAATCTGTTTTGTATGTATTGTGAATGTAACGCCCACTACACGCCGCGGGGCACAGGAATTGCGGACCCATCCCAATGACACGCCTCCACCACTTTTTTTATTGTTGCTGGATGCAATCGCTTCTGTGTTTGCAGATACCTACAATCATGAAAACCAGACGCGGAGCGTGCGCACTGTGTTGTGTATAGTTGTGTATGCCTGTGCAGTGTGACGATAATTCGCATTTGCTGCAGAATGAGGCCCATGTTTGGCACATCCTGCGCACAGTGCAGAGCAGTCAGTAGGGGTTTTGGTGCACTGGAGGGGATCACGTGACATGATATTACACTTGGGACCATTATTAGTCTCCGTATCTGCTATGGTGGTCAGTATTTCACTCCTTTCAGCCCTGAGATGGATCTAGCATCTAGAGTGTGAGCTCGGGGCAGTGGCTGCTGGAACGTGCAGTGTAAGATTGTCATCGGCTTTAGGCTGCACCAGTGTGCAAAATGATCGTGCGTGCCACAAGCATCGCAGCGTTTATTGAAAGCTGGACATTAGTGGCGTTCATGGGAATGGCGACTGCCGCAATTCACACAGCGTGTATGTTGCTGCGCATACTGCCAGAGGACACATACATCAGATTGTCTTTTCTCTCAACTGCACTTTTATAGGACTGGTCGTGCAGCCTAATCTGGCAGCATATGACTGGATACTCTCAGCATAGCATAGCAGTATTATAAGCATGTCTGTCCATTATAACATTTCCCACTGGTTATTAGTGTGCCTGGCTCCTCCTGCTCGGAACAGACAAATGTGTCAGCCCTGGCTAGGCTGAGCAAGGGATATGCCTGCACCCTGTCTGGGAGTCCTGCACAGCAGAATACACGCCATTTCTTCTTGACCTTGAGCCATCACAGCCAGAATTCTCATACCATGTACAGTAGTCGGTGTGCAAATCCCCAGGACTCTGAGGGCCGCAGAAGTGTGACTTTACTACCTGCAAGTCATACTGAGCAATGGCTGCAGCACTTCCTGTATAACAAGCACTTCCTGTATAACAAGCACTTCCTGTGTAACAAGCACTTCCTGCACGACAAGTAGACAACAGCGATGCATTCCGCATACAGCATACATCTATATATACACACAATATGGTGTGTACGGTGATTGTGCACATTACCTTCCAGGCGTGAGTTGGTGTCAGCGTTCCATTGATACTAATGTCCATTGAGCTCATACTATCCATAGTACACTGCAACGTCTGTGTATGGAAATAACAATGTGTCACCACAGGCGTCACCCACTATATAACATCACACCCTCCCAACCAATCATATCATACCTTGTTTGTCTGCACACCTTCACTGTATAGCTGGGGGCCAATAGGAATCTCCAGAACAGTGCAGCTGACTCCTGGTCCCTGAGAAGACAGACAGGTTACATGTTTGCAGAGCTGAATGTCTGACTGTTTGCAGAGCATTCTGTGCGTGTTTCAGCACCGCGCATGATCAGGAGCCCAGCGATGCATTCCCACATTATTTACTGCTGTCCTGTTTATTGCTAAAGGATAACGGGCCCCATCCAGGCTGGTTCTGCCTCTTCCTGTCCCATACAGAGAGACGGAATGTCATGTAAAAACGATGGAAGAGAAGGACAAAGAGGAACCTGTATAGAGCACAGATTACAAGGCCCATTTATCAAACAATAATTGTGGCTATTTGCCCGAAAACATCCATTTTGGGGGGTAGTCGCTAATACTGGATTTAGTGCAACATATTTTTATTGATTTTTACAGACCAACGAAGAACAAACATTGGGACTAATTCAGACCTGATGGCAGCCTGAAGCCCTTTTGGTTGTGCGCATGCACGAGCAGCGTAGTGGCCAACCAGTTCTTGAAAGTGAAACCAATGGTATCGGAGGAACAGGGGAGGCTATAGGGCAGGGCTGGCCAAACCGGTCCTGGAGATCTACCAACAGTTCATGTTTTCCAGGCCTCCTGGATATCTGTAGAATTGTCAGTTAGGAATGAATGCAGCACATCTTAATTAGTAATGACTACACCTGTGCACCAGCTAGGTGGTATGGAAAATGTGAACTGTTGGTACAGATGTGTCCACTATTACCTTTCTGAAAAAAGTATCATGGCCTGCCGTTCATGGCACGAGATAAGCTTTCCTCTCAAGATATACACAGCGAGCCATGTGTATCTCGTCTGAAATATAGTGCAGTACCACTTTTCAGACAGCAGGTGGCATTTTCAGAAACTGCGTAAGCAGAAAGTCTGATAGAGAGATTCTAGAGCATGGGTCTTCAACCTGCGACCCTCCAGCTGCTGTGGAACTACACATCCCAGCATGCCCTGCCTCAGTTTTAGCATACCTTAATAGCAAAATTGTGGCAGGGCATGCTGGGATGTGTAGTTTCACAGCAGCTGGAGGGCCACAGGTTGAAGACCCATGTTCTAGAGGGAGTAGTTCTGACCTGATTCTAGCAGCATTTTATTTGCAAATGGGCAAAACCATGGGGGTCAATCCGAAATGATCGCATGCTAGGTTTTTTCGCAGTGGTGCGATCAGGTCGATACTGCACATGCGTATGCACCACAATGCGCATGCGCGTCGTACGGGTACAAAGCGGATCGTTGCTGAGCGATGGATTTAACGAAGAATCGATTCGCACAGCAGATCGCAAGGAGATTGACAGGAAGAGGGCATTTGTGGGTGGCAACTGAACGTTTTCTGGGAGTGTTTGGAAAAACGCAGGCGTGTCCAAGCATTTGCAGGGCAGGTGTCTGACGTCAATTCCGGACACGAACAGGCCAAAGTGATTGCCCCGAATTTACATCAGACACCCACCCTGCAAATGCATGCACACACCTGCGTTTTTCCAAACACTCCCAGAAAATGGTCAGTTGACATCCACAAATGTTTTCTTCCAGTTAATCTCCTTGCGATTGTCTGTGCGAATGGATTCTTCGTTAAATCCATTGCTCAGCAACGATCCACTTTGTACCCGTGCGATGCGCATGCGTATTGCGGTGCACACGCATGCGCAGTAATGACCTGATCGCAGCGCAGCGAAAAAACCTAGCTTGCGATCAGGTCTGCATGACCCCCATGGTTTTGGCCATCTGCTAACAAAATTGCAGCTATGGGGGGTCATTCCGAGTTGATCGTAGTCCTCCAAAATTTTGCAGGGCTACGATCAGGAACAGAGACATGCGGGGGGATGCCCAGCACAGGGCTAGTCCGCCCCGCAGGTCAGTTCCGCCCCCCCCCCCCCCCCCCCCCGCAGAAGTGCAAAAGCATTGCACAGCGGCGATGTTTTTGTACTTCAGGAGTAGCTCCCGGCCAGCGCAGCTTTAGCGTGCTGGCCGGGAGCTACCCATCGCTACACGGCCCACAGCGGCTGGTCAGCAGCAGCGATCGGGTCAGAATGACCCCCATGAGCCATATGTGCAGGGCAATTTATCCATCATGCACACGGGAATATCAGCTGTAGCAGCTAATTGTGAAGTATTAATATTTTTCCAATACATCTCTCATACTAACTTCCAACATGTACCTGGCTCAATGTTGCCTATATGTTTGAAAAAATCTTTTCTCTTATGATTGATAATGTGCTGATGGAGAGTTCATACAAACTCCACACAGAGATTCGATATGGAAATTATGATACTAACTAAAAGGCACTATTGATACTTGTCATTTTTAGCAATTGTTTGGTGGTTAATGTGTGAGTAGAGAGAATTTTTGGTATTTCAATACCGCATATATTTCACTGGGATCCGGTCTGAAGATCGACAGTGTCTGCCATACAAGTGGGTGCTGCATCTGTCTGCCACAAATCGGTCCAGTGCTGAGGCTGTGTTGCCATAATAAGTCACTGGGTGCTCTGTCTGCCATACAAATGGGTGCTGTGCCTGTCTGCCACAAATCAGTCCAGTGCTTGGGCTGTGCTGCCATAATAAGTAACCGGGTGCTCTGTCTGCCATACAAGTGAGTGCTGCACCTGTCTGCCACAAATCAGTCCAGTGCTTGGGCTGTGCTCCATAATAAGTGACTGGGTGCTCTGTCTGCCATACAAGCGGGTGAAGAAACATGAGACCCAGGGCCTGATTAGCCATAAGGCTGCAGCCTGGATGGCTGAGTCCTGGGGGGGGCGCAGCACCTGCACAATAGATGCTTAGGCTCTACCTACTACTGGAAGCTGCAGATTCCATGCAGACAGCATGGAAGACAGCCCTTCTAGGAGACAGATGCCAGGGGTATTACTAGACCATTACCCAGCGCTACCCAGAATGAGCATGTAACCCCCTGGTACTAAGCGGGTGTGGTATTGAAAGTCGACAGTAACTAGGTCGACAATGTCTAGGTCGACCACTATTGGTCGACAGTAACTAGGTTGACAGGGTGTCTAGGTCGACAGGGTCTTTAGGTCGACATGTTCTAGGTCAAAAGGTCGATATGAGTTTTTAATGTTATTTTGGTGTCGTTTTCTTCGTAGAGTGACCGGGAACCCCAATTAGTGCACCGCGTCCCCTCGCATGGCTCGATTCGCTCGCCATGCTTCGGGCATGGTGCCTTCGCTTCGCTCGGCACAGATTACCGTTCCAATCGTAGTCCACGTGGATCATTAAGTATGAAAAGGTTCAAAAAAAGAAAAAAATTGTGAAAAACTCATGTCGACCTTTTGACCTGTCGACCTAGAACCTGTCGACCTAGACAACCTGTCGACCTAGTTACTGTCGACCAATAGTGGTCGACCTAGACATTGTCGACCTAGTTACTGTCGACTTTCAGTCCGGATCCCTGTAACCCCTATGGCAAAAAGCATATGTAACCCCTGGCAACGAGCATGTAACCCCTGGCAACGAGCATGTGACCGGGTCCGACTTCCGGTCAGCAGAATCACGGATGCCGGTGGCTTCTCCTGCCACCTCTAGCCTCCAACAGCACCGTGGGCAGCAACATGGACATCAGGGGCAGTACGGATGGTGTAATGGTTAGCATTACTGCCTCACAGCACTGAGGTCATGGGTTCAATTCCCACCATGGCCCTAACTGTGGGGAGTTTGTATATTCTCCCCGTACTTGCGTGGGCTTCCTCCGGGTACTCCGGTTTCCTCCCACAATCCAAAAATATACTGGTAGGTTAATTGGCTCCCAACAAAATTAACCCTAGCATGAATGTGTGTGCGTGTACATGTGATAGGGAATATAGATTGTAAGCTCCACTGGGGCAGGGACTGATGTGAATGACCGAATATTCTCTGTAAAGCGCTGCGGAATATGTGTGCGCTATATAAATAACTGGTAATAAATAAATAATAAATAAATCCATATGTGCAGGGCAATTTATCCATCAGGCACACGGGAATATCAGCAGCGGCAGCTAATTGTGAAGTAATAATATATCTCCAATACATGTGGGAGTGCCAGTAGTGTCCTCGGTGCAGAGGTGCAGGTGGTGTAATCAGTGCAGGAGGGCTGGCACTATCCCCAGTGCAGGAGTGTCGGTAGTGCGGGAGATGTCCTCCTTGCACTTGGTTGGTGGTACCGAGGACACTTCTGGCACTCCCGCACTGCCAGCACCCCATAACTACTGCAAGGAGGACACCTCCCACACTGCCGGCACCCCTGAACTCCTGCACCGAGGACACTTCTGGAACTCCCATACTGCCGATACCCCTGAACTCCTGCACTAAGGACACCTCCAGTACTCCCGCACTGCCGACATTGCCGGCACCCCTGCACTGAGGACACTGCCCGCACTGCGAGCACCCCTAAACTCCTGCACTGAGGACACCTCCCACTGCTGGCATCCCTGCCCCGAGGACACGTCTGGCACTCCAACACTGCCGACACCTCTGAACTCCTGCACTAAGGACACCTCCAGTACTCCCACACTGCCGGGACCCCTGAACTCCTGCACTAAGGACACCTCCCGTACTCCCGCACTGTCAACACTGCCGGCACCCCTGCACTGAGGACACCGCCAACACTGCCGGCACCCCATGCACTGAGGACACCGCCTGCACTGCCAGCACCCCAGAACTCCTGCAATGAGGACACCTCCCACACTGTCAACACTGCTGGCCCCACTGCACCAAGGACACTTCTGGCACTCCCACACTGCCGACACCCCTGAACTCCTGCACTAAGGACACCTCCAGTACTCCTGCACTGCCGACACTGCCAGCACCCCTGCACTGAGGACACCACCGGCACTGCCAACACCCCATAACTACTGCAAGGAGGACACCTCCTGCACTGCAGACACTGCCAGCACCCCTGAACTCCTGCACTGAGGACACCTCCCTCACTGTCAACACTGATGGCACCCCTGCACCGAGGACACTTCTGGCACTCCCACACTGCCGACACCCCTGAACTCCTGCTCTAGAGACACCTACAGTACTCCCGCACCTCCAACACTGCCGGCACCCCTGCACTGAGGACACCGCCGGCACTGCCCACACTGCCAGCACCCCATAACTCCTGCAAGAAGGACACCTCCTGCACCGCCGACACTGCCGGCACCCCTGCACTGGGGATACTGCCAGCACTCCTGCACTGAGGACACCTCAGCAGGAGGAGTCCTGCTATGGAAAACCATTCACTCCCACTGACATCGCTGGGCAGGGGGAAAATGTCTCAGTGTGTGTGCGCTGAGTGATTTTCTGCCCAGCAATATCGGTGATCATACAGGCTCAGCAAGATCACTCAGCACACAGAGCTGCACCAGCGATGTGTGCTGAGCGATCTGTCACTGCCCGTGTTCGCAATAGAGAAAACATGGGCGATGACTAGATCTTTCAAGCAAGTGGGGATGCGCATTACTATCGCTATAATCCATACACACATAGCGATTTGTGCTGAATATCTAAGTGACTAAGTCAAATCACTTAGAAAAGCAGCCCAAATCGCTATGTGTGTGTGATCGTATGCAGGTCGTTCTGATGTACAGTATGGCCAGCTTTAGAGTCCAATTACTAATTGTGTAGGTGTGAAAATCTCAGTGTGAGAGGCCTTTGAAGTACATTCCTTGGGGGATAGAGATACAGCACAGTAACATGTATTCTGGGTGGGGGAAGGGCTGCTGTCCTGGAATTTGAAATGAACAGTGAACTTTTAGCAATTCAGAGCCTCAGTTTATTAATGCAAAAATTGAAGTTATTTGTTACTCAGAACACAGAGGTGAATGAAGTCTAAAGTGACATTAAAGAATAAGTTAATTAAAACCTAATAGTGCTACAAAGTAATGGAACATATTATAAGACTTTGCAATGATAAAATAATTCCAAATAAAGAGTATAAATATACTGTAATGATGAAAATGAATGCAATCACTTGGATGCTTTGTACAATCCATAGACAATAACAGTATACAGTGTTGCAGAGGTGACTACTTTTTTTTTTTAAAACAATTTTAAAGATTGCATAACAAATGTAATACTAGGGTGAAGTACATGTTGCAGATAAAATATAACAAATTAATTTAAGCAGGTAGTCTAATTTTGATATTTTTAGCATTTTCAGAAATGATGAGTACGATAGGTAAAGGGCCCTTTATGCAAATTCTATGCATTATTCGTTTGCGTACTGTCTTTTTTGATGTGTCGACCAATATTGGTCGACCTAATGACTGTTATCCCCAGTGCAGGTGTGCCAGCAGTGTCGGCAGTGCGGGAGGTATCCTCTTTGCAGGAGTTCAGGGGTGACCTTATTGTCGACAATATGACCCATTCCAATTACATGCAGCTGGCTTGTCCATTTCTTTCTATAATCACTGGCAGCACAGAAAATAAATGGTCTACATAATTATTACAGGTCAGGGGGTCGGCAGTGTGGGAGTGCCAGAAGTGTCCTTGGTGCAGGGGTGCCAGCAGTGTTGACAGTGTGGGAGGTGTCTTCAGTGCAGGAGTGCTAGCAATAGGTGTGTCAGCAGGGCGGGGGTGTCAGCAGTGCGAAAGGTGTCCTCATTGCAGGAGTGCCAGCAGTGCGGGCGGTGTCCTCATTGCAGTAGTTCAGGGGTGCTGGCAGTGTGGTAGTGCCGGAAGTGTTCACTGTGCTGGCAGTGTCGGCAGTGCGGGAGGTGTCCTCATTGCAGGAGTTCAGGGGTGCCGGCAGTGTGGGGGTGCCGGAAGTGTCCTCGGTGCAGAAGTGCCGGCAGTGCGGGAGGTGTCCTCAGTCCATGAGTGCTAGCAATAGGTGTGCCGGCAGGGCAGGGGTGTCGGCAGTGCAAAATGTGTCCTCATTGCAGGAGTGCCGGCAGTGCGGTGTCCTCATTGCAGTAGTTCAGGGGTGCTGGCAGTGTGGTAGTGCCGGAAGTGTTCTCTGTGCAGGTGTGCTGGCAGCGTCGGCAATGCGGGAGGTGTCCTCATTGCAGGAGTTCAGGGGTGCCGGCAGTGTGGGGGTGCCGGAAGTGTCCTCGGTGCAGAAGTGCCAGCAGTGCGGGAGGTGTCCTCAGTCCATGAGTGCTAGCAATAGGTGTGCCGGCAGGCCGGGGGTGTCGGTAGTGCGGGAGGTGTCCTCATTGCAGGAGTGCTTGCAGTGCGGGCGGTGTCCTCATTGTAGGAGTTCAGGGGTGCCGGCAGTGTGGGAGTGCCGGAAGTGTCCTCGGTGCAGGGGTGCCGGCAGTGTCGGCAGTGCAGGAGGTGTCCTTAGTGCAGGAATTCTGGCAGTATCCCCAGTGCAGGAGTGTCAGCAGTGCAGGCAGTGCCGGTGGTGTCCTCAGTGCAGGGGTGCCGGCAGTATCGGCAGTGCGGGAGTACTGGAGGTGTCCTTAGTGCAAGAGTTCAGGGGTGTCGGCAGTTTGGGAGTGCCAGAAGTGTCTTCGGTGCAGGGGTTCCAGCAGTGTGGGAGGTGTCCTCAGTGCATGAGTTCAGGGGTGCTGGCAGTGTCGGCAGTGTGGGAGTGCCGGAAGTGTCCTCGGTGCAGGGGTGCCAGCAGTGCGGGAGGTGTCCTCAGTCTAGGAGTGCTGGCAGTATCCCCAGTGCAGGTGTGCCAGCAGTGTCGGCAGTGCGGGAGGTATCCTCTTTGCAGGAGTTCAGGGGTGACCTTATTGTCGACAATATGACCCATTCCAATTACATGCAGCTGGCTTGTCCATTTCTTTCTATAATCACTGGCAGCACAGAAAATAAATGGTCTACATAATTATTACAGGTCAGGGGGTCGGCAGTGTGGGAGTGCCAGAAGTGTCCTTGGTGCAGGGGTGCCAGCAGTGTTGACAGTGTGGGAGGTGTCTTCAGTGCAGGAGTGCTAGCAATAGGTGTGTCAGCAGGGCGGGGGTGTCAGCAGTGCGAAAGGTGTCCTCATTGCAGGAGTGCCAGCAGTGCGGGCGGTGTCCTCATTGCAGTAGTTCAGGGGTGCTGGCAGTGTGGTAGTGCCGGAAGTGTTCTCTGTGCAGGTGTGCTGGCAGTGTCGGCAGTGCGGGAGGTGTCCTCATTGCAGGAGTTCAGGGGTGCCGGCAGTGTGGGGGTGCCGGAAGTGTCCTCGGTGCAGAAGTGCCGGCAGTGCGGGAGGTGTCCTCAGTCCATGAGTGCTAGCAATAGGTGTGCAGGCAGGGCAGGGGTGTCGGCAGTGCAAAAGGTGTCCTCATTGCAGGAGTGCCGGCAGTGCGGGCGGGGTCCTCATTGCAGGAGTTCATGGGTTCCGGCAGTGCGGGAGTGCTGGTAGTGTTCTCAGTGCAGGGGTGCCGGCAGTGTCGGCAGTGCAGGAGGTGTCCTCAGTGCAGGAATGATGGCAGTATACCCTGTGCAGGAGTGTCAGCAGTGCGAGAAGTGCCGGTGGTGTCCTCAGTGCAGGGGTGCCGGCAGTGTCGGCAGTGCGGGAGTACTGGAGGTGTCCTTAGTGCAGGAGTTCAGGGGTGTCGGCAGTGTGGAAGTGCCAGAAGTGTCCTCGGTGCGAGAGGTGTCTTCAGTGCAGGAGTGCTGGCAGTATCCCCAGCGCAGGGGTGCCTGCAGTGTCAGCAGTCAGGGGTGTCGGCAGTGTGGGAGTGCCGGAAGTGTCCTAGGTGCAAAAGTGCCGGCAGTGTTGGCAGTGCAGGAGGTGTCCTCAGCGCAGGAGTGCTGCAGGCATCCCCAGTGCAGGGGTGCCGGCAGTGTGGGCAGTGCCGGCGGTATCCTCAGCGCAGGGGTGACAGTGACTTACTTACCTGCTGCATCGATTTCAGCCTGTTTGGTCCTGGCTCTGACGTCAAACACCCGTTCTGGACATGCCTGCGTTTCTCTCACCACGCCTGCGTTTTTCTTACCACTCCCCGAAAATGGCTGCAAACGGTGAGTTGATGCCAAGGAACCCCCTCCGCCTGTCAATCTTCGTGCGATCGTTGCAGCGATCGCTTTTTTCGGTACCAGCGTCGTTTCCCGGCGACAGCCATGCGTGCGCATAGCGGCCGTCGCGCATGTGCAGTAGGGACCCGATTGCAGCTGTGCGAACGACGACACGCTGCGATTGGGTCGTAATGACCCCCTAAGTCCAGAACTACTTAGAAACTGCACAACATTTTTTACCATAACAGGCCTGCACAAGTGATCAAAGCCTTGCTATGGAAAAAAAAACAACCCCCATAGGCGGAGGTTGGTTGGTTGCACGGGCTGCAAAATGCAGCTTCGTCTGATCAACTCGTAATGAGGCCCTTTATTTGGAAATATTTTATCATTGCAAAATCTTATAATATGTTCTTTTACTCTATAGCACTAAGGTTTTTATTAACTTATTATTTAATTTCACTTTAGACTTCATTCACCTCTGTGCTTTGAGCAACATATTGTA
This sequence comes from Pseudophryne corroboree, assembly GCF_028390025.1. Classification (NCBI taxonomy): domain Eukaryota; kingdom Metazoa; phylum Chordata; class Amphibia; order Anura; family Myobatrachidae; genus Pseudophryne; species Pseudophryne corroboree. The sequence continues at coordinate 514,968,663 of NC_086450.1, read as the reverse complement.
TAGTAAGCAGGGACGTGCCCACCGCACGTCACTGATAGTAACATCCCCCAGCCAGGATAAAATCTGTACCCCCCAAGGAGTCTACTTCAAAGGCCTCTCACACTGAGATTTTCACACCTACACAATTAGCAATTAGACTTTAAAGCTGGCCCTACTGATTACAGTGTCTATTTAACAGCAATGTTAGTGCAAAGCTATGTTACGTGATGCACTGGCCACCCAGTGGTGAAACTATCAATTGTCACGAATTGTCACGGCACAATATGACGGCACAAAAACACAAGGAATATATGTCATGCCAAATTTACTACCATGGCACTCTTTTCAGAAAGGTAATAGTGGACACATCTGTAGATCTTGAGGACTGGTTTGGCCAGCTCTGCTATAGCATGAGCAAGGTCTCAGTCTTGGTGGGTGATTGCCATCAAACAAGACTTCAAAAAAGTGTACAGAGGGGAGAGAGGGACAATGTGACCTGCAAGAGGCGGAATCCTTAAAGTCGAGCCATCTGAACCAAGTGTCTTTAAATATCTCCTAGTCATCAGACAAAGAAAGAAACAGGTCTTCCATGTAGACGTCAATCTTAGTCTGAGATGGTTGGAGGAGAGGACGAGCTCCAACGCAGCGGAATAAGGGGTCTATTCATGAAGCAGTGATAAGAGAGGAGAAGTGAGCCATTGAAGTAGCTGCTCATGGCAACTAATCAGCTGCTCTGTATAATTTTATAGTATGCAAATTATAAATATTACTTTGTCAAAGTCAGAAAAATATCCCCATACACACTGCCATATTTGCACCGCACACTGGTCCGCGCTGCGCATGCGTACGCTCTCCCGTGAAGGCGCATACCCGCAATAGCGTGCACCCGCGGGCGCACGGTATGCGTATTTACGGTAGAGTTTATGTAGTCGTAGCGTGCGACTCATTCGTTACATATTTTCACAATTAATGTAGTTTGTAGATCATGGTCCCTTTGATAGATTCTGAAAGTTTGGTTAATATAGAATGTCCCTGAGCTGAGGAATCCCTCTTTGTATCGTGGGAAGGGTCTAACAGGAGTCATGCAGTAGTGTTTGGTACCCATCGGAAGAGTATTTAAATAGCAATATTCCGGTGTTGGTTTGGAGCGTATTAATCGCTCGTGCGAATAGTTACGGACATAAGAAGTTTATGTCCATTTCTATTATTTACTCATACTCAGGTATGCGGCGGGAAACCTAGTTTCCCACCCACCTGAGCTGTTTGAAATCGTCACAGCCCACCTGTATGAATCAACCTATGACCTTTTGTTATGATGCAGGGCCGAATTCCGACGTCCAATGGACAATGGGATTGTAGGGACTATGAGATTGCATTGTGTGTGGGGCATAAATAGGCAGGCCGACCATATCCAACTTCACTCTCTCATCAACGGTTGTCTTGCTGATAATCGGGAGCTGGATATCGAGGCGCATGCGATCATACCCTTTGTGCGTAAGTTTCTCTCCGTAATCATTGTCTTACTGTGAGCCAATTTCTCTCATCTCTCTCCATTTCTCTCTCTCTATTCTCTTTTCTCTCATATCTCCCCTAGACTAGTATTGTATTGTATTAGATAGTATTGTATTTTGGTTAGGAAGTCTCTGTTATATTGTAGTGTATCATTTGTACTGTTATTCTCTTTTACAAGTATATTAGATATAATACAGTTGATAGGCTTTGGACCCTAAACCAGTATCTGTGTATTTTCTATAGTTTTAAGTGTTCACTTGAGCGTCGGTGACGCTCAAGCAGCTTTGTAGTTAGTTAGGTTACACAAGGTTGCACATACACCCTGTATTCACATTAAGGTGTTCTGTGTATTTCATTGATAAAAGGTTTAGACATAAAGGTATAGCGTTGTGAGCGTCTGCGCCGCTGGTGATCTCCTCGTGGTCTCGAGCGTACGCTACGCCATAGCGAATCATTACTCTAGACATAACCAATAACGTGCTGTCCTGTGATCACTGGGCCGTGAGCGTACGTGGCGCTTGAGCGTCTCGCCTACGGCTGAGCGATCGTTACGCAACTAGCGTACCCTTACGGTACTTCTTAAGTAAACAGCGTACAGTGTTCTTAGACTTCATTAAGGGTTATTTATACGACAAAGGAATTTAGCATTGTCAATTGGGGACTCGTCCTGTCCTTCTCACATCTACACTAGGTAGATAAGCAGACATTATCCCCCAGCAAAGGGTGGGAGGTTGTCTCGCAGTGCTGACGGGATAAGCGTCTGCTTCGCTTAGATAAAGAGTGCTGAAGGAATCCGGGAACCGGAAGTAAGAACAAAACGCTTGTGTCTTTTAAAACTGTTTATTTCTCTTCTGTCTTGCGTATACACGCACGCATACATATATATCTGCATTTCTTTTTCAATTTCGTATATCACTATTCCTGTTTGCCAATTTTTATAGTTGATAGAAAGTGCTAAAAGAGATTTGCTGTTATTTCATAGTAGAGGTAATAGTTAAAGTATAGACCAACACACGGCTTGTCTGGGAGATAAGGCAGTCAGTGTGGTGTGCGGTAGATGATCAGGGATCATCTACATTGATAAAGGTAGAAATTGTGTTACGGTGGATCTTTGCTTTGCGTACACGTGTCTCTAACAAAGACTAGCGTACGCAATCCAGAGGCAGACGCACGCAGCGTACATTACGCAACGTAGCGTCCGGTTACGCCCACGTAGCTCGTCACGAAAAGTTGGATTTTAGCGCAAAGCGATAATTAACGCAAAGGCGATAAATAACGCACAGCGGTAGATAACGCGACGCGGTAAATAACGCAAATCTATTTTTGGAAAAATCTGAAATTTAGTTTAACAGATCCTGCTCCTAATTGGTAACACAGCTGGGCTGAAGAAAATTTCTGCGCAGAAATAGATATAGAAACAAAGTGTACATGTGTTGAGTGAGTGTGTTTTTATCACATAAGTTTATATAACTTAGAGGTTGAACCAAAAGGAAAGTCGGGTACTCGTCAAGGAACATACGTGTAAGTGACATATACGGTGGCTAGGGAGGCATCCCTGGTTAAATAATATTTGAGCATTAGAGTATAGCGGACCATAAGGTAACAGACCAGGAGGTCATAAGGTAACAGGTAAAACAGACAAAGAGGTCCGCTATAAAGGTACAAGAGGCACAACGCCAGGGGTGTTGGTGCAGAACCCATATAGGCCATACAAGCTCATGCTGAAGGAATTCGCAGCCGAAATTTTCGATTCCATTGATCTTTCAGTACATGACAAGTAGTGCTTATGTACTGAACGATTGTACCGCACGTAATTGTGTGCAGTAGTTAGTAATCTGACCTAATACCATTAGAGTAAAGTGGTCACAAACGCTATTTGTACATTCTGACTAGAGATGAGCGGGTTCGGTTTCTCTGAAACCGAACCCGCACGAACTTCATGTTTTTTTTACGGGTCCGAGCAGACTCGGATCCTCCCGCCTTGCTCGGTTAACCCGAGCGCGCCCGAACGTCATCATGACGCTGTCGGATTCTCGCGAGACTCGGATTCTATATAAGGAGCCGCGCGTCGCCGCCATTTTCACACGTGCATTGAGATTGATAGGGAGAGGACGTGGCTGGCGTCCTCTCCATTAGAAATTAGATTAGAAGAGAGAGAGAGATTGTGCAGAGTCAGACAGAGTTTACCACAGTGACCAGTGCAGTTGTTGTTAGTTAACTTTTATTTATTTTAATATAATATATCCGTTCTCTGCTATATCCGTTCTCTGCCTGAAAAAAAACGATACACAGCAGCAGCCAGTCACACAGTGTGACTCAGTCTGTGTGCACTCAGCTCAGCCCAGTGTGCTGCACATCAATGTATAAAAGGCAAAGCTTATAATAATTGTGGGGGAGACTGGGGAGCACTGCAGGTTGTTATAGCAGGAGCCCCCAGGAGTACATAATATTATATTAATTTAAAATTAAACAGTGCACACTTTTGCTGCAGGAGTGCCACTGCCAGTGTGACTAGTGGTGACCAGTGCCTGACCACCAGTATAGTAGTATATTGTTGTATGTATTGTATACTATCTCTTTATCAACCAGTCTATATTAGCAGCAGACACAGTACAGTGCGGTAGTTCACGGCTGTGGCTACCTCTGTGTCGGCAGTCGGAACTCGGCAGGTAGTCCGTCCATCCATAATTGTATTACAATATATACCACCTAACCGTGGTATTTTTTTTTCTTTCTTTATACCGTCGTCATAGTGTCATACTAGTTGTTACGAGTATACTACTATCTCTTTATCAACCAGTGTACAGTGCGGTAGTTCACGGCTGTGGCTACCTCTGTGTCGGCAGTCGGCAGGCAGTCCGTCCATCCATAATTGTATTATTATTATAATATATACCACCTAACCGTGGTTTTTTTTTCATTCTTTATACCGTCATAGTGTCATACTAGTTGTTACGAGTATACTACTATCTCTTTATCAACCAGTGTACAGTGCGGTAGTTCACGGCTGTGGCTACCTCTGTGTCGGCAGTCGGCAGGCAGTCCGTCCATCCATAATTGTATTATTATTATAATATATACCACCTAACCGTGGTTTTTTTTTCATTCTTTATACCGTCGTCATAGTGTCATACTAGTTGTTACGAGTATACTACTATCTCTTTATCAACCAGTGTACAGTGCGGTAGTTCACGGCTGTGGCTACCTCTGTGTCGGCAGTCGGCAGGCAGTCCGTCCATCCATAATTGTATTATTATTATAATATATACCACCTAACCGTGGTTTTTTTTTCATTCTTTATACCGTCGTCATAGTGTCATACTAGTTGTTACGAGTATACTACTATCTCTTTATCAACCAGTGTACAGTGCGGTAGTTCACGGCTGTGGCTACCTCTGTGTCGGCACTCGGCAGGCAGTCCGTCCATCCATAATTGTATTATTATTATAATATATACCACCTAACTGTGGTATTTTTTTTTCTTTCTTTATACCGTCGTCATAGTGTCATACTAGTTGTTACGAGTATACTACTATCTCTTTATCAACCAGTGTACAGTGCGGTAGTTCACGGCTGTGGCTACCTCTGTGTCGGCAGTCGGCAGGCAGTCCGTCCATCCATAATTGTATTATTATTATAATATATACCACCTAACTGTGGTATTTTTTTTTCTTTCTTTATACCGTCGTCATAGTGTCATACTAGTTGTTACGAGTATACTACTATCTCTTTATCAACCAGTGTACAGTGCGGTAGTTCACGGCTGTGGCTACCTCTGTGTCGGCAGTCGGCAGGCAGTCCGTCCATCCATAATTGTATTATTATTATAATATATACCACCTAACCGTGGTTTTTTTTTTCATTCTTTATACCGTCGTCATAGTGTCATACTAGTTGTTACGAGTATACTACTATCTCTTTATCAACCAGTGTACAGTGCGGTAGTTCACGGCTGTGGCTACCTCTGTGTCGGCAGTCGGCAGGCAGTCCGTCCATCCATAATTGTATTATTATTATAATATATACCACCTAACTGTGGTATTTTTTTTTCTTTCTTTATACCGTCGTCATAGTGTCATACTAGTTGTTACGAGTATACTACTATCTCTTTATCAACCAGTGTACAGTGCGGTAGTTCACGGCTGTGGCTACCTCTGTGTCGGCAGTCGGCAGGCAGTCCGTCCATCCATAATTGTATTATTATTATAATATATACCACCTAACCGTGGTATTTTTTTTTCTTTCTTTATACCGTCGTCATAGTGTCATACTAGTTGTTACGAGTATACTACTATCTCTTTATCAACCAGTGTACAGTGCGGTAGTTCACGGCTGTGGCTACCTCTGTGTCGGCACTCGGCAGGCAGTCCGTCCATCCATAATTGTATTATTATTATAATATATACCACCTAACCGTGGTTTTTTTTTCATTCTTTATACCGTCGTCATAGTGTCATACTAGTTGTTACGAGTATACTACTATCTCTTTATCAACCAGTGTACAGTGCGGTAGTTCACGGCTGTGGCTACCTCTGTGTCGGCAGTCGGCAGGCAGTCCGTCCATCCATAATTGTATTATTATTATAATATATACCACCTAACTGTGGTATTTTTCTTTCTTTCTTTATACCGTCGTCATAGTGTCATACTAGTTGTTACGAGTATACTACTATCTCTTTATCAACCAGTGTACAGTGCGGTAGTTCACGGCTGTGGCTACCTCTGTGTCGGCAGTCGGCAGGCAGTCCGTCCATCCATAATTGTATTATTATTATAATATATACCACCTAACCGTGGTTTTTTTATACCACCTAACCGTGGCAGTCCGTCCATAATTGTATACTAGTATCCAATCCATCCATCTCCATTGTTTACCTGAGGTGCCTTTTTAGTTCTGCCTATAAAATATGGAGAACAAAAAAGTTGAGGTTCCAAAATTAGGGAAAGATCAAGATCCACTTCCACCTCGTGCTGAAGCTGCTGCCACTAGTCATGGCCGAGACGATGAAATGCCAGCAACGTCGTCTGCCAAGGCCGATGCCCAATGTCATAGTACAGAGCATGTCAAATCCAAAACACCAAATATCAGAAAAAAAAGGACTCCAAAACCTAAAATAAAATTGTCGGAGGAGAAGCGTAAACTTGCCAATATGCCATTTACCACACGGAGTGGCAAGGAACGGCTGAGGCCCTGGCCTATGTTCATGGCTAGTGGTTCAGCTTCACATGAGGATGGAAGCACTCAGCCTCTCGCTAGAAAACTGAAAAGACTCAAGCTGGCAAAAGCACCGCAAAGAACTGTGCGTTCTTTGAAATCCCAAATCCACAAGGAGAGTCCAATTGTGTCGTTTGCGATGCCTGACCTTCCCAACACTGGACGTGAAGAGCATGCGCCTTCCACTATTTGCATGCCCCCTGCAAGTGCTGGAAGGAGCACCCGCAGTCCAGTTCCTGATAGTCAGATTGAAGATGTCAGTGTTGAAGTACACCAGGATGAGGAGGATATGGGTGTTGCTGGCGCTGGGGAGGAAATTGACCAGGAGGATTCTGATGGTGAGGTGGTTTGTTTAAGTCAGGCACCCGGGGAGACACCTGTTGTCCGTGGGAGGAATATGGCCGTTGACATGCCAGGTGAAAATACCAAAAAAATCAGCTCTTCGGTGTGGAGGTATTTCACCAGAAATGCGGACAACAGGTGTCAAGCCGTGTGTTCCCTTTGTCAAGCTGTAATAAGTAGGGGTAAGGACGTTAACCACCTCGGAACATCCTCCCTTATACGTCACCTGCAGCGCATTCATAATAAGTCAGTGACAAGTTCAAAAACTTTGGGTGACAGCGGAAGCAGTCCACTGACCAGTAAATCCCTTCCTCTTGTAACCAAGCTCACGCAAACCACCCCACCAACTCCCTCAGTGTCAATTTCCTCCTTCCCCAGGAATGCCAATAGTCCTGCAGGCCATGTCACTGGCAAGTCTGACGAGTCCTCTCCTGCCTGGGATTCCTCCGATGCATCCTTGCGTGTAACGCCTACTGCTGCTGGCGCTGCTGTTGTTGCCGCTGGGAGTCGATGGTCATCCCAGAGGGGAAGTCGTAAGCCCACTTGTACTACTTCCAGTAAGCAATTGACTGTTCAACAGTCCTTTGCGAGGAAGATGAAATATCACAGCAGTCATCCTACTGCAAAGCGGATAACTGAGTCCTTGACAACTATGTTGGTGTTAGACGTGCGTCCGGTATCCGCCGTTAGTTCACAGGGAACTAGACAATTTATTGAGGCAGTGTGCCCCCGTTACCAAATACCATCTAGGTTCCACTTCTCTAGGCAGGCGATACCGAGAATGTACACGGACGTCAGAAAAAGACTCACCAGTGTCCTAAAAAATGCAGTTGTACCCAATGTCCACTTAACCACGGACATGTGGACAAGTGGAGCAGGGCAGGGTCAGGACTATATGACTGTGACAGCCCACTGGGTAGATGTATGGACTCCCGCCGCAAGAACAGCAGCGGCGGCACCAGTAGCAGCATCTCGCAAACGCCAACTCTTTCCTAGGCAGGCTACGCTTTGTATCACCGCTTTCCAGAATACGCACACAGCTGAAAACCTCTTACGGCAACTGAGGAAGATCATCGCGGAATGGCTTACCCCAATTGGACTCTCCTGTGGATTTGTGGCATCGGACAACGCCAGCAATATTGTGTGTGCATTAAATATGGGCAAATTCCAGCACGTCCCATGTTTTGCACATACCTTGAATTTGGTGGTGCAGAATTTTTTAAAAAACGACAGGGGCGTGCAAGAGATGCTGTCGGTGGCCAGAAAAATTGCGGGACACTTTCGGCGTACAGGCACCACGTACAGAAGACTGGAGCACCACCAAAAACTACTGAACCTGCCCTGCCATCATCTGAAGCAAGAAGTGGTAACGAGGTGGAATTCAACCCTCTATATGCTTCAGAGGTTGGAGGAGCAGCAAAAGGCCATTCAAGCCTATACAATTGAGCACGATATAGGAGATGGAATGCACCTGTCTCAAGTGCAGTGGAGAATGATTTCAACGTTGTGCAAGGTTCTGATGCCCTTTGAACTTGCCACACGTGAAGTCAGTTCAGACACTGCCAGCCTGAGTCAGGTCATTCCCCTCATCAGGCTTTTGCAGAAGAAGCTGGAGGCATTGAAGAAGGAGCTAACACGGAGCGATTCCGCTAGGCATGTGGGACTTGTGGATGCAGCCCTTAATTCGCTTAACAAGGATTCACGGGTGGTCAATCTGTTGAAATCAGAGCACTACATTTTGGCCACCGTGCTCGATCCTAGATTTAAAGCCTACCTTGGATCTCTCTTTCCGGCAGACACAGGTCTGCTGGGGTTGAAAGACCTGCTGGTGACAAAATTGTCAAGTCAAGCGGAACGCGACCTGTCAACATCTCCTCCTTCACATTCTCCCGCAACTGGGGGTGCGAGGAAAAGGCTCAGAATTCCGAGCCCACCCGCTGGCGGTGATGCAGGGCAGTCTGGAGCGACTGCTGATGCTGACATCTGGTCCGGACTGAAGGACCTGACAACGATTACGGACATGTCGTCTACTGTCACTGCATATGATTCTCTCAACATTGATAGAATGGTGGAGGATTATATGAGTGACCGCATCCAAGTAGGCACGTCACACAGTCCGTACTTATACTGGCAGGAAAAAGAGGCAATTTGGAGGCCCTTGCACAAACTGGCTTTATTCTACCTAAGTTGCCCTCCCACAAGTGTGTACTCCGAAAGAGTGTTTAGTGCCGCCGCTCACCTTGTCAGCAATCGGCGTACGAGGTTACATCCAGAAAATGTGGAGAAGATGATGTTCATTAAAATGAATTATAATCAATTCCTCCGCGGAGACATTGACCAGCAGCAATTGCCTCCACAAAGTACACAGGGAGCTGAGATGGTGGATTCCAGTGGGGACGAATTGATAATCTGTGAGGAGGGGGATGTACACGGTGATATATCGGAGGGTGAAGATGAGGTGGACATCTTGCCTCTGTAGAGCCAGTTTGTGCAAGGAGAGATTAATTGCTTCTTTTTTGGGGGGGGTCCAAACCAACCCGTCATATCAGTCACAGTCGTGTGGCAGACCCTGTCACTGAAATGATGGGTTGGTTAAAGTGTGCATGTCCTGTTTTGTTTATACAACATAAGGGTGGGTGGGAGGGCCCAAGGATAATTCCATCTTGCACCTCTTTTTTCTTTTCTTTTTCTTTGCATCATGTGCTGATTGGGGAGGGTTTTTTGGAAGGGACATCCTGCGTGACACTGCAGTGCCACTCCTAGATGGGCCCGGTGTTTGTGTCGGCCACTAGGGTCGCTTATCTTTCTCACACAGTCAGCTACCTCATTGCGCCTCTTTTTTTCTTTGCGTCATGTGCTGTTTGGGGAGGGTTTTTTGGAAGGGACATCCTGCGTGACACTGCAGTGCCACTCCTAGATGGGCCCGGTGTTTGTGTCGGCCACTAGGGTCGCTTATCTTACTCACACAGCGACCTCGGTGCAAATTTTAGGACTAAAAATAATATTGTGAGGTGTGATGTGTTCAGAATAGGCTGAAAATGAGTGTAAATTATGTTTTTTGAGGTTAATAATACTTTGGGATCAAAATTACCCCCAAATTCTATGATTTAAGCTGTTTTTTAGGGTTTTTTGAAAAAAACACCCGAATCCAAAACACACCCGAATCCGACAAAAAAAATTCGGTGAGGTTTTGCCAAAACGCGGTCGAACCCAAAACACGGCCGCGGAACCGAACCCAAAACCAAAACACAAAACCCGAAAAATTTCAGGCGCTCATCTCTAATTCTGACGTGATTTGTGTAATTTATTATTTTTGGAAGGGAGGTTCGCTGGTCACTCAGGAACTATCCAACAACCAATACTTGCTGGGGAACGCGCCCCAGTAAATAAAGGTTCACAGGGGCCCTGAGTTGGGTACAGCAGCTCTGGATACAGTGATTGCAGTACTGGCCAACGTGGGCGAGAAGTGAGTGGGGTACTTGGTAAACCGCCACCGCCAGCCTGCCCAGGACATCTTGGTTTGTTTGTAAGGGTTCGCTGAAAACCTTGATATAAAGATCCAAGGAGGAATAAGCAACACCTGCAGATTATGGGGGCCAGTTGTTCAGGTAGGGGGCGATCAACCTCGGTTCGGGTTGATTCAGAGAACCGACCAGTCGGGTCGGCAAGATACATCATGTGTGAAAAATACGGAAGTCACACAGAGGTTTTATGTGATGAATGGGAGAGAATGACTGTACAAGACAGGGAGAAATTCCCAAGAATAGGTAGCTTCAGTCCAGAAGTGTTACAAAATTTAAGGAGGAGGATATGTCTCATAAAATCAACAAAGAGACGAATTCAGCATCATGATTATTTACAGTTGTGGCAGCAGGAAGGTGAGATACAGAGAGGTTTGGCTCTGGCGGCGGGATCTGGGGCAGTCAGGAAGCTGATAGCCACAGCCCCTCCTCCACCATACATTGCAGGAGAGAAGTTGATTGCGGAGAGAAACGCACTGGGTTGTAAAACACAAACTCTTAGTAACCCTGTAAATGTTAATGATGTTAACCAAGTAACCCAGGCAATTATTAACCCGTGCAAGTTGTACCCTGTTTTGAACTTTCCTCAGGAGTGTGATCAAGAAGACGATTCGGCAACAATTTCAGCGCTCTCTCTAGCGGCCACCATATCAGAAACCACAGTAGGCACAGCAACACCCACGAGATTAGCAAAGGCCCCTAGCGGAGGGATAGGTGAGGTCGTGTCAACGGGTAAGTACGGCACCATGCACTACACTGAAACAATTGTACCACAACAAGCTGTAGAATCTACACAGGAAGAGGCTGTCAGAATTGCTCCTGTAAGGGTAATAGCAGTTCCCAATGGAAAAACAGATGTGTCTGGAGCCACTCCCATAAGGAACATTGCCATGTACACTCCATTCTCCCGAATGGAATTAAGAACAATAGTGTCTGAATTTCCTGACCCCAGGAAAGACTTAGTTGCTAGCCAAAAATACATCAGGGATCTAGGTAACACTGTAGAACCCAACAACAAGGATTGGCAGATACTGCTAAGAGCTTGTTTACCTTCCAATGTCGACTCAACTCAATTCTTAGCTGACTGTGCATTGGATAAAGATGTACCGCTTACAGACGTGTACAACAAGGATAATGTAAAAAGGATAAATTTGCAGCTAAAAGAGTATTTCCCAGCCGTTGCTAAATGGAATAAAATATTTTCCATTAAGCAAAAGGAGTCCGAAACGGCAACAGAATATTTTCACCGGGCACTATTAGAAATGGCAAAATACACTGGTATAGAAGACATTAGGACCAACCCAAACCATCAAGAAGTAGCAGTATCTGTACTGATGGATGGTTTAAAGGAAACATTAAAAGCTAGGGTACAGACCACGCAACCATGTTGGCGAGGTCTGTCAGTGTCCACCTTGAGAGAGGCTGCTATTGATCACGACAGAAACATCACCAGGCACAGAGAGTCGCAAAGTGATAAATTAATGTCAGTAAGTATACAGGCGCTGACCACAAAGCAGCCTGCGTATGTACCATCGAATCCTGTAAGTAAGTCAACTGTAATAACTTGTTATTCCTGTAACAGACCGGGACACTATGCACGAGAATGTAGAGTAAGAAATGTACCAAAATCTTTTCAACCCCCTAGACAACGACACGACACACGACATTGGGAGCAGGGTCCACAGAGGCGGAGTTTTGAGCCACATACAGGGGAAACAAAAAGATATCCCCCGAACAGAGATTGGCATGCCTCTGGTAGTTCCCAGCTAACCCCCTCACAAGTAGTCGCTGCCAGCGGGATCCAGGGAGGTCAGCATACCCACTAGGGGTGTGGCCATACCTGTAATCTGCAGCCAGTTAAGTTGATTGCCAGTCTTGGAAGTGAACCAGAGATTGCAATCAATGTAGCTGGTAAAACTTTAAACTTTCTTGTAGACACAGGGGCGGCCAAGTCAGTGATAAATTCGACAGTGGGCATGAGAACCACTGGTAGGACAATTCCAGCCATGGGAGTAACAGGAGTAGTCCAGCACTACCCTGTTAGCAAACCAGCCGAGATTACAATAGGGCCTTTGCACACCAAGCATTCCTTTTTGCTGGCTGCATCTGCACCAACTAATCTCCTGGGTAGAGACTTACTATGTAAAATGGGTTGCGTCATTTATTGTACTCCTGAAGGTGTATTCTTGGACATCCCTGAGAATCACGCTCAGGAGGTACGAGACATGTTAGACTCCCCATCAAAATTAATGTCACATTCCATTATGACAAATAGGAATCCATCCCAAATAGAAGAGATGACATCTCAGATACCAGAGTCACTTTGGACAAAAGATGGACAGGACACTGGATTAATGGCAAACGTAGCTCCAGTAGTTGTACAAGTAAAAGATGGTAGGATAGCTCCAAAAATCCCACAGTATCCTCTGAAGCCAGAGGTGGAGTTAGGAGTTTTCCCAGTAATAGAACGCTTGCTGCAACAGGGCATTCTGGTAAGAACGTCCAGCACAGCCAATAGTCCCATCTTCCCTGTTAAAAAGAGTGGGGGGAGGGGTTACAGGCTAGTGCAGGATCTAAGGGGGATTAACAAAATAGTTGAGAGTCAGTTCCCCGTAGTGCCAAATCCAGCTGTCATCCTAATGCAAATTCCTCCCACTGCCAAATTTTTCACTGTTATTGACCTCTGCTCCGCTTTCTTTTCGGTACCTCTGCATCCTGACAGCCAATATTTGTTTGCATTCACATACAGAGGAGTCCAATACACATGGACTCGGTTACCCCAAGGTTTCATAGATAGTCCAAGTATATTTTCTCAGGCTTTGCATGATTGTTTACAGTCTTTCCAACCAGAGAGTGGATCAGTATTGATACAGTACGTGGATGATTTACTGCTGTGTTCAGATTCACTGGAAGCCTCTCTGAAGGATACGAAACAGCTCCTGTTTCATCTTTCAGACACAGGTCACAAGGTTTCCAAAGACAAGTTACAATTATGCCAGACTAAGGTAAAATATTTGGGACACTGTCTAACACAAGGACTGAGACACCTGACCGCTGATAGAATCCAAGCAATTAGAGACATGACCCTGCCACAAACCCAGCAACAGATCAGAACGTTTTTAGGAATGTGTGGGTATTGCCGTAATTGGATCCCAGGGTTTTCCATATTGGCGCTGCCTTTGCAGGAAATGGTCTCCTCAAACAAACCTGATCGGATTTCGCATACCGACGAATCCGAAACAGCATTTGAGAGACTTAAGCAATGCCTAACGCAGGCACCAGCACTAGGTATGCCAGACTATGGGAAACCCTTTGAACTATACGGAACAGAAAGTGCTGGGTGCGCAGCAGGTGTACTAACCCAAAAACACGGTGACGCCAGCAGGCCAGTTGCATACTACAGCGCTCAGCTAGATACGGTAGCGCGATCCCTCCCCACATGCTTGCGAAGCGTTGCTGCGATAGCATTGCTAGTGACAAAAAGCGAAGATGTCGTGCTAGGCCACAACCTCACAATCCATACACCACATGCGGTATCTGCCTTATTGAATTCTGCCCAAACCAGACACGTCTCATCAGCAAGGTTTACAAGATGGGAATTGGCATTAATGGCCCCAGTAAACATCACCATAAGGAGATGCAGCGCATTAAATCCTGCAACATTTCTCCCAGGTGTGCCTGGTCAGACACAAAGGGTGGAAGGTGAGAGTGATGGGGAAGGAGGATTTAATGCAAAGGAAGATACACATGATTGTATGGAATATTTGACCCAAAATTTTACCGCAAGGCCTGACATCAGTGACAATCCACTGGAAGATGCAGAACTCACGTTCTACACTGACGGTAGTTGTCATAGACAGTCAGACTCGGGAGACTTGTGTACTGGATACGCAGTCGTAGATGACCAAGACACCATAGAAGCGGAACCGCTAGGCCCACCTCACTCAGCCCAGGTTGCTGAACTGGTCGCCCTAACCAGAGCATGTGAATTGGCTAAGGGCAAGTCAGCCAATATCTACACCGATTCTAGATACGCCTTCGGGGTAGTACATGATTTCGGAGCCCTATGGCGCCTCAGAAATTTCATGACGGCAGCTGGTACACCGATAGCGCATGCAGCTCACATAAAAAGGCTTCTAACAGCAATACAGGAACCCGACAGAGTGGCTGTTATCAAATGTAAAGCACATACATATAGTCAAGACCCAGTGTCACTTGGTAACAGCCGAGCAGACGAAGCAGCTAAGCTTGCAGCTGCTACCCCCATACAGACAGACACCACACAACTGATGGCATTTAATACCATCAACACACAAAAGTTGTGTGAGATGCAGAATTTGTGTTCCACACAGGAAAGAGCAGTCTGGAAGGCAAAGGGATATGGCCAGGAGTCCTCAGGGCTCTGGACGGATGGACATGGTAAACCAGTGGCCCCCAGAGCATATCTTCCATGTCTGGCTGAAGCAGCTCATGGGTTGACTCATCTAGGCAAGGAGGGAATGTGCAAATTGGTAAGAGCATACTGGTGCGCCCCAGGATTCTCCTCTCATGCGAGTAAAAGAGCAATGTCATGCCTTACCTGTCTGAGAAAGAATATTGGAAAGGCAATACCTACAGAACCATCCCATATCCCACCTGCCGGCGGCCCTTTCCAGGTAATACAAATTGACTTCATTCAATTACCCCCATGTCGAAATTTGAAATATGTACTTGTTTGTATAGATGTTTTCTCAAATTGGGTCGAAGCTTTTCCAGCAGCTACAAATACCGCTATGTTTACAGCTAAGAAAATTGTGCAGGAATTTGTATGTAGATATGGTATCCCTAGAATCATTGAAAGTGATAGGGGTACCCATTTTACAGGTGATGTCTTTCAAGGAATGTGTAAATTAATGGGTATTGATAGCAAGCTGCACACTCCGTACCGTCCACAGGCGAGTGCGAAGGTCGAAAGAGTGAACAGCACTATTAAAAATAAATTGAGTAAAGTAATGGCAGAGACAGGATTGACGTGGCCAGAAGCTTTACCCATTGTTTTGTATAGCATCAGAACCACTCCCAGGTCCCCTCTTAATCTGTCCCCTTTTGAAATCTTGTTTGGTCGACAACCGCATGTCATGATTAACCCTCAGGATGATTTGAAATGTAACAATGAAGTAACTGTAAAGTACTTGATTAACATGAGTAAACAGTTGAGGAATCAAAATGATAATCTGAGATTGGTGATTCCTGATTTACCAGATAGTAATTGTCATGACATTGAACCTGGGGATTATGTAATGATACGAAATTTTCTACGCTCAGGTTGTCTTATTGATAGATGGGAAGGACCATACCAGGTCTTATTGACTAGCACCACAGCATTGAAGGTTGCTGAGAGAGAGACTTGGGTCCATTCATCCCACTGCAAAAAGGTTGCTGATCCAGAGAAGTCCCGTGATAAGGAACAGACGGTAGAGGTTGTATCACTGGAGTGTCTGTTCCAGGAGGACTGAGGCGGCACCTGAGCCTTGAAGACCGAAAGCAGCTGTCGACTCCCCACTCCCTTTTATTGTTTTCCTCCACTTCCCATCCCCTCTCCCTTAAAATTTCTTTTTCCCCCTTCTCATTCTTCTCTATTTCCTCCTCAAAGATGGACTTGCCCCAAGAGACTGTGATCCGGATTTTGATGTTAACCATGATGTTGACCAGAGCAGTCTGTTCCGGCGAGAGTACCATAGAGGTCGAGAGAGGTTCTGGAATGGGTTCCGATTATGATGATGGAGGCGTAGTTTTCCAAGATCAACCAAACCAACAAGCAAAGGCGAGTATCAGAAAACGATCCGATAGAAGAAATTGTGATGGATTGTTAGCTGAAGAAAATTGTATCTGTAGGCTTTGTGACAATTTGGTTGAAGATGGATGCATAAAGAAATGCCAATCCAGTTTTAATATCCATATGGACCGGCATCCATTGAGTGACTATCACTCCTTAGTGGGTAACGTGTTAAACCAAACAGATTGTTGGGTATGCTCTCAAGTACCTCAGGGTCATAGCAAATCAGGGCTAGTACCATTTCCTTTAACGTTAGGGGAGGTACTTGAGCTAAGTGGTGGGAGACCGGTGGACCGGAGGTTTAACATCTCCAGCCCTCCTAGTTTGAAGCTCCACCAATACCATGTGGATAGGTCCCTCTTATGTTTTAATATCTCCAATCCCCGTAAGCCGGGAAATTGGGAAGTGTCATGGAGCAACCTTACCATGACCTTTTCACACAGAGCAGATAGAATGCCTACAGATACAGAGCTTGTACGCCACATAGCCAGTAGAGGAAAATCTTTCCGGTATCGATATACCTTAGGAAATAGGATTACTAGAGTTGGAGAGGTATCACCAGGATACTGTGCACATATCGTACAAACCGATACGTGCATTAAGCAGATGGAAGAATTAGGGTCAGGAGATTTCACCTGGAAGGTTTGTAACATGGTCATGTCCTTCTCCGTCCCATATGTTCTCCCCGATGACGCATATTTCATATGCGGGAGAAAGGCGTACAAGTGGCTTGCCCCAAACTCTGAAGGATTGTGTTATATTGGAAAAGTATTGCCTGAAGTGATGACTGTTACACATGACAAAATGAAGGACATACACCGTGGTGCCCAAGCTCCTTATACTCACACTCATTACGAGCACCGAGTTAAAAGACAACTGTCAGAAAGGTTAGAGCATCCGGCCTCTGATCTTATCCATGAATCCACCGGGATTCAGGTTCTGGTAGCGTTAGATTTCACTCGCACCGCTCGAGGAGTGATGAATTATAGATACATTTCCGCACTCGCCAATTTGTTAGATAATATCACTGAAATGTATGATGACACGTTTAGATACACTGGAAGAGAACTTCAAGCTTACAAAACAGAACTAGTTCAGCATAGGATGGTTCTTAATTATCTTACAGCAGTAACAGGCGGATATTGTGTTACATTGGCAACACAGTACGGCATAAAGTGTTGCACGTATATCACAAATAGCACCGAGGATCCGGTAGAGGTCATAGACCAGAAGATGGACGATATTCTCCAATTGAAGTGGGAATTTCGTCGAAAACACAATCTCACCCTTGCTGCTGTAGGTAATGAGCTGACTGGTTGGGTGTCATGGTTGAACCCGCGAAATTGGTTCTCCGGTTTAGGAGACTGGGCTCAAGGAGTCATAATGGATGTTGGAAAGTTTCTACTATGTATCTTGGGTGTCGTTATATCGATTGGATTGATATTTAGATGCGGGCAGGCTTTAATGAGGTGCAAACAAAGTACAAGAGTGATGAGTTTGAGGAGTGAGGAAACTGTAATTAACCTGGATTTGATTTATGACCCAATGATAGAAACCATGATGTGATGAAAAATGCGATTATACGGTCCGTTTCTTTCACCTGTTTTTCTGCTTTTCTCCAAGATACAAAGACCCCCTTGGACGAGGAAGTTGACGAGACGCTATACAGACAACAGACAAGCACCAAAGATGAAGTTTTGACCACTTGAGAAATGGACATTTGATGAACTTTGCCATGGATCCCCAGTTTCCCTATTATTCTTAAACTCACGCTAGCCCAACATTTTTTGTAAATCTGATGGCACTGACAAAGCTATTTGCTCATGCCCAAGGAGCAATACAGCGCAAAGAAGACGACTCTCAACAGATACCGAACAAAACTTCAACAACAGATGTACATTTCCCTGACATAGAATATCATTGCATTTCCCATAAGTGTTCTTTATCTTCATCTCTACAACCCTCAGGTAATAACACACATAGTATAGGGAATACAGGCACAGATATCAGCAATCACATATTCCCCCATTCATGTATCATCAACTAAAATGTGCTCCCCATTTTGTTCAAAAGCCGAAAAGAGCTCGGTAAAGTTTGACAGCCCATCCACAGACCTGTACCACGGGATAAGAAGGAATTCAAATGTATACTTCGCAATACCTCGAAGCTTGATTTACCACACGTACGGCACGATGATACATGACCCTCCAAACATGGACTCATACACACATGCTTCTGCTTTCTCACTAGGTCATACCCTCTTCACACCTACTCCTCTCTCCTCCCCTACCCAACCATGGAAATCAATTAACCCCTGATTTATATTTTTCTCCTTTTGAATTGTTTTGAAGGTGGCAGTTATTATTGACTGCCAAAGGGTGGACTGTCAAAGTCAGAAAAATATCCCCATACACACTGCCATATTTGCACCGCACACTGGTCCGCGCTGCGCATGCGTACGCTCTCCCGTGAAGGCGCATACCCGCAATAGCGTGCACCCGCGGGCGCACGGTATGCGTATTTACGGTAGAGTTTATGTAGTCGTAGCGTGCGACTCATTCGTTACATATTTTCACAATTAATGTAGTTTGTAGATCATGGTCCCTTTGATAGATTCTGAAAGTTTGGTTAATATAGAATGTCCCTGAGCTGAGGAATCCCTCTTTGTATCGTGGGAAGGGTCTAACAGGAGTCATGCAGTAGTGTTTGGTACCCATCGGAAGAGTATTTAAATAGCAATATTCCGGTGTTGGTTTGGAGCGTATTAATCGCTCGTGCGAATAGTTATGGACATAAGAAGTTTATGTCCATTTCTATTATTTACTCATACTCAGGTATGCGGCGGGAAACCTAGTTTCCCACCCACCTGAGCTGTTTGAAATCGTCACAGCCCACCTGTATGAATCAACCTATGACCTTTTGTTATGATGCAGGGCCGAATTCCGACGTCCAATGGACAATGGGATTGTAGGGACTATGAGATTGCATTGTGTGTGGGGCATAAATAGGCAGGCCGACCATATCCAACTTCACTCTCTCATCAACGGTTGTCTTGCTGATAATCGGGAGCTGGATATCGAGGCGCATGCGATCATACCCTTTGTGCGTAAGTTTCTCTCCGTAATCATTGTCTTACTGTGAGCCAATTTCTCTCATCTCTCTCCATTTCTCTCTCTCTATTCTCTTTTCTCTCATATCTCCCCTAGACTAGTATTGTATTGTATTAGATAGTATTGTATTTTGGTTAGGAAGTCTCTGTTATATTGTAGTGTATCATTTGTACTGTTATTCTCTTTTACAAGTATATTAGATATAATACAGTTGATAGGCTTTGGACCCTAAACCAGTATCTGTGTATTTTCTATAGTTTTAAGTGTTCACTTGAGCGTCGGTGACGCTCAAGCAGCTTTGTAGTTAGTTAGGTTACACAAGGTTGCACATACACCCTGTATTCACATTAAGGTATTCTGTGTATTTCATTGATAAAAGGTTTAGACATAAAGGTATAGCGTTGTGAGCGTCTGCGCCGCTGGTGATCTCCTCGTGGTCTCGAGCGTACGCTACGCCATAGCGAATCATTACTCTAGACATAACCAATAACGTGCTGTCCTGTGATCACTGGGCCGTGAGCGTACGTGGCGCTTGAGCGTCTCGCCTACGGCTGAGCGATCGTTACGCAACTAGCGTACCCTTACGGTACTTCTTAAGTAAACAGCGTACAGTGTTCTTAGACTTCATTAAGGGTTATTTATACGACAAAGGAATTTAGCATTG
Organism: Pseudophryne corroboree; assembly: GCF_028390025.1. Lineage (NCBI taxonomy): Eukaryota > Metazoa > Chordata > Amphibia > Anura > Myobatrachidae > Pseudophryne > Pseudophryne corroboree. Next base: position 514,948,505 of record NC_086450.1, on the reverse strand, counting down.
TCAACTTCAATGCTGATTGGTTGCCATTGGCAACTTCTCTACATTTTTCACTGCTTCATGAATAGACCCCTAACTGCTTTGGCATTAGTCAGATGTTTAAAAAAATGGACCTTTTAGTGTTCGCAAGGGCAGGGAGGACAAGTGGAAGAGCCAAAATGTGGGGTCAGATGGTACCGCCAATAATTCAGCAAAGATCTTAAGCACTACATCCCAGCAGGGTCAGAGTGGAAATGTGGAGTGGGGACCTACGGAAGAGGAACATCTCCAGCTAATGCTGGAAACACCTATGTGCATCCTGATTGGAACATCCGGGCAACGGTACCAACTTGTAATTACAGTAACTTGCCCTGCGTCTCTACAATACAGGTACTTGGAGAGCAACCGTGCACCAATTTAAAGGTTTTGGTCCAGATGTCTGCTCCAAGCTCTCGTCCCAATTCGCATATACGGGCACAATGCAGTAAGGGACAGGGTCGGACTGGCCCACAGGGGTACCAGGGAAACCACCGGTAGGCCCCACTGCCTGAGGGCCCACTCCATCCTCTAGGGATCAGGTTCCAGACTGTGCACTTGTATTATACATGGTAGATATGTTGCATTACACTGCACTAAACTATTGTGTATTTCAAGCCTCTGTGGAGGCTGGCCACACACCCTTTGTAAGCTGGCCACACCCCTAAGTATGGGCCCCTATAACTGCATCCACCCGGTGGGCCCTTCATGCCCCAGTCCGACGCTGGTAAGGGAGTACCTGCACTGGCGAGGAGAATCTGATACAGGTGAGATCTGCTCAGGTGTGCAAGGTGAAACTCAGAGAGATTAAAAGGGGAGAGCTCCCTGCAAGAAGGCGCAGCCGCACATATGTACTCTCACATGAGCGTATGTAGTAGTGACCGCTGCAGGTGTATAGCCGATATACCGGATACTTGCTGCGATCCCTCCATTCCCACCAGCAGCCACATCCTGCATAGGTTTCTATGGTGGATGCGAGCTGCCAGATTTATCCAGAGCATTCCAGATACTGTCCCCCCAGCTACCGTCATCTGATTGCTGTAGTCTTTGGGCTACATGTTGCAGAGGTAGCTGGCAGGGGCTTCCTCTGGAACCCGCCCTGGATATGGGTGCTGTACGCGTGTGGTCAGCGGGAACGTGTATGCGCAGCAGTCCCACTTCCACACTGAGCAAATCGCAATGGTGGGCTCCTTCCAGAGCCCCTGCACCTGCAACCTACATCCACTACGCCGCCTCCAGCAGGCATCCACTACGCCGCCTCCCAACCTGCATCCACTACGCCGCCTCCCAACATGCATCCACTACGCCGCCTCCCAGCCTGCATCCACTACGCCGCCTCCAAACCTGCATCCACTACGCCGCCTCCAAACCTGCATCCACTACGCCGCCTCCAACCTGCATCCACTACGCCGCCTCCCAGCCTGCATCCACGACGCCGCCTCCCAACCTGCATCCACTACGCCGCCTCCCAACCTGCATCCACTACGCCGCCTCCCAAACTGCATCCACTACGCCGCCTCCAAACCTGCATCCACTACGCCGCCTCCCAACATGCATCCACTACGCCGCCTCCCAGCCTGCATCCACTACGCCGCCTCCCAGCCTGCATCCACTACGCCGCCTCCCAACCTGCATCCACTACGCCGCCTCCCAACCTGCATCCACTACGCCGCCTCCAACCTGCATCCACTACGCCGCCTCCCAACCTGCATCCACTACGCCGCCTCCCAGCCTGCATCCACTACGCCGCCTCCCAGCCTGCATCCACTACGCCGCCTCCAAACCTGCATCCACTACGCCGCCTCCCAACCTGCATCCACTACGCCGCCTCCAACCTGCATCCACTACGCCGCCTCCCAACCTGCATCCACTACGCCGCCTCCCAAACTGCATCCACTACGCCGCCTCCAAACCTGCATCCACTACGCCGCCTCCAACCTGCATCCACTACGCCGCCTCCCAGCCTGCATCCACGACGCCGCCTCCCAACCTGCATCCACTACGCCGCCTCCCAACCTGCATCCACTACGCCGCCTCCCAAACTGCATCCACTACGCCGCCTCCCAAACTGCATCCACGACGCCGCCTCCCAACCTGCATCCACTACGCCGCCTCCCAACCTGCATCCACTACGCCGCCTCCCAAACTGCATCCACTACGCCGCCTCCCAAACCTGCATCCACTACGCCGCCTCCCAACATGCATCCACTACGCCGCCTCCCAGCCTGCATCCACTACGCCGCCTCCCAGCCTGCATCCACTACGCCGCCTCCCAACCTGCATCCACTACGCCGCCTCCCAACCTGCATCCACTACGCCGCCTCCAACCTGCATCCACTACGCCGCCTCCCACCCTGCATCCACTACGCCGCCTCCCAGCCTGCATCCACTACGCCGCCTCCCAGCCTGCATCCACTACGCCGCCTCCAAACCTGCATCCACTACGCCGCCTCCCAACCTGCATCCACTACGCCGCCTCCAACCTGCATCCACTACGCCGCCTCCCAGCCTGCATCCACTACGCCGCCTCCCAGCCTGCATCCACTACGCCGCCTCCCAGCCTGCATTCACTACGCCGCCTCCCAGCCTGCATCCACTACGCCGCCTCCCAGCCTGCATCCACTACGCCGCCTCCCAACCTGCATCCACTACGCCGCCTCCCAACCTGCATCCACTATGCCGCCTCCAGCCTGCATCCACTACGCCGCCTCCCAGCCTGCATCCACTACGCCGCCTCCTAACCTGCATCCACTACGCCGCCTCCCAACCTGCATCCACTACGCCGCATCACAACCTGCATCCACTACGCCGCCTCCCAACCTGCATCCACTACGCCGCCTCCCAACCTGCATCCACTACGCCGCCTCCCAACCTGCATCCACTACGCCGCCTCCCAACCTGCATCCACTACGCCGCCTCCCAACCTACATCCACTACGCCGCCTCCCAACCTGCATCCACTACGCCGCCGCCTCCCAACCTGCATCCACTACGCCGCCTCCCAACCTGCATCCACTACGCCGCCTCCCAACCTGCATCCACTACGCCGCCTCCCAACCTGCATCCACTACGCCGCATCCACTACGCCGCCTCCCAACCTGCATCCACTACGCCGCCTCCCAACCTGCATCCACTACGCCGCCTCCCAACCTGCATCCACTACGCCGCCTCCCAACCTGCATCCACTACGCCGCATCCACTACGCCGCCTCCCAACCTGCATCCACTACGCCGCCTCCCAACCTGCATCCACTACGCCGCCTCCCAACCTACATCCACTATGCCGCCTCCCAACCTACATCCACTACGCTGCATCCCAACCTACATCCACTATGCCGCCTCCCAACCTGCATCCACTACGCCGCCTCCCAACCTGCATCCACTACTGTGCGTCCCATGCTACATCCACTACGCCGCATCCCAACCTGCATCCGCTATGCCGCCTCCCAACCTATATCCACTACTGTGTGTCCCATGCTACATCCACTACGCCGCATCCCAACCTGCATCAGCTATGCCGCCTCCCAACCTGCATCCACTACGCCGCGTCCCATTCTACATCCACTACGCCGCATCCCAATCATTCACAACACACAGATAAGAGACAAGTTACCTGATTGGTCGTTGTAAAATCCCAGCGCAGTCCCTGGGCCACTGTGGTCATTATTAAAATGGTGAACTGTGTGGGGGCAGAGCTGGGTCCCAGGTTCTGGATCTGGAAAGGAAGAGGTTAAGTATTACCAGGACAAAATGGCGCCATGTGTGACTGACACCGGGAGCAAACTATCTACATAGTGTTGTCATTGTCACATTCATGATGCTAATGACAGTGACACAGGGGGAGCCGAGGGGACACTAATGACTGTGATACAGGGGGAGCTGAGGAGACACTAATGACTGTGTCACACGGAGAGCCGAGGGGACACTAATGACTGTGACACAGGGGAGCAGAGGGGACGCTAATGACTGACACACAGGGAGCTGGGGGGACGCTAATGACTGAGACACACGGGAAGCTGAGGGGACGCTAATGACTGAGACACACGGGAAGCTGAGGGGATGCTAACGACTGAGACACAGGGGAGCTGAGGGGACACTAATGACTGACACAGGGGAGCTGAGGGGACACTAATATCTGTGACACAGGGGAGCTGAGGGGACACTAATATCTGTGACACAGGGGAGCTGAGGGGACACTAATATCTGTGACACAGGGAGCTGAGGGGACGCTAATGACTGAGACACAGGGGAGCTGAGGGGACACTAATATCTGTGACACAGGGGAGCTGAGGGGACACAAATAGCTGTGACACAGGGAGCTGAGGGGACGCTAATGACTGACACACAGGGGAGCTGAGGGGACGCTAATGACTGAGACACAGGGGGAGCCGAGGGGACACTAATGACTGAGACACACAGGGAGCTGAGGGGACGCTAATGACAGACACACAGGGAGCTGAGGGGATGCTAATGACTGAGACACAAGGGGGAGCCGAGGGGACACTAATGACTGAGACACAGGGGAGCTGAGGGGACACTAATGACTGAGACACAGGGAGCTGAGGGGACGCTAATGACAGACACACAGGGAGCTGAGGGGACGCTAATGACTGAGACACACAGGGAGCTGAGGGGACACTAATGACTGTGACACAGGGAGCTGAGGGGACACTAATATCTGTGACACAGGGAGCTGAGGGGACACTAATATCTGTGACACAGGGAGCTGAGGGGACACTAATCTGTGACACAGGGGAGCTGAGGGCACACTAATATCTGTGACACAGGGAGCTGAGGGGACACTAATATCTGTGACACAGGGAGCTGAGGGGACACTAATATCTGTGACACAGGGGAGCTGAGGGGACACTAATATCTGTGACACAGGGAGCTGAGGGGACACTAATGACTGACACACAGGGAACTGAGGGGACGCTAATGACTGTGACACACGGGGAGCTGAGGGGACGCTAATGACTGAGACACAGGGGAGCTGAGGGGACACTAATGACTGAGACACAGGGAACTGAGGGGACGCTAATGACTGTGACACACGGGGAGCTGAGGGGACACTAATGACTGATACAGGGGAGCTGAGGGGACACTAATGACTGTGACACACAGGGAGCTGAGGGGACGCTAATGACGGACACACAGGGAGCTGAGGGGACGCTAATGACTGAGACACACAGGAAGCTGAGGGGACACTAATGACTGTGACACACGGGGAGCTGAGGGGACACTAATGACTGATACAGGGGAGCTGAGGGGACACTAATGACTGTGACACACAGGGAGCTGAGGGGACGCTAATGACAGACACACAGGGAGCTGAGGGGACGCTAATGACAGACACACAGGAAGCTGAGGGGACACTAATGACTGTGACACAGGGAGCTGAGGGGACACTAATATCTGTGACACAGGGAGCTGAGGGGACACTAATATCTGTGACACAGGGGAGCTGAGGGGACACTAATATCTGTGATACAGGGAGCTGAGGGGACACTAATATCTGTGACACAGGGAGCTGAGGGGACAATAATATCTGTGACACAGGGGAGGTGAGGGGACACTAATGACAGTGACACAGGGGAGCTGAGGGGACACTAATGACTGACACAGGGGAGCTGAGGGGACACTAATGACTGAGACACAGGGAACTGAGGGGACGCTAATGACTGTGACACACGGGGAGCTGAGGGGACACTAATGACTGATACAGGGGAGCTGAGGGGACACTAATGACTGTGACACACAGGGAGCTGAGGGGACGCTAATGACAGACACACAGGGAGCTGAGGGGACGCTAATGACTGAGACACACAGGAAGCTGAGGGGACACTAATGACTGTGACACAGGGAGCTGAGGGGACACTAATATCTGTGACACAGGGAGCTGAGGGGACACTAATATCTGTGACACAGGGGAGCTGAGGGGACACTAATATCTGTGATACAGGGAGCTGAGGGGACACTAATATCTGTGACACAGGGGAGCTGAGGGGACACTAATGACAGTGACACAGGGGAGCTGAGGGGACACTAATGACAGTGACACAGGGGAGCTGAGGGGACACTAATGACAGTGACACAGGGGAGCTGAGGGGACACTAATGTCTGTGACACAGGGGAGCTGAGGGGACGCTAATGACTGAGACACACAAGAAGCTGAGGGGACGCTAATGACTGTGACACACGGGAAGCTGAGGGGACGCTAATGACTGACACATGGGAAGCTGAGGGGACACTAATGTCTGTGACACAGGGGAGCTGAGGGGATACTAATGATTGTGACACATGGGAAGCTGAGGGGATGCTAATGACTGACACATGGGGAGCTGAGGGGACACTAATGACTGACACAGGGGAGCTGAGGGGACACTAATATCTGTGACACAGGGAGCTGAGGGGACGCTAATGACTGAGACACAGGGGAGCTGAGGGGATGCTAATGACTGAGACACAGGGGAGCTGAGGGGACACTAATGACTGTGACACAGGGGAGCTGAGGGGACACTAATGACTGATACACAGGGAGCTGAGGGGACACTAATGACAGTGACACACGGGGAGCTGAGGGGACACTAATGACAGTGACACACGGGGAGCTGAGGGGACACTAATGACAGTGACACACGGGGAGCTGAAGGGACACTAATGACTGTGACACAGGGAGCTGAGGGGACACTAATGACTGACACATGGGAGATGAGGGGACACTAATGACAGTGACACACGGGGAGCTGAGGGGACACTAATGACAGTGACACACGGGGAGCTGAGGGGACACTAATGACTGACACGCGGTGAGCTGAAGGGACACTAATGACTGACACAGGGAGCTGAGGGGACTCTAATGACAGTGACACACGGGGAGCTGAGGGGTTACTAATGACAGTGACACAGGGGAGCTGAGGGGACACTAATGACAGTGACACAGGGGAGCTGAGGGGACACTAATGACAGTGACACAGGGGAGCTGAGGGGACACTAATGACAGTGACACACGGGGAGCTGAGGGGACACTAATGACTGTGGCACAGGGGAGCTGAGGGGACACTAATGACAGTGACACAGGGGAGCTGAGGGGACACTAATGACAGTGACACACGGGGAGCTGAGGGGACACTAATGACTATGGCACAGGGGAGCTGAGGGGACACTAATGACAGTGACACAGGGGAGCTGAGGGGACACTAATGACAGTGACACAGGGGAGCTGAGGGGACACTAATGACAGTGACACACGGGGAGCTGAGGGGACACTAATGACTGTGGCACAGGGGAGCTGAGGGGACACTAATGACAGTGACACAGGGGAGCTGAGGGGACACTAATGACAGTGACACACGGGGAGCTGAGGGGACACTAATGACTATGGCACAGGGGAGCTGAGGGGACACTAATGACAGTGACACAGGGGAGCAGAGGGGACACTAATGACAGTGACACAGGGGAGCTGAGGGGACACTAATGACTGTGGCACAGGGGAGCAGAGGGGACACTAATGACAGTGACACAGGTTGGAGGCCTGTACTGTATAGTGAGGCACTGATGCAGGAGGACTATCACTGTGTAACTATGAGGTGAGAGGCACCTGATATCCGTGCGACATGGATCTCTTCTCGTCTCGGTTGATGAATTCAGCATATTTTACCGATGTCTCCAGACTGAGGAGATGGGAAAGATACATGAGATAATGACATAATATTATACATAGAAACATAGAATTTGTCGGCAGATAAGAACCACTTGGCCCATCTAGTCTGCCCCTTTTTTTTACCATATTTTTATCTCTAACCTTATTTGATCCTTATTTCTTTGTAAGGATATCCTTATGTCTATCCCATGCATGTTTAAATTGCTCTACTGTCTTAGCCTCTACCACCTCTGATGGGAGGCTATTCCACTTGTCCACTACCCTTTCTGTGAAATAATTTTTCTGCAAATTTCCCCTGAACCTCCCCCCCTCCAGTCTCAGTGCATGTCCTCGTGTCCTATTGCTTCTCTTCATTTGAAGAATGTTTCCCTCCTGGACTTTGTTAAAACCCTTGATATATTTGAAAATTTCTATCATGTCCCTCCTTTCCCTTCTCTGCTCCAAACTATACATATTGAGATTTCTTAGTCTTTCTGGGTATGTTTTGTGATGTAGGCCATGCACCATTTTAGTTGCCCTTCTCTGTACAGTCTCTAATATATTAATATCCTTTTGAAGATATGGCCTCCAGAACTGAATACAGTATTCTAGATGAGGCCGTACCAATGACCTAGATACATACATTTACAACAGATACAAACACACACACTAGAGATAGATAGATAGATAGATAGATAGATAGATAGATAGATAGATAGATAGATAGATAGATAGATAGATAGATAGATAGATAGATAGATAGATAGTGTCATGTGGCTGCTGGTGACTTCTCCAAACACGCCAATCTGAGAATCGCCATCTGTGACGTGGGGGTCACTTTGGACACACAGGGTTATACAAACACATTCACTGCCACCAGCAAGAGGGATTTAGCATCTAAACGCAAGGTAGCCTTAGAAAAAATAGGTAGACGTGGGTCACACGAGGCCTTGGGTTTTAAGAAGCACAGAATCACAACTAGAAATTGTAATTTAAATTCCAAGAATACTTCAAAGCTTTAGTTACAAAAAGTGTTACAAAGATTATTAAGAATATTTTTAAAAATACAGAGTACAGTACAATCTCAAACAAAAATAAAAGGAGATAATAATTCAGAAGCCTAAATTTACACACACAGCTAGGGCCAGGCTGTGGGGATGACACAGGTGAGTTTATCGGTTCACTTCTAGCTACAGCTACATCCCATGAGAATGAACAACACATTGTACAGTGGAAGGGATAGTTATACCCTCAGCTGCACTCACTTTCCTCCACCTTTGGGATTTTTAAGCAGCTCAATGTTGGATTGCTGGACACTGACCTTAAGGTATCATACTCCCTCTGCACCTAGTTGTTTTGCAAGAGTTAGGGGAGGGGTATTAGCCCACATGGACCTCCATGCCTCTTTGCTTTATGGCCTAAGTGACCAGTTTGTTTGAAGATGAGAGCTGAATGACGGCGTCTTCCGTCCCCCCAACATTTATGATAGGATGAGAGACCAAAAACTCGGACATACATTTCTTCTCCCACTTTATTGCTGGGTTTTGATCTTGTCACTGCTAAAAACACATTTATGACCCCAGGACATAGTGACCTGGTGAAATGCGCTCAGTGATAACCTCCTGCACCTCTGGGGTTATGTCCACAGTATTTACAACCTACAGTAGCAGGGGAGTATGACAGGCAGTTCACACAGGAAATAACATCTTATATCACACACAATAGGAGAAATATCATATTCTGGGATCTGATCATGTGATGGATCCTGACCGATATATAAATAGACCGATATATAAATAGATCGATAGATAGATAGATAGATAGATAGATAGATAGATAGATAGATAGATAGATAGATAGATAGATAGATATTAGATAGACAGAGAGTGAGAGAGGATATATGTAAACATACAGTGGCTTGCAAAAGTATTTCCTCACCATATAAATTAATTAGATTTATCTGTATTATAAATGACACTGTACATGAACTGTTGCAGACAGAGGGGTAAATTTACTAAGGTGGGAGTTTTTTTTTTTTAGAACTGGTGATGTTGCCCATAGCAACCAAGCAGTTTCTATCTATTATCTTCTAGAAGCAGCTAGATAAATGTTAAGTAGAATCTGATTGGTTGCTATGAGCAACATCATCAGTTCTAAAAAAAAACTCGCGTCTTAGTAAATCTACCCCAGTATTTTTGTTGCACACCATTAGGCACTGACAGGACAATTTCAAACTCAAATTATCTGCAGATTAACAATAACAAAAAAAAAAAAGGAAAAATACTGCTTGCATATTCAACCCATGTGCTGTGGAAGCGCCAAGTTCACCCAGATGAAATATATTGACCTCAGTAGTTTTCTATTCAGCTTTTATGGATGACAGACCCCTTATTTCAAATAACACCCTATTACAGAGCTCAGTGGCTGAGACTCGGGTTAAGATGCACCAGTCACCATATCAGGGGCTCTGCATACACCTGGCTGTATGAGAGGGTGGCTAGGAAGAGGTCACTGTCACTGTGCAGGAGATACAGAGCTCAGAGGCTCAGCCTGCAGAATATAGGATTGCTGCATATCCTATTGCTGTCACTAACGTAACATTCCGTATGCAAATACAGCAGCGGTCACACACAGAACATATGCATTCCGCATATCCTATTACTGACACTGTAACGTAGCATTACGTAAGCAGATACAGCTGCGGTCACACACAGAATATAGGCATGCAGCATATCCTGTTACTGACACTGTAACGTAGCATTACGTATGCAGATACAGCCGCAGTCACGCACAGAATATAGGCATGCCGCATATCCTACTACTGACACTGTAACGTAGCATTACGTAAGCAGATACAGCTGCGGTCACACACAGAATATAGGCATGCAGCATATCCTGTTACTGACACTGTAACGTAGCATTACGTATGCAGATACAGCCGCAGTCACGCACAGAATATAGGCATGCCGCATATCCTACTACTGACACTGTAACGTAGCATTACGTATGCAGATACAGCCGCAGTCACGCACAGAATATAGACATGCTGCATATCCTATTGCTGTCACTGTAACGTAACATTCCGTATGCAGATACAGCTGCGGTCACACACAGAATATAGGCATATGCCGCATAGCCTATTACTGACACTGTAATGTAGCATTATGTATACAGACACAGCCGCAGTTTTACACAGAATATAGGCATGTCACATATCATTGTTCTCAGCATAAGCTGCTTATGCATTTAATGTACAGTACATAGCAATGCAACTTAGACGCATTTAAAAATAAGAATTTACTTACCGATAATTATATTTCTCGTAGTCCGTAGTGGATGCTGGGAACTCCGTAAGGACCATAGGGAATAGCGGCTCCGCAGGAGACTGGGCACAAAAGTAAAGCTTTAGGACTACCTGGTGTGCACTGGCTCCTCCCCCTATGACCCTCCTCCAAGCCTCAGTTAGGATACTGTGCCCGGACGAGCGTACACAATAAGGAAGGATTTTGAATCCCGGGTAAGACTCATACCAGCCACACCAATCACACCGTATAACCTGTGATCTGAACCCAGTTAACAGCATGATAACAGAGGAGCCTTTGGAAAGATGGCTCACAACAATAATAACCCGATTTTTGTAACAATAACTATGTACAAGTATTGCAGACAATCCGCACTTGGGATGGGCGCCTAGCATCCACTACGGACTACGAGAAATAGAATTATCGGTAAGTAAATTCTTATTTTCTCTGACGTCCTAGTGGATGCTGGGAACTCCGTAAGGACCATGGGGATTATACCAAAGCTCCCAAACGGGCGGGAGAGTGCGGATGACTCTGCAGCACCGAATGAGAGAACTCCAGGTCCTCCTCAGCCAGGGTATCAAATTTGTAGAATTTAGCAAACGTGTTTGCCCCTGACCAAGTAGCTGCTCGGCAAAGTTGTAACGCCGAGACCCCTCGGGCAGCCGCCCAAGATGAGCCCACCTTCCTTGTGGAATGGGCTTTCACAGATTTTGGCTGTGGCAGGCCTGCCACAGAATGTGCAAGCTGAATTGTACTACAAATCCAACGAGCAATAGTCTGCTTAGAAGCAGGAGCACCCAGCTTGTTGGGTGCATACAGGATAAACAGCAAGTCAGATTTCCTGACTCCAGCCGTCCTGGAAACATATATTTTCAGGGCCCTGACTACGTCCAGCAACTTGGAGTCCTCCAAGTCCCTAGTAGCCGCAGGTACCACAATAGGCTGGTTCAGGTGAAACGCTGAAACCACCTTAGGGATAAATTGAGGACGAGTCCTCAATTCTGCCCTGTCCGTATGAAAAATTAGGTAAGGGCTTTTATAGGATAAAGCCGCCAATTCTGAGACACGCCTGGCTGAAGCCAGGGCCAACAGCATTACCACTTTCCATGTGAGATATTTTAAGTCCACAGTGGTGAGTGGTTCAAACCAATGTGATTTTAGGAACCCCAAAACTACATTGAGATCCCAAGGTGCCACTGGAGGCACAAAAGGAGGTTGTATATGCAGTACCCCCTTGACAAACGTCTGAACTTCAGGAACTGAAGCCAGTTCTTTCTGGAAGAAAATCGACAGGGCCGAAATTTGAACCTTAATGGACCCTAATTTTAGGCCCATAGACAGTCCTGTTTGCAGGAAATGCAGGAAACGACCCAGTTGAAATTCCTCTGTAGGGGCCTTCCTGGCCTCGCACCACGCAACATATTTACGCCAAATACGGTGATAATGTTGTGCGGTTACATCCTTCCTGGCTTTGATCAGGGTAGGGATGACTTCATCCGGAATGCCTTTTTCCTTCAGGATCCGGCGTTCAACCGCCATGCCGTCAAACACAGCCGCGGTAAGTCTTGGAACAGACAGGGTCCCTGCTGGAGCAGATCCCTTCTTAGAGGTAGAGGCCACGGTTCCTCTGTGAGCATCTCTTGAAGTTCCGGGTACCAAGTCCTTCTTGGCCAATCCGGAGCCACGAGTATAGTCCTTACTCCTCTCCTTCTTATGATTCTCAGTACCTTGGGTATGAGAGGCAGAGGAGGGAACACATACACTGACTGGTACACCCACGGTGTTACCAGAGCGTCCACAGCTATTGCCTGAGGGTCCCTTGACCTGGCGCAATACCTGTCTAGTTTTTTGTTGAGGCGGGACGCCATCATGTCCACCTTTGGTTTTTCCCAACGGTTCACAATCATGTGGAAGACTTCTGGGTGAAGTCCCCACTCTCCCGGGTGGAGGTCGTGTCTGCTGAGGAAGTCTGCTTCCCAGTTGTCCACTCCCGGAATGAACACTGCTGACAGTGCTATCACATGATTTTCCGCCCAGCGAAGAATCCTTGCAGCTTCTGCCACTGCCCTCCTGCTTCTTGTGCCGCCCTGTCTGTTTACGTGGGCGACTGCCGTGATGTTGTCTGACTGGATCAGCACCGGCTGACCTTGAAGCAGAGGTCTTGGTAGGCTTAGAGCATTGTAGATGGCCCTTAGCTCCAGGATATTTATGTGAAGTGATGTCTCCAGGCTTGACCACAAGCCCTGGAAATTTCTTCCCTGTGTGACTGCTCCCCAGCCTCTCAGGCTGGCATCCGTGGTCACCAGGACCCAGTCCTGAATGCCGAATCTGCGGCCCTCTAGAAGATGAGCACTCTGCAACCACCACAGGAGAGACACCCTTGTCCTTGGTGACAAGATTATCCGCTGATGCATCTGAAGATGCGACCCGGACCACTAGTCTAGCAGATCCCACTGAAAGGTTCTTGCGTGGAATCTGCCGAATGGGATTGCTTCGTAAGAAGCCACCATCTTTCCCAGGACCCCACCTGAAGGATCCAGGGGTCCACTTGCGAGTGGGCCCACTGCGCACTGAACTTCTTGAGACGGGCCCCCACCGTGCCTGAGTCCGCTTGTAAAGCCCCAGCGTCATGCTGAGGACTTTGCGGAGGCGGGAGAGGGCTTTTGTTCCTGGGAACTGGCTGTTTGCTGCAGCCTTTTTCCTCTCCCTCTGCCACGGGGCAGAAATGAGGCGCCTTTTGCCCGCTTTCCCTTATGGGGCCGAAAGGACTGCGCCTGATAATACGGCGTCTTCTTAGGTTGAGAAGCTACCTGGGGTAAAAATGTGGATTTTCCAGCAGTTGCTGTGGCTACCAGGTCTGATAGACCTACCCCAAATAACTCCTCCCCCTTATAAGGCAATACTTCCATGTGCCTTTTAGAATCCGCATCACCTGACCACTGCCGCGTCCTAAACCTCTTCTTGCAGAAATGGACAGCGCGCTAACTCTTGATGCCAGTCGGCAAATGAAAGGATTTGCCCTTATATTCTTTAACCCTCGATGTGATGGCCTCTTAGACGTCTGGAGTATGAACTTTTAGCCACAAGGTACATGCACAACACAAGCAGTAAAAATTCACACTGTTTATTATGAGGTTAACAAAAGTATATAAAAGAAAGGATTTAGGGCGTGTATATCCAAAGTCAATAACTAATTGGACAGAACACAAAAGGGGCTAACATAACATGATTGGCTAGGAACTGCCGCAGTGGAAGGATATGCATATATGGGTTTTCTACAAGTTTCTCAAAACATTTATCAAAGTCTGTAACAGGTTTCATCTGGTATAGAACTGTCCTTGAGAAGTCAGACACATACAAGCCTGGTATTGTATGAGGAGATAAAGGTAGCCAGGCACAGGGTAGCACAAAACACATAACAGTTCATATAGCATGTTTTAACCCTTCATTAGGGAGGTAGAAATATTCACTTTTACACTGTACTTATTATAAGGAAATTGATCATATAAAAAGTAATATTTACAAAGACAGAAGAGCTAACCCTTCAATCCCCTCTTAGAATCATGATTATTATATGACATGATTCTTGAGTGAGGCTCCTTTCTTGTTCCTCCAGTTCTTGAGATATTGGACATAATCGTCGGGTCCCTTACTATCAGAGGAGGTGACAGGACTGGTGGTTATATCATAGTACATCAGGGCCTTATCAATGCCTTTGGAGGTAAGTTTCTTTCCACAGGGAATTACACAATAAACTATAATGCCTACAAGAATTAAAGTTACAAGTATGAATATGCTTATTTGCACAATACCCTGGTGGGAAGGTTTTTAAATTTCTCCCTGTGGTGGTGTTAGATGTATAACAGGTATAGTTTCCAGGATATATGGTTATGGTGCTTCCTGGGTTGGGATTTTTTGACAATATGGGATATTCCCTTTTCCACATTTCGCACTGACTGTCATTTGTTTTGGTGTCATTAAAAAGGCTGAAAAAACAATTTTCCTGTTCTAGGGGTATATTAAGGGGCACTGTACCTAGGTGGGGCCTAGATTTGCCACAGACATAACAGTTGCTTTTATTGTGTTTGTTGTCAGCAAGTTTAGGGAACATGAAATAATCAAGGATGTATGTGGCTACGTGTGTATTGGAGGAATTGTACCACAAGGTGGGGACCCCATCTGTTTGTGTGATGTCGACTTCACATATTGTGAGGTGAATGAGGGCCAGTAGGGCTATCGAGATAGTCCCCAGGATAGAGATAGGGGACAGGTTCCTCATCTTCTTCTGTTCTTCTTTCTTCGCTAGGTGGGAGGTCAGGGCTGTCTGCCCCGGTTCGTACCTCACTGGAATCACTTGCTTCCCTCTCTAGGTCTGGTCTAGGAACCTTTTTTACTCGGGATGCATGGATCCAGGTAGGACTTTCCTCTGTCAGGACTGCTGTTCGGGTAACTGCTACGACCTCTGTCTCTGGACCATAGGTGAAGTCTCCTGGGCTCTTGTTCCTGGGGAGCACCTTCACCACGACTCTGTCTCTGACTTTAAAGGGGTGTGTAGGTTCCTGTGGATTCAAAGGGTTTTTACAAACAACCTCATGTTCAATTTCATTCAGTTTTGTTATCAGGGACCTGACATACTCTTCTCTGATGAGTTCTAGATCTCCTTCCTGTATTACTAGTGGTTTCTTAGCCCAGGGTGTAGGAAAAGGGTCTACCCATTAGTATTTCAAAGGGTGAGTATCCTAGAGTTTTCTGTGGGGTATTCAAGATGCTGGTGTTTAGCTTTATTAGGGTTGTTCCTGAGGCAAGTGATGCATCTGCTAACATACTGGTCCACAAGTGATTTGGCATTAGTAACATAAAAATCATTGGTTAGTAGGAGGAGTGTTGTGGCTTCACCACGGTGACCAACACCACGGCACTGGGCAACGAGCAAAGGGGCACTGGACTGGGGTATACAGGGTTTCCCCTCTTTGCAGATTAATCCTGATTTAGGATTTTTTCTGCAGAATTGGGTAAGTCCAGTCGGAGAGATCAGTATTAGTCGCAGCAGCTTGAAGTTGAGTGAGCAGATGGACGCTGTCAAGGGAGGGACATGCTCTAGTGAGTGCAATGAGTTCTGCAGCTTGCGCGGACTGATAAGGTATTGGTAGGGTTTCCAACACAGTATCAGGGAGGGTGACAATGGCATAGCCAGCCTGGTATGTATTGTCATTGGGCCCACTACAGGAGCCGTCAACAAAAACTATGTCTGCGCCTGGTATGGGAACGGGAGACATGTCAAGTCTGGGAGAAGTTTCAGCTTCAATGGAAGCAGCACAGTCATGTAGGTCGGGTGGTTCATCCTCGGGACCTTTCAAGCCTAAAAGGGCATTGAGAATGGGTGCAGGGCCAGAAGAACTAGCAGTGTACTTGATGGTAAGGGTAGGGTTACTCAAAAGGAGTACTTCATATCCACTAAGGCGTTGTGCTGACATGTGCTGTGTGTGTAAGCCTTTAAGTATTGCCAGGACATCATGTGTGGTGTGGAGTACTGTGATGTGGCCTAAAGTGAGGGTAGTGGCCATTTCTGCAACCATTGCACAGGCTGCCAAAGCCCTGAGGCAGGCAGGCATACCTTGCACAGACACTGGCATGACTTTGGAAAAAAATGCCACGGGGCGCAACTTCCCTCCATGAAACTGTGTGAGCACCCCCGCCATGGTTTTACAATTGTCCCTTGCATATAGATGGAAAGGTAGTACATAATTGGGGAGGCCAAGTGCCGGACTTTTCATCAACATACATTTTAAACTTTCATATGCAGTTAACATTTCTTGTGACCATTGTACAGTTTTAGGTTTGTCCTTCAGTGTGGCTTGTCTC
This sequence comes from Pseudophryne corroboree, assembly GCF_028390025.1. Classification (NCBI taxonomy): domain Eukaryota; kingdom Metazoa; phylum Chordata; class Amphibia; order Anura; family Myobatrachidae; genus Pseudophryne; species Pseudophryne corroboree. Next base: position 514,931,686 of record NC_086450.1, on the reverse strand, counting down.
AAAATGTTATCATAATAAGAGCAATCAGATATCCACTGTCTGCAGTAATTTACCATACCCAGGAAGGACAGTAGTTCCCTCTGGGTAGTTGGGGTGACCAGGCCCAATACAGACTGTATGCGTTGTGGACTGACTTTCCTCTCTCCCTGAGTGAGCACAAAACCTAAGTAATCAACATGCTTTTTACACCATTGCATTTTTATTTTGGACACCTTGTGTCCACATTCACAAAGCCAGTTTAGTAATGAAACACCATCCTCTCGGCAGGCCTCCTCAGTTTGACTACAGAGCAGCAGATCATCTGCATACTGTAGCAGGACTGAACCATGGTGAGGTTGCCAGGGCCTCAATGTGGCCTGGAGACAACAGGTGCGTCAATAATCTGCACCAGGTAAGTTGTTTACCCTCAAAAGAAAAGGCAAAAAGTAATTGTGTCTGTGAATCTACAGGTATGCTGAAAAAAGGCATTCTTCAAATCAATTACAGAGAAGAACGCAGCATCTGCAGGGATTGCAGAAATGAGTGAGTTTACATCTGGAACAATTGGTGCAATTGGGACAATTAGCTGATTGATCGCTCTGAGATCCTGTACAAATCTTATACTGCCATCAGCTTTGGCAACAGGGTTCACAGGAGTACAGTATGGTGATACAATATGTCTGAGAATACCCTGTTGTAAGAATTGCTGTATCACGGGGCGGAGACCTTCTATCTTTTCTGGTGAGAGGGGATACTGCATAGGTCAGAACACAAAACACTGGTTGTTGCACCGCTGTCCACTAAAAAGGGAATTTTACTTCCATTTATAATAAGTGGCAGCAGAGGTGAATCTTTACTATGACGGGAGAGTTGAATAAAGGCTGGGATACCCTCCTCCGGGCCCCGTCAGTGCGCGGGGTCTTTGGAATCTTCCCTGACTGCGGGGTTGGTTCTGTCTGTCAAAGCGTCTGGAGTTCTGATAGTTATGAGTGGGTGGGGAAATGAGTAAGCTTTCTGAGTTAAGCAAAGGTAAGCCAGCGTCATCTGTCCAGCAGTCCTTAAACCTTTTCCAAAACGCAGTAACAGACTATGAAGGTTTCTGTTTACAAGCTACAGCGACAGGCAAAAAAGCACAGGCAAAGGAGCACGGGTTTTAAAGACCTCCTTCATATGTGTATAGCTGCGTCCTTTGCAAGCTTTGCGCAAATAAGATATACAGCCATCGAGGGTAATAGTGGGCTTGGGACAGTGTTTTACTATTATCTAAACTCTGGGTTATTGGTGCTAGGGATAGAGCTAGTGGACGCACCCTCCAGCAGTGGAGTTGGAGGCGATCCCATCTAGTGTGAAAGGGTTACTGCTGCCAAGAGATTTGTGTCTCTGAGCGCAGGATACATTGGAATGCAAGGGGGAGGGAGAGGGATACAGTTTCTCACTGCCTCCCTTCTGTGCTGTTGGAAACTGACATTTTTTCTTAAATCTCCATATAGAAAGGGTAATTACTGCCTTCCCGTAGGAATGGGTCCTGTCCTGCTTTCTCTATCCATCCCGCTAAATTATCCACCCATGGGTTAACTAAGTAATACTCTGAGGTAGAGTTGCGGGCGACATACATCTTGCATGTCTCACCAGGGAGGGGCGGGGAATATGCAGGTTTTTTTACTCTGACTAGAGCCCATTGTCAGACAGTAATATAAATCAACAGTACAACTTTAAAGGAAAATATCTAAAATTTACAACTCTACTATACATGCATCAGCTAACCAGTTAATTAGTCATTGACAATATCACAATATTATCTGTATAGTGAGAACATGAAATCTTTTGACGGGTACGATACTTACCATTCGTACAAGATGTCAGAAAAATACAGCGTTTTAGACAGGAAGCAAGAAAAGTGTTTGAGTAAAGATATCTGGCAGACGAAAACTTACCAGCCGTCTGGACCAAATATAAGAACTTATCTCACTACAAACATACAAGAATATAGACGATCAAATCGAGGTATTCTCTACGTTACGTATAGACCCCAGGTCTATTTTTAAGTATCCCAGATACTGACGTCTTTGGAGAATTGCGCTTGGACCCCGGGTCCTTTCTCAGACGTATCTTTAAGTCCCAGACATTAAAGATTCTATGGTATCCCTGATACCTGTTTTATGCTTTTACATAAAACTTCGTAATATTAAGTCCCGGACTTAAATATTACCTTGTCACGTGTTCCCGGAACACTGACACGGATTCAGCTTCAGTGTATGACCGCAATCCTGTATGGCAAAGACAGACAATAAATTCTCTATCTTACCATTCAGGGACGATCACTGAATCGCGGACATAGCCCCCAGCTGAAAGGATTTGCCCTTATATTCTTTAACCCTCGATGTGATGGCCTCTTAGACGTCTGGAGTATGAACTTTTAGCCACAAGGTACATGCACAACACAAGCAGTAAAAATTCACACTGTTTATTATGAGGTTAACAAAAGTATATAAAAGAAAGGATTTAGGGCGTGTATATCCAAAGTCAATAACTAATTGGACAGAACACAAAAGGGGCTAACATAACATGATTGGCTAGGAACTGCCGCAGTGGAAGGATATGCATATATGGGTTTTCTACAAGTTTCTCAAAACATTTATCAAAGTCTGTAACAGGTTTCATCTGGTATAGAACTGTCCTTGAGAAGTCAGACACATACAAGCCTGGTATTGTATGAGGAGATAAAGGTAGCCAGGCACAGGGTAGCACAAAACACATAACAGTTCATATAGCATGTTTTAACCCTTCATTAGGGAGGTAGAAATATTCACTTTTACACTGTACTTATTATAAGGAAATTGATCATATAAAAAGTAATATTTACAAAGACAGAAGAGCTAACCCTTCAGCAAATATCCCTCTGTGCATCACGCATATATAAAAATGCATCTTTCAAATGCTCTATAGTCAGTAATATACTGTCTCTATCTAGGGTATCAATATTTTCAGTCAGGGAATCCGACCACGCCACGCCCGCACTGCACATCCAGGCTGAGGCGATTGCTGGTCGCAGTATAACACCCATGTGAGTGTATATACATTTTAGGATATTCTCCTGCTTTCTATCGGCAGGTTCCTTTAGGGCGGCCGTATCAGGAGAGGGTAGTGCTACCTGTTTAGACAAGCGTGTGAGCGCTTTATCCACCCTAGGGGGTGCTTCCCAACGTGCCCTATCCTCTGGCGGGAAAGGGTATGATGCCAATAACCTTTTAGGAATTATCAGTTTTTTATCGGGGGAAACCCACGCCTCATCACACACTTCATTTAATTCCTCGGATACAGGAAAAACTACAGGCAGTTTTTTCTCACCCAACATAATACCCTTCTTAGTGGTACTTGTATTATCAGATATATGCAATACATTTTTCATTGCTTCAATCATGTAACGTGTGGCCCTACTGGAAGTCACGTTTGTCTCCTCATCATCGACACTGGAGTCAGTATCCGTGTCTGTGTCTGCCATTTGAGGTAACGGGCGTTTTAAAGCCCCTGATGGCGTTTGAGACCCCTGGACAGGCACAAGCTGAGTAGCCGGCTGCCTCATGTCGTCAACTGTCTTTCGTAAAGAACTGACACTGTCACGCAATTCCTTCCATAAGCTCAGCCACTCAGGTGTCGACTCCCTAGGGGGTGACAACTCTATAATAGGCAATTGCTCCGCCTCCATCTCATTTTCCTCCTCAAACATGTCGACACAATCGTACCGACACACCGCACACACACAGGGAATGCTCTGATAGAGGACAGGACCCCACTAGCCCTTTGGGGAGACAGAGGGAGAGTATGCCAGCACACACCAGAGCGCTATATATAGACAGGAATACCACTATAAAACGTGCTTTTCCCTTTATAGCTGCTGTTATTATTAGAACTGCGCCAAATTAGTGCCCCCCTCTCTTTTTTACCCTTGTAGTGCAGGACTGCAGGGGAGAGTCAGGGAGACGTCCTTCCAGCGGAGCTGTGATGGAAAATGGCGCCCGTGTGCTGAGGAGATAGGCTCCGCCCCCTTCTCGGCGGCCTTTTCTCCCGCTTTTTGGTGAATTCTGGCAGGGGTTAAAATACATCCATATAGCCCTGGGGGTTATATGTGGTGTATTTTCGCCAGCCAAGGTGTTTACATTGCTGCTCAGGGCGCCCCGCCCTAGCGCCCTGCACCCTCAGTGACCGAAGTGTGAAGTGTGCCTGAGTAACAATGGCGCACAGCTGCAGTGCTGTGCGCTACCTTGTTGAAGACTGATGTCTTCTGCCGCCGATTTTTCCGGACCTCTTCTTGCTTCTGGCTCTGTAAGGGGGCCGGCGGCGCGGCTCTGGGACCGGACTCCGAGGCTGGGCCTGTGTTCGGTCCCTCTGGAGCTAATGGTGTCCAGTAGCCTAAGAAGCCCAAGCTGGCTGCAAGCAGGCAGGTTCGCTTCTTCTCCCCTTAGTCCCTCGATGCAGTGAGCCTGTTGCCAGCAGGTCTCACTGAAAATAAAAAACCTAAAACTAAACTTTCACTAAGAAGCTCAGGAGAGCCCCTAGTGTGCACCCTTCTCGGCCGGGCACAAAAATCTAACTGAGGCTTGGAGGAGGGTCATAGGGGGAGGAGCCAGTGCACACCAGGTAGTCCTAAAGCTTTACTTTTGTGCCCAGTCTCCTGCGGAGCCGCTATTCCCCATGGTCCTTACGGAGTTCCCAGCATCCACTAGGACGTCAGAGAAATGTAAAAAGTTACACATAAAGATGCTTGGCACTACCGAGTCATGGTATGGCATGACTAGTAGAATAGCTGTCTATCGTGACTGCAGCATGGATGTAGGAGGACACATTTGTACCTCTAGGACTATTATTAACCAGTTTTGTTTTTTCACTGTTGTTTCCAATTGTAAAGTGCTACGGAATATGTTGCGCTATATAAGAAACACATATTTACAGCCACGCACGGGTAATCATACACAGTCACACATATGTACAGCCACGCACGGGTAATCATACACAGTCACACATATGTACAGCCACGCACGGGTAATCATACACAGTCACACATATGTACAGCCACGCACGGGTAATCATGCACAGTCACACATATGTACAGCCACGCACGGGTAATCATACAAAGTCACACATATGTACAGCCACGCACGGGTAATCATACACAGTCACACATATGTACAGCCACGCACGGGTAATCATACACAGTCACACATACGTACAGCCACGCACGGGTAATCATACACAGTCACACATACGTACAGCCACGCACGGGTAATCACACACAGTCACACATACGTACAGCCACGCACGGGTAATCATACACAGTCACACATACGTACAGCCACGCACGGGTAATCATACACAGTCACACATACGTACAGCCACGCACGGGTAATCATGCACAGTCACACATACGTACAGCCACGCACGGGTAATCATGCACAGTCACACATACGTACAGCCACGCACGGGTAATCATACACAGTCACACATACGTACAGCCACGCACGGGTAATCATACACAGTCACACATACGTACAGCCACGCACGGGTAATCATACACAGTCACACATACGTACAGCCACGCACGGGTAATCATACACAGTCACACATACGTACAGCCACGCACGGGTAATCATGCACAGTCACACATACGTACAGCCACGCACGGGTAATCATGCACAGTCACACATACGTACAGCCACGCACGGGTAATCATGCACAGTCACACATACGTACAGCCACGCACGGGTAATCATACACAGTCACACATACGTACAGCCACGCACGGGTAATCATGCACAGTCACACATACGTACAGCCACGCACGGGTAATCATGCACAGTCACACATATGTACAGCCACGCACGGGTAATCATGCACAGTCACACATATGTACAGCCACGCACGGGTAATCATGCACAGTCACACATACGTACAGCCACGCACGGGTAATCATACACAGTCACACATATGTACAGCCACGCACGGGTAATCATGCACAGTCACACATACGTACAGCCACGCACGGGTAATCATACACAGTCACACATACGTACAGCCACGCACGGGTAATCATGCACAGTCACACATACGTACAGCCACGCACGGGTAATCATACACAGTCACACATACGTACAGCCACGCACGGGTAATCATACACAGTCACACATACGTACAGCCACGCACGGGTAATCATACACAGTCACACGTACGTACAGACAAGCACGGGTAATCATACACAGTCACACATACGTACAGCCACGCACGGGTAATCATACACAGTCACACATATGTACAGACACGCACGGGTAATCACAGTCACACATATGTACAGACACGCACGGGTAATCATACACAGTCACACATACGTACAGCCACGCACGGGTAAACATGCACAGTCACACATACGTACAGCCACGCACGGGTAATCATACACAGTCACACATACGTACAGCCACGCACGGGTAATCATACACAGTCACACATATGTACAGCCACGCACGGGTAATCATGCACAGTCACACATATGTACAGCCACGCACGGGTAATCATACACAGTCACACATATGTACAGTTATACGCAGGCATTGTTACAGATATAAATGTATATATACATACCTCCGAGCAATGACACGTATCGGATAGAGAACAGGGAAGTCCTTCGTCGCCATATTATAAGTTTCATTTCCATCATTATCACTGTTCGGAAGATATAATATTAATGTTACAGAGACAAAAACAGGAATAATACAAGTTTTCTTCTCCTCGCGCGCGGCACACTACCGGTCTCCTGTTCCTCATATTAGTGGCTCTGGTGGACATAGAAGTGTCATGGGTGAATGACACTGGTGGGCACGGGGCTGTGACATGACTGTTCTTAGATCAGATTAATTATTGCTTCATGTCACAGCATTGTAGACCCTGGGTAATAGGATAAATGAAAAGTAAATAACGTACCCCTCCTGTGGTCTTGCGCTGTCAGTCCACATGCTTCCATACAGTAAATGGCTGTCAGCACTCTGATTGGTGGATAGCTCCAGGATTGCACCAATCAGCATGCATACAGCCATTCTCTGTCTGTACAGGTAGAGATTGCTCTATGTATTTCCCAATCAGCGCGGCCAGGCTGCATTCTCTACCTGCCTCCCAAGAAGCTCCTCCTGCTTGAAGGCCCCTAGAATTGCTGGCCCGGGGCAGCTGCCCAGTGTGCCTATATGTTCACACACTCTCCAAGTGTACTGTGCCATCAGGTATAATACTGGTGTTATATGGTCTGTACCGGCCAGAACAGACTGTACCATGTACAGTGGCAGCAGCGATGGTCCGGTCTCTGACAAAGCACTGCGGGGACACGGACTCCTGCAGCACTGCTCAATCACAAGCGTCTCCCTCCGTCCTTCCGCGGTTTTCCTGCTAACGCCGGCTGGCTCCAGCCCCCAGGAACGGCATTAATCAGCGCTGGTGACTTCCTGCAGCCACACTCATTATGCCGCCCCCTTTACCTGTGGCCATGCCCCCCGTACCGGTTTTAACCTGGGAAATGTTGGCGGGTATACTTTACGTTGGTCCTGGTCACAACACAAATGTGGCTCATCTCAGGGGAACGACCCTGACAGCATACATTTCCAGCCTATTTCTGCCCCGGAGTGCGGGAAGAACAGATACAGCAGAGAGCAGTCACGTGGGTAAGCGTGACCGTGGAACTGACCGCTGCTTCTCTTACCGAAGGGCCACTGTGGTTAATAATCCTTTATATAGTGTATATAGTTTGTAGTTACTGTCTGTACATGTAGTGTATGTTTAAAATAAAGGTACTGTTGGAGCGTTTGCTATAGTGGGATTCCTGAGCGACATAAGGGACTCCGTATAGGAACCGGGCTAACGTGCGAGAGCTATAGGCGACGTTAGCGCCCACATAAACCCGCCATCCTCGCACTTCATTAGGTGAATAGATTTCTGTATACTGGCGAGTGCAGGACGCCATGTTGGTCAGACCATATTTGATCCTTCTGTATGGGAAACTTATGATAGACCATTTGTGTTATGAATTCTTTCCATACTTTTATTGTCTGTATTCAGGGTTTTATGAAACTTTTTGGATCTACTCATGGATTCGAATATCCCACAAACTCGCCTTTCCCAATCCCCCTCACGCCCGCTCCTATTCATCAATCGCCGCTGTGATCTGTATGTCTGTTTCCCATTCTCTGGTTTTGTGGTGTCTTAGAAATATACCATCATGACCACTTACAGGTGTATTTTGGGTTTCCCCTATTCCTATTGCTGACCTGCACAGAGTAGTCTTTATAGTCTGATATTGTACATACGTGTGCTGTACAGTCCTCAGAGTATCCGAGGGGTGGGTGGTTGGATGTAGGACAATGAGATAGAGCGGAAGATGCAAATCTACCACATAACAGTCATCCTGAGAAGGTTCTAGTAGAGATTCTGACTCACCTGGTGACGTTTACTGTCAGGGGCACACTGTCAGCCCAGGACACATTGGGGACAATTCCAAACATAACCTGGATGTCGGCCTGTAACATAAAACCGTCAATCAGATTCCATCTTATCACCTTTATATTCCTGCCTAATCCATCTTCTCCACTCACACTGGACCTTCTCATGGTCCTCAGCTCACTCTACCCTGATGTGTTATGGATCTCCTGTAGCATTCATTGGGAAACCACCTCTCATCTTGTATCTACGTCTTTGTCTGCTCTGTTGTCACCTTCCCCTTCTCTCCCTCAGCCCAATACTTATCCCATACTTCATACTGTAACCACATTTTTCCTGTCCCTTATCTCTTCTTCCATCTACAGTAGTGATGGGCAACCTGATACACTTCAGGGACCACATATGGTGCCCTCTAACCCTCAAAAGGGCCACATATCACTATTAGTCTTAGGAGTAAGTCAAATTACCCCATTTAGTCAGTAAAAGGGATACCTATCTGTAATAACACATCAGCTGGCATGCTAAACAATCTTTAAAGCTATAATAAACATACGGCATAAAGTAGGAGTTGGAGGCTGCAACTAAGGACCTGGAGGGCCGCATGTGACCCATGGGGCAATCTGTTGTCCATCACTGATCTACAGGGCTCTGATTCCAAGAAGCTGCCAATGTTCCTCACATTCCCCAGACTCACCAGGGTGGCCTTTCTCAGGATGGGATGGCTGACATTACACATGAGGACCTGGAGTGCTGCATGTGGCCCAAGGGCCATCTGTTGCCCATCACTGATCTACAGGGCTCAAATTCTGAGAAGCTGCCAATGTTCCTCACATACCCCAGACTCACCCGGGCGGCCTACCTCAGGATGGGGTGGCTGATATTACACATGAGAATCTGGAAGGCCGCATGTGGCCCAGGGGCCGTCTGTTGTCCATCACTGATCTACAGGGCTCTGATTCTGAGAAGCTGCTAAAGTTCCTCACATTCCCCAGACTCACCCAGGCGGCCTGTCTCAGGATGAGGTGGCTGATACTACACATGAGAACCTGGAAGGCCGCATGTGGCCCAGGGGCCATCTGTTGTCCATTGCTGATCTACAGGGCTCTGATTCTGAGAAGCTGCC